>NC_031972.2:51132051-51462051 GCF_001858045.2 Oreochromis niloticus
TGTTCTGCTGTACCTTGGTTTAGGTTTCTATTTGTGCCTACTCTGTTATGAAATGTTTCTCTATGTTGACAGTGTGGAAGGAGGTGTTGGCAGGAACCAGTGAACTAATGTCTGAGGCAACGAGGGAAGGACCAGAGTCCTGAGTCCGCCTTTTCCTTTTCACTTTTCAATGTGCCCTTTATTCACCTGCAAGACATGGGCACCTCACCCTGTTCCAACCACACGTTAAAAACAGCCACACCCTGCAGTGTAACAGCGAATTTCAGTCACACACGCCCTAAGTCAAGCATGCAACAGCTAAAATAAAACGTCACATCATGCCAGTACTGGATTACTGAGTTTAATAGCACTTACTACCGATTGGTAATGCAGCCCAACAATGCAAATGGGACACTAAAATAACAAGCATATCCCTGAATTCAAAGAATGTGACTAAGTGCAGATACATACACACTGGCATTAATGCCAGCCTGCAGTGCAGGCCTGGCACAGAGCTGGAAACTCAAGTTCCCTTCAGGAGCCCAACTTCCCTGCCATGATCGTCAGTGTCTAACATAAGTGTCAGCACGGCGAGGATGGCGGGCCCCCTCTTATCAGTATGTGTGTGTGTGCCCTGGGGAGAGGGCTGTGACAGTCCAGTGAGGCTATACACCTGCGGCAACATGCCACAGAGTGAGTTTCCGGACACAGTCATTTGCATAGCAAATGGAAAATTGTTGTGATTTGTGTCAGTAACAGTGCTAATCCACACAGATTGACTACGAACAGTTTGGAAAGGTATCTAATTAAGAAAGTTACATATTCCACTCATGATTTTGTTGACACTAAAGCTGTAAATCCTTTGTCACAAATCTATAGTTTCATTTTTAAGTAAACCAAGCAATGCGAAAATAAAGTATAGAGCACTTGCTGGGATCTATTTTCAGCAACAGATTCTTACAAGCAAGTAAGCAAATTCTCAATACTCTTAAATGACAAGCTGTAAACTGTAGCTAGTCTGCTGTGAGTCATGCCGCAGAAATAAGGGCATGTCGCAACAAAGTTCTGGAAACAAGCGAACAACAAAATGATCTTTCAGGAACAAACAGTGCAACACCTCAACCTACTTCCATGAAGCGACTTACCATAGAGGGCCTTGGCGCTGAGCTTGCTGTCCGATCTGGCCACTCCACTGAAATGACAAGAAGAAGGTACAGGGTTACGCAGCATGCCCTTCATCTTCTGACCCGAACCTCAGGATAGTTAAGTGTCACAACCCCTTTTGCATGCACAGAAAAAAAATACGAGTGATATACAGAGAGGAGACTGGCCAGCACTGGATGAGATTAGCCTGAGATTCTGAGCATATGGATCAGGGAGAGGGAGAGAGGGAGAGTGGAAAAGGGAGGGGGGGGTGTAGGGCACAGAGGAAGGCTGGAGCCAGAGACCCAGGCAAAACAAACAATTTTCAACAGAGCGGCTCTGTACCCAAAGTCCCTGACCCACACCACCTTCCACATACTGGGTTAGTGATTTTCTCTTGCCTGTGTGACAGTAACCCAGCAGCATTAGCTAACACACTGAAAGGTAAACATCCAGAGGGGAAGCAGCAGGAATGTGACACTCACTTGGCTTGCTTCAGCGGAGATCCCTGGTGATTCATGATTTAAGGCATCTACCTGAATGAAGAAAAGGACAGACAGAGTGAGAGAAGAGAAGGAGGAGAAGGGAAAATATTTTACCCTACAATAAGCATGTGTCATGTCTTAAAAGCAGCTCAGACATTTTTCCAAGCAGAGATTTCCCTTTTCCTCGCATTCCACTTTGAGCTCATTTATAATCCAAAGGTTATAGGCTCATAAATCTATATAACTACATTATCAAGGTTGCAGATCCAGTATGCAAAGCGTACTCTGCTGCACACTCTGTTTTTTCACTGTAGAGAGCCAGGTGTTGGGCCTGTACTGCTGGGAGTCTGGGGGCTGATCTGGGACAATGGCAGACAGCAGGCTGACGTGCTCTGTGTAATTAGATCCACCGTGTTGACGACTACATCTGCATAGCTGCAATTAATTAACTCGGTTGGTTTTTACATCCACATTGATAATTGTCAGAGTCCCGAAGGACGCAGCGTGTAACAGAGTACTGCATCTAAATCTGAGAGATCAGCAGGAGCAGAAAATGAGCGAAAACAACTGTCACACACCTTTCAGCCTGGAGACTTTAACCTGTCTATCAAGCCATCAACAAGGTTATATAATGTGAGCCACAACAAACACTGTGATTGAACCAGTGACTGTACAGGTGACTTTTTTATAGTCACTGGCATGAACATGTTATCACACTAGAGATTTTGCAAGGACTTATAAGGACTTCAGCTGCATTGCTGACCATAAATAGATTAAACCTAAATGCCATTACAGTAATTTTTTTTATCAATGCATTAACCACTAATCACCGTGAGTTGGACGCAACACTGAATTATCAGCTGAAGTGACTTTTAGACTCCAAATATCACTTTAAGCAGCCAGTTCAGTTTGTATCCTCAAACAGAGATGAGCGTTTAGAAAGCATTTCAACTTTTCTACAACTACACAAGCTGTGGGAAACTGACACTGAGATACTCGGAGGCATTGGGCGTGCTTCCCACAACAGGTATAAACATTCCAGTATCTTTTTTTTAAACTGTTCTGACATTTCCTTGTGTTATGCCTTACCTCCTTCCTGAAGTCAAAACTGTTATGTCTTTCCTAACAAGCACTATTCTACGCTACTTATCTACAACCTATAGCAGTTAAATGTGTACGGGTGCGGTCTGCAAAGCTTATCTCGTTGGCCGATCATAAACTTAATCTCATTTACGGATAATCTCCTCAGATCTTTCGAAACAAAGAGGGGGCAATTCACAACAGCAGTTTAGACAACCAAAATCATACTTATTATAAGTTAAAATATGGTTATGTTCACGGTGGGGCCACCTGTGGAACCATTCCTCCTCACTGAAGATTACCACAACAAAGAGTCACATGAGCAAAGGAAAAAAAAAGGAAAAGAAAAGGCTATATTTACTTTAGTAAGCCTGCCCAAAAGATAGACTTCCTCTTTCGGCCCTTATCACTCTGGCCTTCCTCTGTCAATGCTATTGTTCACGGTTCTGGCCTGTTGCCAGGTTTCAGGATGGAGGTGAAGCCAAAGCAGTACAGGTAGGGTGTCAAGTGTTGTGAACTTGATGGCAAGAGGCCACCTGCTCACCTCCACTTACTGACATTTATTGTGCGTATTGCTGAATAATGACAACCCTTTACTCAGAGGAAATTACACTGAATGCCAGCAATAATTACGTACTAAACAAGAAGGCCTCTGAGAGCAAAAACCTCCACCCAGGCAGATCACTCTCTGAGCAGTATTTAACTTTAATGAAATAGTACAACATTTTATATTTGATTATTAATTTGGTTCTTTTTAAACATACTTTAAGAAGTGTGTAGTCCAATAAAAACAAGTGCCAAGTGCAGAATTTTGTTTTTTGCCTCAATGGAACTTATTTTAATATACTTATTATTTTTTAATTTTGTGGATAAGTAAATTTTTTAGTCAATTTAGTAATAAATAGCAAGTTTAAAAAATTGAATTAAAAAAATATAATAATTCAGGAACATTGTACATGTATTCAAGCTGCTATGTATTTAATCAGTCATAACCTGTTACTGTAATGTACATAACAAAGCCAAAATAAAACAAATGTTGCCAATACAAACAAAAGCAGTAGAATTTCAAGTAGTTTTACATGACGTGTAAGGTGATACTTAGAAACCCCTTATATCATTGTTGACCTTCAGAGGTCAGAGGTTAAATGTGAAGTTATATTTTAAATCTTCATACGCTACTTTGAGACCACAGTAAGAATCATTGTTTCTAAGGCTTTTTGCCAATTTTCAACCAACAAATCATTAAGTTGACCTCAAAGACCTTGGTGGATCTAAGCCAAAACATAATGGATTGTTAACATGAGCCCACGCTACACCTCTACAAAGTTTTATTAAAATTAATTCAAAACATTTCAGGCTATTATGTTTACAGACAAAACGGCACGCACGCATGCAAATACAACCAAAAACATAACCCCCTTGGCCGGGTTAATAAGAAGCAGAGGATGCTCGTGTTCTTTCTTTTAAATCTACTCATTTAAGAAAAAAAAAAGAACAACAATATCAGGCTGGTTAAATTTCATATTTGAGATAATTCCGATATCGAATTGCTTTCTTTGACAAAAAGTTATCTGAGTGTGAGTCCCGACTCAGCAAAGCTCTGCCTTATAGTACAGTCTCATATTTTAGATTTGTGGTATATTTGCTTTTGGATTGAAAACTGTCTGTTTGCACGGTAACAAATACAAATCCACAAACTCACATAAAGGTTTAACACTGAAGGTTAATTCAAATCTATGTGCGTGCATATTTCAAAGTGGATTTTCTCCAGGAACATGCATAATTATGAAAACCTCAATATTTCTTTGCTCACAGTATGCTACATATAGTTTGGACTAAATAAAGAAAGGTTTCTTTAGTGCAGGATTTGCAGAAAAGGCAATAGCTACAATAAAATACAGAAACATTCTACAAGAGGCTATTTCAGTTGCAGTAGGCAGAAATTTAAAAAGAAAGTAAAGGTCTGCTGGCCTTCACTCTCTGCTCTAAGCCTGCCATATCCACAAACATGAAATCTCTCGGGGTTCTCACACCCCATGAGACTGCAGCTCCTTAAATTACGTTCAACGACAGCTCTAAAACAAACAGCATATAAAAAGCATTCCAGCTCCAAGCAACACTGCAAACGCCCCACAACACACCTGAGGCTGCACGAATGAGTCACAGCCTCATTACTGTGACATAATCAGCACATGCTCATTAGCTGCTTCTTGTATAAGGAACACTTCTTTTGAAGACTGATGTCAAATGAGTCCGACTACAACAGATACGCTTATTTTAAAAACATCAACGTTGCAAAGTTAGAAAACCAACAGCTTATATAGTAAGTGCTGCATCAATGACCTCTTATAGGTGCCATTATCATTGACCCATGGTCTTGAAAAACAATCTCGTTAGTGATAACAGTTCTTCACTTTTATGTAACTCATTCACACTGTTATGATAGCTGGCAGTGACTTTTATAAAGACTCATATTACTAGCTATTATTTCTCTTTTGGTGATTAATGTGCAGCATATTGGGAGGTTACTCCTACACCCATTAATCTGGAATTAAACCATGATCCTTTGACAATCGAGTTAAATGCTGCAATTAAAACGGTTGGTGAAATCAGATGGAAACTAGGGTAGCAACGTGTACTTTTCTGCTCTGTTGCAAGCAAAGCAAATACATGCATGCTCAAAAACATGAAGTGATAGCTTTGTGTAATCAAAGCTTTGTTAATTCAAACAATTCTTCATTGAGGAAAATGTGCTTGGTATAAACTGGATGTGTGCTAATTGAGCAAATTTCATTTGACCACACTCCATTAAATTTAACACTTTACAACGTACTGTGTGAAATAACATAGGAAAATCTTAACAAACTAACAAAATGTGATAACAAATAAGCTACTACTATCTGCAGCTTATTCCTGAATTTTAGTCTTTTTTAACTTATAAAAACTAGATATTAACCTGCAAGTGTGCAAATACTTTATATCTAAATAATGAATGTTCTGTATTAGTCAGGTGATATAGATCTCAGCTGGATACAGTGGCTTTATGTGACATTATAGAATACACTATATAATATAAAAAAAAATCATGTATATTATAAGCTCATTCATTAACATGTAGATCACCAGACCGCCACCATTTTTTTTCTCTGCAAAAAAATTGAAACTTTTTATTATATATATATATATATTAAAACCTCAACACACCACGTCTAAATCAACAGCAAACATGACTTTTGACCACACAGGAACCAATTACTTGTTTATTATACTGCCATCTGCTTTCTTCCATGCCAGTAAGTGACTGCTTCCATGAAGCCTGGTGGTTCCCATCCATTTGGTTCACATCGGTGTACACAAGGTTACACGGAGTGTATAAATGAATACGTTTAACTAATCACGCAACGTTATTAGAGAAACTTAGACAAGAGAAACTTAAAGGGCAAAGTTAAACTTTTACTGGCGCACAAGATCATATGACACGACTGAAAAGCTCCAGTGTAGTCAATTTGCGATTTATGAAGCAAATACTTATTTATTTATTCGTTTTAATGTAAATTTAATGTAATGACTTTAGAAACAAACAGCTGACTAGCATATCTTTTACCCATCATTGCAACTTACTGTGAAAATTTCCGGATTGGATGCTCAAGGTGACAAACGTGGATGAAACAGCGCCTTAAACATCAGCCAGCCATCCCAACCTGCAGCTAGAAGACTAAAAGAAAACCCTCCGCGGTAAATCTCGCACTATCTCTAACCTCAGGAAACCCGCTGGACTCCAAAACTGCACAATTGTAGCACAAGAAGCTTCCAGTCGGTTCTCAGAAACTGCACCGCTGAGAAGGTGACTCTGCAGGTAACCTAACTTTAGAGGGGCGGAGCTCCTTGGACACCTTGTTTGGAAGGTGGGTCGGTCCTTGTGTTTTTCTCGGAATCTGTCAGGATGGTGACAGTTTTGAAATATGCTGGTGCTGTAACTCAAGTCATCCGCTACAAAAATGTTAGTCGCCAGTCACTATTCTTTACAATACAAGTTAATGCAAATCATTTGATCGTTAGGCGTCTGTGTGCGCCAAAGGTGGGGGGGGGGGATTTTAAGGGATTTAATTGGTTGAAGGAGTAATGGTGCAAACAGTTCTTTAAAAATTCTTACTTATTCCGGTTTACCGTGGGGGATCCTTGCGCAAAGGTTGGAAGCATTGTTTCAAAACATAAACGACACGTGGGATCTCACATGAGATGTCGTGGGTGACATTCTATTTTCTATGAAAGCTCTTCTCAGGTGGAAGCTTTTAAATTCTGCCGGTTTGTCTTTGTGCAGCAGCACAGTGACTGGTCTAAACTAGTCGAATTCCGTGGGGGGACTGAAAGAGGAGCAACAGCGTGGAACACTGCCCAGGTTTCAGTGTCCCCAGCTGGTAAGAATGACCACTCTTTGTATATTGTGCTGTCCCTGCAAAGAAAACCAATAAGATAATGCAGTTCTCAGAGAGGCCTCATTTTTTGTTGACCCCCCCTGAATCACCTTAGAATTCACAGCACAAAAGTCTTTGTATAAACGTTGCTGCTGACATCCAGCCAGTGTTTGTGCGTGCTTGTTGCTCAAGGACGGGCACTCTGAAATGTGGATTGTTTTGAAAGTGGTTACTCTGGAAACCTTGTCCCTGGGTTTGATCATTAACTTCATCTGTCAGCGGTGAGAAATCACCTGTTTGAAGAAAGGACAGTCGGAAATGCATCAAAGAACAACACTGACAAACTGCTCTGAGTGCCTGATCTGACATCTGATATGCTCAGCTGAAGTCTAAGAAGCCGGCATGCACAATTCATATTTGATATGTGATATTTTCAGGTGTCACTTCAGGCTCTGTTGGCACTTAGAAATGTGATTTGTACATATGTGTGACCATGCTCCACTTGACTTATTAAAACATCCCACAAAAAAACCTTCTATATTATTTATTTCAAAAATATTTTCCAAGGAAAATCATCTGTGAAAACTCAAACCTTTATCAAAGCAACTCTGCCCTCTACTGTACAAAACAGGAACACACACAAAAAAACAAACATATTTTAATATGAAAAAAAATCCCTGAGATCCTCTCAGCACAGATTAACTCATATTTTTCTATCCCTGCATTTTAACTTATATTACTTTTATAATAGGCACAACAGTCCAAATAATTATTAACAACACAATCCAAAGGATGCTGTTAATTTCTGGTTTTCTTCTTGCAGAAAGACATCACAGCAGACACACTATGAGATAAGATGTAAAAAACAAAAAACAACAACAACATGACTTCTTCATGGGCTTCTTCATGAGTGGACCCTGAAAAACAAACAAAAAAATAACAACATATAAAAATAAGCTGTATCATTGCACGTTCATTATACGCACAACCCACTCATGAAACGAGATGTCCAACAGGAGGATTGTTAGTTTACATGGTTTTTCACACAAACTAAACCCCACTCACACAGATTTATTCATTGATCTGCTCCTCGTGTGAACAATAGAGATTCCGATCAGATTAAGAGAGGGAATTATCATCGTTTCATCTATCCTGGGAGGAAAATTTGAGGATGTGACGACATTGCACAAGGTATACAGTATCACTTGAAAGAATGCCGCCATTATCAATAATTCAGACATGTCCTAAAGGGAACCGGGGCTTATTTGTTTCATGAACAATAGCATGAACACAAAGAAAGCGCAGCAATGTGGGGGCTTTCAAAACATACGTATGAGATGCTAATTATGTCGACAAATCAACTCAATCAAAATAAATGGAGCCTAAAATGTAGGCCAGCCTCCTGTGGGAATAATGAAGTGTTTTATCTGTGCTTGACACCAGATATTGTAATTTACCAACCTGTCTGTCAATTATGCTGACTTGTCAAAATAAAAAAAAGGGGGAGGCATAGTAGAGGTAATACAATAAAAGCCTGTTTGCCTGTCATGAATGAAGCCGTTGAGCTTGAATATAAAAGCTTTTGTTTAGTTTTGAGAAGTGAAATCATGAAAGTGAAAGAAACCTGGCAAATCTGGTTAAAGTGCTGAAAGCCAGCACTCCGTCTAAACCGTAGAGACCGAGTGAGACGCTGCTGATGATTACATCCGCCCTCATCACGTAGCTCTGCCACACCAGGAAGTAGACCGTCAGCATGATGGTTGCCCCCGTCAAAAAGAGGTTGCCAAAAACATAGGTCTCGCTCTCTGTCAGGTTGCCCTTCACACCTGTAGACTCAGAAAAAAGCAATGTGTAAAGACTGTCTTTGAGTTTACTGATGAATGTGTCCAATTGAAGTAGTCACATTTGTCCTTAACTACGCTCAGGCCGCACAGTGCTACAGTGGTTAGCATTGTTGCCCCACTGAAAAAAGGTTATGGGTTCAAAAACACCAGTCAGCTCTCTGTGCTAACCTCTTTCTCTTTGCATAACTGGTTAAGAAATTGGCTTCATGGATGGAGTATGTTCGAATTATGAGTGTGTGTATTTAGTGAGAACAATGATTTACAACATTACCACAAGTAAACATGATATGAAAACACTATTATTTTGTTTTTAGATATTAATATCATCACATTCAATTTACTAACAACATTTCTCAAAGCATATCAACAGTCATTCTGTTAATATGTATTTTCACAACCCAAGCCCTCATTTTTCACATATTTCAGTGTTTGCAAAAACTTTCAAAACCCCCTCAAGTACAATTTGTGTCCTCCTTGCTAACTAGTAAGTGAGGATGTGACCGTTAATAACACGAAGGACTCTCCTCTAACCTTAGCTGGATAAGCAACCATAAAACAACAAATTAATGATTATTACTTTTCTTTTCTTTTTTACTTTTATTACCTGGTTAAAAATATAATAAAATGATATATCCACTCCTCTTTACTCACTAAAATGATTCAGGATCTGTTACCATGCAGATATTTGTCATCATCATTTGTCATTTGTAATTTACAAAGTTTAACTGCTGCTTATAAGATGTCTCCTACATCAGTGTAAGTCCATTCTCAGTTTGTGTAATTGAGGTCAATGTTTAAACTGCATCACATCGGCTGATGTCAGCACTTTTCAGCTTAAGATCAAAAATCCAAGCGATGATAAGAGGATTATGAAGGAAACAAACTGAGTGTAAAAGGACTACTGAAGAGTCAAAAGCACTGCGTGTGGATGGTTTTAAAGAAGGACACATGTACTCACTGGTCACTTTATTAGGTACACCAAATATCCCAACTTGAGATTTGTGGCATTGTTTGTTATCATTGCTGGAAGCAGCCATTAGAAGATGGGCACAGTGTAGTCATAAAGGATCAGACGCGGTGTTTAAATGATATTCAGTTGATACTAAAGACCTTGAAGTGGCAAGGTCCTGGCAACATTTTTTCAATTTTCTGTTGTCCAGTTTTAGTGAGCCTGTGTTGTAGCCTCAGTTTCCTGTTCTCAGTTGACAGGAGCGGCACCTGATGCTGTCCTCTGCTGCTGTAGCCCGTCTGTTTCTAGGTTCAATGTGTTGTGACATGTTCTTCTGCATGCCTTGGCTGTAACGAGTGGTCACATCCAAGCAGTCCTCTGACCTCTGGGATCAACAAGACATTTTCCCCCAGAGAACTGCTGCTCATGGATACTTTCTCTTATTTGGTCCACTGTCTTTAAGGTACAACTGATGCTATTGCTGCATATGGTAAATGGACTGGTTTATAAATAGTGCTTTTGTACTCTCAAAGAACCCTCAAAGCACTTTATTTACCCATTCATATGCATAAGTGCTTTCTATCTAATGACATATATGCACCTTTACCTCCTGAGCTACAGCACACCAACAGCCAATAAACAATCTTTGCGGTGAAGAGATGTTGCAAAGACCTAATTACTAAGCCGTAAATAAAAATCTGATATAATTTTAAACTGTTTTGTTTTTTTGTTTTTTTTTTGCAATTTCCTATTATCTAAGACCTTTTTAATAAAAAAGTTACCTTATTTAGCCTTTTATAAAATCAGATTTTAAATTCTTTGATTCCAGGATCTTGTGATAATAAACCAAATCTGGTTTATCTGGTTTATCATGAGTGCGTGTAAGCTGTCGCATATGTTTTTTGTCCTTCTTTTCTTGTTTACATGTGGTGCTAAAATGTAAATAGAAACTTGGAACACAAATGTTTATATGTATCAAGTATATGTATCACACTTCACAGTTTAGACCTACAAACTGGATGGGTAGGATAGTTATGGGTAAGGAATAATAAAGTAAATGTGAATTTGTGCAGGGTCCAGCATGTTTTCTATCAACCTTGCCAGCTTCAAGAGGCTTTATTAAACGTGCATAACAGCATGCTTGAAATGGTGCAACACGCTTTTTGATTGTTTTCTCACCACTGTAGAAATGGAGAAACTCCAGAGCAGCCAGCAGGAAGAGCAGAAAGATGTCACACACCAGAGCATCGGCAGGATAAGACAGCACCAAGCCTGACAGAAGCAGACACGGTTACCGAGTGAAGGTACATCAGTCTTTGGAAAAGTTGCGTGAGAGACATCACTCACTCTTTTTGATGATTAAGCCGAGAGTGAAGAGGAAGTAGAAGACAAAATAGGCGGCTGTCACATGGAGCAGCAGCTGCAGAGTCACAGACGACAGCTGGGTGCAAAGTTAAGCATCACTCGTTATCAGACACTTCTGACTGTGGCGTGCATGTTTTAATAATAAAATGAGAAGGATACGACACCCGCCGGCCTCCCTGCAGACACCGACACACAGAATTAGACTCGGCACAGTAAACCAAAACAGGAAGAACACCGCTGTGAAGTTTTTGTGCGTTAATTTAATAAAATATAAACGTCGTGATACGTTTACTGCTAAAGCTTATGTTTAGCAACCATAGCAACGCGTCCACCTACCTGGTCTGGGCAGCGCCATTTTGATTTTTTTACTCTCTTTAATCTACAAACGTGAACGTCGCCGCCTGCTGGTGGGAAGATAAAACTACACTCTGGGCCTGGCCAGAAAAACAAACATTATAGCTATCATATAAAATGGAAAATAAATAAAGTAAGTAAAGTAAAGCCATTTTATGGCTGTACTTTTGGATCAAATGTGTTGGCTTTCAGATTAAAGCCTATGTTTGATACCACTGGTATAAACTGTATTGCTTTTTGCTTTATTGCCCCTGGTAATTTCTCTTTTTTTTTACTGATTAAATGCTGAAACACTAACATCTACTGCATTTAACGATAGATTTAGCCATCTTAGATAGAAAAACACGTTTTTGTATGGTTTATATATGATAAACTACACCTCAGAAAGACATGCTGACAAGAAAAGCAAGAAAAATACCAGAACCATACATTCATCTATACCTTAAATAAAACAGATACATGTTTAATGAGTGTGTGGATTTGACTTGACCTCCAAACACTCCAGATCCCAATCCAAGGCTGATTCAACTGAAGCCTTGCCCCAATGACCACACTGAAAAGCCAGATATTTCCTACAGGACCAAAAGCAGAGCTAAATGGAATTCAAATATGTTGGATTTTAATTAGGTCACTGATTACTCACTTGATTTTTAGGCTATAAAAAGTACAAATTGATTCTGTTTTAGTTTGTTCATTTGTTCCAAGTGGCTAAACAGTCCATCAGTAAACTGGGTGAGAGTTGGAACTCAGGTCACAGAACAGTCTGCCAACAAAGTTTGTAGATTTGGAGTATCAGGATATAATTTGTCATTTGTTTTTAACTGATAACTTCAGTATTTATTATTTTTGTTGCTAAGGAAGACATTCATGATCAAAACCTCACCCCACAGTTAACCACACTCCAAAGTCTCCATATGTCTTTGTTTGCAGGGTTTATTTCGCCACAGCATGTAAGATTTGTGCATGTGTGCGGCACACTCATTCACACACATACAGTTTGCAAGCTATATGAGATAAGACATACAGAATACCAAAATGAACTGCTTTAACATAGCCAGCTGTTTCATTGTCCTCCGCAGCCTCTATCTGTTTCTCTTTCTTGCTTGTCCTCTGAAACAATCTGCATAGTGTGGCTGGAAGAACGGAGGCGTTGTTGTGGTTGAATGGAGGAAAAGCAGAGGGGTGAAGGGGTGGAGAGGGAGATGGTCCAGCTGTGGGAGGACAAGACAACACAACGGCATCTCACATGTGGGAGAACGGGGGGCGGGGTGGGCGTCAAGGCAGCGGGGGCTGCACACAGTGGCATTGTTATAAGGGGAGGGGGGTGGGATGCAGCTGATAAGGTTAAGAGAAATGGATCATTCCTTCAAATCCTCCCCTTGGGAAGCTTTGACACAAAACACTCCTGTTGCTGCTCGTTTAAACTCAGGAATTCAAAAAGAAGTCTTTTAAACCACGAAGCTGACTCCAGGTCAAAGTTTCACAAATGTTTTTATTACATGAAATGAGTGAGAAAATGTTTATTTTGGGGATCATGAATCATCTCCTGCTGAAAGCGAACTTTAAACTGTGCTGATCAAGTGCTGGAGTGCTCTTCTCTGAGCTGCATGCTGTTTGTGATCATGAAATAAAAGGTGTTTTCTGAGTCTAGTCAGTTCTATTTATTTTTATCCCCCAAATCACAAATTATAGATTTAGTTTAGAGATTATAATCTGATTAACAGTACCTGCCAGCCCACTATTAGAAAGAGGAAACCTATTTGATTCCGTAAAACAAAGTTTTACACACAGAAAGAGAAGGTGGCAAAAATAAAATGACAACAGATTTGTTTAAAGTTATTGCCCATGACTTGTTTAGAAAATAAAATAAATGAAATAAAAGAAATAAAAATAAGATCTAGTTAAAGGAAATAATCAGTTGTTTTGTAAAGGAATAGTGAAACTAAAAGAAAATCACTTGATTCCAACTCCAAGTTAAAACAAAATAATGATAATAAGTGAGAAGCAATGCCAAATTCATAATGAAACTATCTGTAAAGACAGACCACAGAGTCTCTGGGTCCTCACAGAAACTTTAAAGGTTTTCCTTTTTTTCCCCTGGGATGTTCGCAGCAGCACATCCCTCACCTGCCTCAGCTCCTCTCCTCCGACCCTGCTGCTCACATCCTGTCTGAGAGGGAGAGGCAAAGGAGGAAGAGGCTCAACCTGAGGGAGTCAACTTTAACCCTTTTTAATTCTTTTCTAACTTTTCATTTAACCGTCGACTTTTTCTCCCCGTGTCCCGCAGGAGGCTGCAGATCGCTTTTAAGAGCGCAAACCAAACATTACTATGAAGCGCGTGGGAGCTGAGGGGAAGGCGCGACTAAAGGGACGTTTCCAATGATCTTCTTACAGAGACTTTTGGTGACATTTAATTGAAAACAAATCGACCGAGGCTAAAGCTCTAAAGTTTTATTCAGCTGAAACGGTGAAGAACATACAGAATATTAATCCAGTGCCAAGTTTTGATTGTCTGAACAGGAGGTAAGAAGTCCTTCGCAAGCGGTGGATTAACGCGCAAGTAGAAAAAAAGTCGCGATAATTGTAATCTAGAGTCCGGGATGTTCGTGTGAATGTTTCCCCGAACCGAATTGATTTCGTTCGGAAAAGGGGAGACTTTCATGGATTTTTTATGTGGGACCCGCTAGGATGGACCAGGACGTGGTAGATGAAACAGAAGCGTTACAGAGATTTTTTGAAGGTAAGACTTATTATTAAGTTATTATTATAAGGTTTCTTCTTAAAACTTTAGAGAAGAGTGGTCTTTTTAAATTTATATAACCCGACCTTACTTCTAGAAAACTGGATTTCGTGAAGAAAATAAACCCCGATCTGTTTTTGAGTGTTTCTTTTTGTTAATTCCACTTTTACGCACAGCATCAGTGTGAAAAAGCCTCAGCTGTTTTAATTTACCGGATACGGCAGGTGGTTAACATGAGATGATAGACTGGGTGGTCATAGGAGAAAGTTTCTCTTTCACAGTAAATGTTTCCTATTTGCTGCTTACCTAAAAATAATAATTATATTGTTAAAATTCAGGGGGGTTAACGGGTTCGGGGAGAGTGGGTCGGTGGGTGAGGAGGTGGGGGGCAAAAGTGCTGGTGATGGGGAACAGATCAAGTAAAACTGGGAATCCTAAGAGCAAAAAAATGAGTTGGAGGAGGGTGGGGTTGAGGGTTGAAAGGGTGTAGGAATTCAAGTGAAGATAAATGTTGTGTTTTGTAAGTGTGCTGCAGGCACAGCGTGTGTGTTAGATACGCGATCATCATGTTGCAAACAAATGTGTCCCGTTAGCCAGCAGTTATGCTGCAAGGCTTTGGACAAAATCACTCTTCAGACTTGAATTTCGTGTAATTTCAGCTGGTAGACTTTATTTTTCTAAACTGATGTTTCTCTTTGTTTGGTTTCTGCTGTGACATTGACGTCCCCAGTTGAGCTGCCTGTCTTGAGCTCTATTATTCAGTCGCAATTTGAGTAATTGCCTGACTTCATGAGCCTTTTTTTCTTCTCTGACATTTCTCATCACATGTTGCACAAGAAAACCCCATTATTCAAATTACAAGAGTTTCCCTGTGTATTGAGTGACTGTGTAATTGTGTAAATAATAAAAGAACAATGAAGACAAAAACAGAAACAAAACGGAAGGAAAAAATAAGTCAACATATTTTAAAAGCAGCAGGAAGAAGCAGAAGCTTATTCCATCCCAACCATTTTCCTTTGTTTGGTCACCACTAATCATCACTTTTTCTTCCTCTTTATACTCTATCTTGTCACAAATCCTTAAAATGTATTAATGACTATGCAATTAAATTCACACTTTACCAGTTTGTTTGTTTGTTTTTTAATTGAATAAATAACTTTTCCAGGCAGCATCAGGTGCACGAATACAAAAACACTCTACGTGACAAGTTATCTGTGAAGAGACTTGGCACTTTATTATAGTACACACTTAGTGCTGACTTAAATATACACAGCCATCCATGACTGTCAGGGGTTTCTCGCTATTCTGACAGGAATTTAGTGTGTTTACATTCTTGCTTTGGGAGTAAGAGAGATGTTCTTACTTTGGCTTTATTTCAGCCGCTCTCGCTTGGGCTCAAATGTCAACTTGTCCATGAGAAGTATAAAGTACTCGCTTATTTTCCTCTTTCTCCTAACTACTCCTTATGATTTCGATGCCACAAGTGTTCGTCTGATATTGAATTGAAGACTTGACTTTAAAGTGGAGTGAAAGTCGAATATCTGCAAATCTGAATGTATGAGATAATTAAGCTGGGGTCTTTCAGTCATGCCTGAAACACAAACAGACGTGCACGCACACACACAGCTCTATAATGGATTTCAGCACCAGGTAAACTGTTTTAATGGTGAAATATGTATACATTCACTTTAATGTACATTCCTGGCATAGCCCTGGTAGCTGTTAAACGCAATGAGGTGAGACTGGTGTTTCTCCTCGGGTATTTGGCCTCTCGCTCTCTTTCTCTCTGACTCCATTAGAGTGACAGTTAGCAGACAGGGCGAGGAGGTGAGATAGTGCAGGCTCAGGGTGGAGAGAGACTGGCTGGGTTGAGGGAAAACCCAACGAAAGCACCAACCCCCTCAAAACTTGACCTTCTCCTCTCTGACTCACTATAGTGACTCGAAGTCGAGCCGTGTGTGAGCGCAACGTTTAACAGTAACATTCGTTGCTGTTGTCTTGGGTTTCTCCATCAGGTAAACAAACGCTTGGTTGAATCATCTGTGTGACATTTTCCAGCCTCAAAATGAGTTCGAATTTGGTGGGGAGGAAAAAAAGTGTGGATCCAGTTGACGTTACAAGGCGTGTTAGTGGGCCTGTGTAGCTGCACCTACACAGAGGAATCAGTGACGCCTACCTTACTGATCAAATCATTTTTTGTAAAATATTTTCCCGATTAACTGATTCATTACTTTCTTTTCAAAGTGACACAAAGAGGCAGCACAATCACACAAAGATATCCAGTCTACAGTCACAAAAAACAAAGAAACCCAGCAAATTCACACAGTTAACAAGCTGGAACCTTGGAACAAAAGTCCACGAATGATGAAGTGATATAAAAATATTGCTAATGAATGCTTCTGGCTTTCCAGGCACTTGGTCACAAATTAGTTTCATCACTTTCAAACGTACTCATGCAGATGGAGGATACTGTTATTTCTGTATCTGCCAGAAATAAATAATAAAAAATAATCTTTGAGCCTATAACCACTTAACAAGTCTAAAGGTGGATTAATAATTTTCCTGGTTCAAGAGCAACCCATGACCTGGGTTACTAAGTCCCGCAGTGCTCCCACAGTCACGGTGAATAGTGGATAAGAAAGATGTCACTTAGATGGTTCCTCTGATTCATGGATTTAGCAATGAAATGCTGGTCGAGGAGTGTATTGTTTTTGAGCAGCCAGGCTTACTGCGCTTACAAGTGGGTTCTATTTTTCATTGTCCCGCCCCACTCCCTTCACTTCAAACTGCCATCCGACTAATCCTCAGGTAGCGAATGTTGTTTACGGCTCCACTCGACATCAGGAGATTAAGTTCATGTTTGTGTGCAATAATTTGCAGGCAGGTAGTGTTACAGATAGTGTTAACAGAACAAATTTGCTGTGAAGACTCTGCTTCTTATTGGATGTTTAGACCGCATCTTCCATATTTTATTAGTAAGCAATAACTGAGGTCTTCTTTACTTCTCTCTGTCTAAATGTATCATCGTAAGAAAACCTTTTTTTTCATCATCTGCTACATGTTGCTCCACATCTTATCTTTATTCCTCTATTTTTTTTCCCTTTTTCAGTGTCTTCTCCCTCTTTGTTTCGCCATGCTCTATAACTCTGTCTTGCGCTGACCCTCGACCTCACAGTTGCAGTGTTTTGCTACTTTCCAGCCTCTCTCTCTGTGTCCCAGTCCCAGCCGTGTTACTCCTATAATCTTCTGAGCCAGGTCCACCGGTGCGACCAGTGCTTGTATGCGACAAGGGCTGTGTGTGGTAGCCTGGTACAGCCCTTTCTCATGACTGGGAAATAATCCTCATTATAACAGCCTTTCTCACACACACACACACACACACGTGAACATATACACAGTATGACACACACACACACATTTAGGTACCCTAATCTACGGCTTTCAGGTCTGCAGGAGAAAGGTTCTTACCCGAGTAGGGAAACATGTGAAAAATAGACAGGAATTGTTCTTCTCATTTTCTGTTTCAGGTGTTTTCAACTCAAGGACTTCAACATGCTTTGGCTACGTGCAGGTACTCTGAGCCGCTCTGTCCGCTCTGTTTCTGTCTAGATTCAACTTGTTAGTCTGCACCCAACGAGGGGGCTTTCTGTTCATCTCACTCAATAATATCTGTGTCAAAGGGATGCTCTGCACTCTTTTAACGGTAACTCTGTCATGTAAGCAAATAGAGAAGGCCAATAACCTTAGAGTTATGTCCAACTAGTCTAACACCTTCTACTGATGATTTCACACATTAACTGTAATCTGTAGGTGCTTTCCCCATGTCTCTAGTCTGAGCTGCATTTTTGAGAGCAGCTGAGTTATTGTTAGGCTGTGCGCATGGATGAAATTGACTTTATCTGAATGCATCAGTTTTTTTTAATTGATTTTTGTGGGGAGGGGGCTAGGACAAATAGGACAATGAAAAACAGATAAATAGAGAACCTTTTTGTTAAAATCAGGCTTATATATCAATGAAATCCAAAATCCAGACTCTTTATTTACAACTAGCAATGAATACTTTCTACAAATATAACTTTAATGCTCGTTAAAAAAAAAGTTGTTGTTGTTTTTTTTTTACTGTAATTATTATTGTTGGATAATCGTGCGTTGTGTTCTTGGTGTGCGTATGTGCGGCCAAGTTCACTGTAGTCCAACTGTTTGCTAATCAGGTGGACTTTGTTCACTCTTAGTTAAGATACTCACTAAGTGTTTAATTATTAACATGTTCATGCAAGCACATGCAAATCTCATTTGGTTGAGAAAATCAATAACGTTTAGAAAATTTGTTGAAGATTAGAATTGGGGGGGTTTTTTTGTTTGCTTTTTTCATAACTGTCATTAACCTTGATAATAGTTTATATATCTGTCCTCCAATTGGAAGTGGTGCCCTTGAGCCCTCCATTTAGGGAAAAAGGAAGAAAAACTGAGGAGGAATCTCTGTTCAAGGATCTAGATGTTGCATGTAAAGGAAAAACAGCCCAGTCGATTCACACTGTTGATGATAAATGTATAGTTTGGAAAGATGTTAAGACCCTGATCCACGAGGATGATGAGTAACCTTGATGTGGTGCCAAACACAAAACACCTGAGTAACATGACACCTTTAACTGAAGAGGTCGTGTGACTCAGGATTCTAACTTCATGATTGACTTAGCACATCCTCAGTCAAGGCCACTGTCCTATTTTACACGGGGAAGTGATGCCGATGCAACTTTGGAGGTATTATTTAAAAAAAAAAAAAAAAAACGTGGAAAGAAAACTTAAATTTGTGCATTTAACCAACTGCTATGAGTGAAACTGTAATTAACAAGCACTCCCACACTCAGTCCTCTGTCTTTACAAGCAAGGCATTGAAATGGTGGCAAAACACACACACTCAAAAGCATAAAAACAAGTGCGTGTTCACATGTGCACGCGTATGCGTACTCACACAGGCACACACACATACACCCCTCTCAGCCCCTAATCTCTCAAAGGGCGAGTCTGTATCGAAGTTGGACTGACAATCACTTCACTGTTCCTCACTGAACACAGCTGGACTACGAAAAACATGGAGGACAGGGAAATTTATACATCCAGTTCACAACAACTGAAGAGAAAGTGATTTAATAATCGGGGTTACGGTTACTTAATCTTTTATTCTACTCTTCTTACTAATAGTAAATAGCATTCCAGGAATTCATTTTTATTAGTAGTAATACACAAAGTGATGGGGTAAAGTCGCAAAAGTGAAAGTGTATTCAAGTTCCTGACATCCTCGTCTGACGATAACTGGACTTTACTCTTGCTTTAGCCCCAATATTTAGACCTGTGCTGTAGTACTGGTGTCTCTATCGGGTGTCCAGCCTTTATTTAAGTCACAGTCGTTCGATTTTTATGCCATTTTGTGGTTTCTGACATTCTTTGTATCAGGTTTGAATCGCATGTTGCAAAGATTTTACTCTTACCTTCTTCTCAACACAGTAATAAATGGAGCTAACTTTGATTTTCCTTTTATCTTATAAAGTCACTGCTTATATGGACAAACAAGGTTTAGCATGAGCATATAGCTCCCTTTAACTTTATGAGATTTCACTGTTTAGCTGTTCTTCCACTGCTTTACTGTTAGCTGGACTGCTACAACACTTATGGTGTTGTCAGCTGGAGCAGATAGCTGTTTTTTGTTCTGTTTTTTTAACATAAAGACTTTTAGTGAAAACAGTGGAGGAACTAAAGAGTTGGTAGAGACCAAAACAGAAAGACAGCAAATATTAGCTCTACATTATCTAACCAGCCACAATGATTTTTTAATTCAATAATTCAATAAATACATTTAAGTCACATCTCTGTTTGGTAGGGATCGGTTTCTATTGGGCAGAAAGATGGTCTGTCTCATATTTTCCCCTCAGTTTTCCACTCTGTTTTTCCTCTATAGCTAGAACCCTTAGACATTAAACTTGCATTCTGCCCCTCCTGCCTCCCTCTCCCCCCTTTCTCCTTAGCCTCCATCTATCTGCCCTCCCCTCTCACTCTATCTCTCAATTTTTTCTTATCAGTCCTGCCAGCTCAAATTTACTGCCTCTTTGGGTGGGGTGCACATCTGGATCTTATTTAAGGGGAACCATCCTGCTTTTCTCCCTTTGCACTGGCATGTATTAGGAGACATTCACCATCTGTTTCTTTCCAGTGAAAACAAGACAGTTTACATCATAAATAGTGCACCATAAGGATTTATGATGTCAAACTGTCAAATTTTATTTGATTAGCTTGAGACCAGCAGTTTAGTCTGTTGCCTTGATGATAAAGACTTATAACTTTTTTTTTCTTTTTTCTTTTTTTGCTGTACACTTTTGGGTGTTTACATATTATTCAAAATACAATGCAGTCCAAAAATGTTTAAAGTGGGTTCAGAGGAACTGTGGCACGAGTACTAGAAAGTGACCTTTCTGTTTGGTTTCAGGTAAACAGAACAAACTTTGTAGAAGATATTTTTTTCTTAAAAAGGAAAGTGAGAAAAATTTTCCAATGTTAACATAAAAATTCCTTGCATTCCCAACTGAGTAGCTGCTTAATCTATCAGAGGAAGAGTATGTGTGAGTGAGTGTGTGTGTGCAGGTTTGGGTGAAAGAAAGAGAGGGAATGAACAAGAGAAAGAAAGTCTCGGGTTCACTGACCACCCACTATACCAGCTCCCCCAACCACACTATGTCCGGCACAGTTTGGGACAATTTTAGTGACAGCTTTAGCGAACGTTTCACCTTTGTGTAACAGTGGAGATGAATGTTCTGTTTGACATAGTAAATGCCAGTTTTTACAACCTGGTTCACTCTTTTCTAAATATATCCATAAGAATGTGCTCGTCCTACATATTGGCATTTTAAAGATTAGGTGGGGTCATGTGTTTGGGATTTGTGAGGCTTTGCCTCTCAAAGAGTAAAAATGCCCCAGGGTTGGAATAAGACAAGGATTTGGAAATTATTGAAAATATGTTTCTAACTCACCTTTAAGATGAACTTAAATTTCAACAAAGAAGAAAAATACCGACAATAAAATCATGCAGTCATACTCAAAAAAGTGTATGATCAAAATTTTGATTTCATGTAAATTTTCCATGTAATTTCATTACAGAAGTACAATATAAACATTCAATTTAATGCAGTCTGGTTAAATTAAATTTACTTGATTTGTACACGTTCAGTTTGCATTAAAGGTTAATTATTTAAATAAATAAACCTTTGACTTTATATGCTTAAGCAAAATTATAATTTTTCCCTGTTTAGAAAAAAAAAACTTTTTTCTCTGAGGCTTTTGTCCAAGCTTGAAACGGTGACGTAAAGTGATTCCAGTTGCTTTGCGTAAGATTAGAAACATGCTATCCAATCCGTTTACCATTCCAGTCTATATGTGTAACCACTTAGAGGCACTGAATCATAAGCATGTAATGATGACTACCAGATCCTAGTTGCTCACTCCTGAAATGATGATGTTTAAATTGTTTAAAAGCCAATCGGAGCTCTTCTTTTTTCACGATTTTCAATTATATGTTCAAGAAAAGATAACGACCTTTTAATCCGTGAATGTGTTAATACCACATGCTCTACTGAGTTTATAATATGTTTTTAATGTTCGTTTTGTGTTACGTTTTTAGATAGGGAATGGTTACAACACAGGCTTATGTGGAAACCGCAGTTCTTGTGGCACTGAGTGAAGTTGCTGAAAGACTCCTTTTGCTAATCCCCAGATGCTCTCCATCTCCCCTCCATGTTCCCAACCCTCCCTTCACCACAGGTCATGATATTACCAGCTCTCTGGAACCAGCCAACATCGACACCAGTATCCTGGAAGAGTACATCAGCAAGGAGGACGATAGTGCTGACATGTCAGTAGGGACTCTGAACCAACCCAGCAACGTCAAAACAACATGCGCCAACCACATCAGATCATGTTGTTACAAAGGAATTTGTTTTTCCTGATAAGGCTAATCCCTTTTTCTTCTTCTTTTCTCCCAGCTGTTTCTCAGAGGTCCACAGCACCCCAGGACCAAATTATTCATCTCCCCAAGCAGGAGTGTCCTCCTCTGGAGGGTTGGTGTGTGGTGTGAGCCCCCCTATCCCACTACGCCAAGGAGCCCCTCCACCTGGGCCCCCTAGCTGCCAGAACGCCTACCCCCCAGGTCCATCGCTGGGCCTCCGACACGGCTACCCCTGTCTGGCACAGCAACAGCAGCAGCAACACCAGCAACAGCAGCAGGCTCACGTCAAACCTGAGAACAGGGGCCATTACGCTCCAGGGTGAGCACAATAGCATGGCGTTAGATGGATAGAGGTACAGGGAGGACAAAAAACATAACGTGAGTTGATGAAAAGGAGTGTAGATCCTAGATGCTCTTGGCACCTCACAGCCTACAGCTCCATTATGCAATCAATACTTAATCAAGCGTCATTTGAACAAATAAAGCTTCAGACGCTCAAGAGGGGGGAGGGAGACTGATAACAGCCAGAGAGAAAGAGAGTCAAATTACGTCCTGCAAAAAAAATTCAGACGCACACATCTCGTGTAAAGGGCTTGTACATGAGAGTGATCCCAGGTTCTGCCTTAGATATAATGGCAGTTAGAAAACAAGAAGAATGTATGGGGACGATTTCTAGCATGGTAGAATTTTAAATATAGCTCTGATTTTAAAATCTTGCTATTGTTAGTTTGTGAGGGTAATCTACTACCTTATTTGTTTTTATATTTGTTTATTAGGACACTACCTGAGTCACCCCCAGACTCCAGCTCAGAACCGTACTCTCCCCAACAGGTGAATGGTGAGTAACAAGTGGTTTTTTTTCTCTCCTTAAAAAGAGAAAAGTCAAACGAGCTCCAATAATAAGGAAAAGAAGTGGTGCTTTAAATCAAAGAAAGTAGGAAAAAGTATGAAAGGTTTACACAGGTTAAAGCAACTTCACTGAGTCAATATCTGTTAGTCATCGGTTTGGTGTGTTTGAACAAGCAGAAACTCGAGTTCATTTGCAAACAAATCGATACCTAACAAGACACTAAAGGAAGCTGGTGTCTGGTATTTATTAATGTTTTAATTATCTACATTTTCTGAACGCGTTCATTTCAGGTGCACTTCTGAGTTCAGCGTACAAGCTGAATACCGGCCGTGCCCAAAGTCAAATTTCTACGCCGCTCAAACACCTGTGTTGGTATTAGTAAAAAGGTGTGGAATGGTGTTATCTGATGGGCACCCCTTCAGTTTGAAACAATAGAAAAAGACCTTTAGCCAAGGTTGGAGGACAGCAGAATAAACTGCAGGAAGAAAATGCAAAACAGGAGGATTGATACGTAGGAGGAAATTTACATTCTGAGTGCGAAAACGGAGCCACAAGGGCCGACAGTTTGTAGAACAATGTAACCATAATTCTCCTTTCCCAATGGGTTTTTTTTTAGATCCTCACATGATCAGGACCATGACTCCAGAGAACATGTGCCACATGACTCCAACACCGCCTCTCCCCCCACACGGGCACTATCCCAGCATGCATCGGGACATGTACCTGAAGCCTGAGCCCATGATATCACAGTACCCCATTGGACCGGCTGCAAGCGGAAGTGGAGACATGCAGCAGACGCAGATGCTTCATCAGTTACTTCAGCACCCTCAGGGTCAAGAGTGAGTCATGACGATGCACAGGGTTGAGGAGTTGGGGGTGGATTGCGTTGCCCAGAGAGAATGATGGCTAATCTTTACAATTTCTTTCTCTCACAGCAGCGTTCCTGTTCATCAAGCGAAGAAGAGGAAGCACTCTGACTCTCCCAACAGCACCCTGAATTCCCAAATCCTCACAGGTATCATCAAACAAGAACCAGGTAGGCAGGCATCTTCTTTTTCCCCCTTCCTTACCTCCTCTACTTCACCTTCTCTCCGCTGCCCTTAAACTCTAACACAGATAAAGACTCTTACAGAACAGATGTGAACATTATTAACACTCCTTGGTCACCCTTTAATAGCCCACATTTCAAACTGTTTTTCACAGGTTTAATGCAGGATGCAGACAATGCCTACCTGGACCCAAATTATCAGTGCATTAAGTGGCAACCTCACCAGCAGAACAAGTGGACGCCGCTATATGATGCCAACTGCAAAGAGCTGTGGGTGGAAGTTCATTTGCACACGTTGTAATCTTTATTTGGAACGAAAAGAGCAGAAATACCCCACAGAGGATCAAAAATGAGAGGAGTCTTAATTAGTTAAATGGATAATGCGAACAAAGTGTATAGCGGGAGTGCCAAAGGAATAGGAGTGTTGCAAAAAAGGCCTCTAAATTCCTCAGTGGTGAGCTGTGCGGGGGAGTCTCGAGCACAGGGTTTCGGCTTAGAAAGGCAACGTGAGGAGGGGGTGTAGGGAAAAAAATTAGCGTGCACCTTCTTATGCACTCACAGTGCCAAAATAAAAAGAAGTATAGGTAGGGAGGAGGGTTAGAATGAACTCACTAGACCTTTCAGATATGTTATCAAAACCACCTGGTTGACCATCACAGCTTTTAGAACGCCATGCCTACTTAAAATAGAGAAGAAAGACAAAAAAAAAAGTCTTTTCATTTATTATGAAGTCCCTTTTTTTATTCAGATCTTTTAGGAATCTCAAATACATACACCAATTTTATTAAGCTACAGTGTAATTGATTTAAAATTAATGTTAAGGACAGATAAATCCACATGCATGTCTTTATCTTTAGTGATAAAAATACAGAAACTATGACGTTTCCTGTTCCTAGTGTTAAGATGCTTTCTCTTTCCCTGCTTTTAGCCCGATGCCAACCTACCGCGTTGACGCTGACAAAGGCTTCAACTTCTCCTTAGCTGATGATGCTTTTGTTTGCCAGAAGAAGAACCATTTTCAGGTCACGGTATACGTCGGCATGCTTGGAGATCCCAAGTACGTCAAGACAAGCGAAGGACTGCAGCCCATTGATTGTTTTTATCTCAAACTTAACGGAGTAAAGGTGAAAGCAACATCGAGGCAGCAGTATTGTGACTGGCTGTAGTACTTATTAGTTCTTGACTGTATGGGTTATTTCTACCTTCACTGCCAGGTGGAAGCCATGAATCAGTCCATCAGTGTGGAGCAGTCGCAGTCTGACCGCAGCAAGAGACCTTTCAAGCCAGTCCTGTGAGTTTGAGCTTTTTAATTGAGAAACAGTAAATAGCTGTAGTGTTTTTTTAAACAATCTCTTGATTTTTGTCTCTTTCAGTGTCACTTTGCCTTCAGATCAGGTCACTAAGGTCACAGTGGGACGGCTCCATTTTAGCGAGACCACAGCAAATAACATGAGAAAGAAGGGCAAGCCAAACCCTGATCAGAGGTGAAAAGCCACTGCACAAAAAAGTACCTCACGCTTTGCTCACAGGCCAAGCTCTGGTAGTCACATCTACCTCGGATTTTTCTGCCTTTCCAGGTATTTCATGCTGGTGGTGGCGCTCCACGCACAGTCCCACAATCAGAGCTACACTGTGGCGGCTCATGTGTCTGAGAGGATCATCGTCAGGGTAACGTCTGGCCATGTCTGTCTGCTTCCTACAACAATCATATCCCTTGTGAATGTGACACCTTACTCTTTGTCTGCTATGCACTCCTTTCTGTAATACACTATTTCTCACATCATCTTCTCTCTTTTCTGTTCTTTCCATTCGTTTTATCTGCATGCCTGTAATCTTCATTACACCTCAAATACTTTTGTTTAGAAGAGTTCATATTATGAAACAAAGCACATTGTTACTGTCTTGTGAAAACTGTATATCTTTAAAAAAAAATCTACTATTCATGAACTAAGTACAACAGTCTGGATTTATGCTTGCATTTTAAATTCATCAGGTTTTATATCTTCTGAATGTACCTAAAATGTTAAAATCCCCAAATTTTGAAAACAATTGTTTTTGCTGGACAGTGACAGTGTTGTCATTAACCTACTCAGATAGCAATATTTGCTTAAAATGTGGTTTTCTTGTGGTTCACGTTTAGCCTTTACTGACAGTGATGGCCGTTGCTATCTCAATTCAGCCACACCTTAAACAGTAACCCTCATTTCATTATATTTTGCTTCCAAAGAGACAGACTTTCTTGTAATTTTTAAAGTGGTTGTTATGACGCTTCCACACTCATGAAAGCCACGGCTTGCTGTTGATTGGCTGCCATGGGAGGACCATCAGCTAATGCAGGGTACCTGTGTCTTGCAGGCTATAAAAGCTGGCCCAGATGAACTGCTCAGTCTCTCTTCTACTCCACCTGACACAACCTATTGATGAAGTTTTGATTAGGTTATGTTTATTACATCATTTTATACTTTAATATATTTAAACTCTCTCCTTGTCACCTACTTTTACCCAGTTTGTGACAGTGGTCTTGAGCATTCTTTTGACATTGGCTTTTTTCCCCCTCATTTTTGTTCGAGTCCTTGTACCTGATATTTTCAGAATAATTTTTTTTTTTTTTTTTTTTTTGCAAAGCCACACACATACCTATAAAGCACTAAAAAAATCACCTAACTGAAGGGAAGATCCGGTGGTGTGTCAATTTTAAATTGGATCTTTAGGCCCTCACTACCAAACACATCATTTGTTTCTATTTCTTTACTCAATTCTACAAAAAATGCCAAAAATAACATAGTTTGACGGGCTTAAAATGGTATTTAGAACCAACAAGGTGATTTCCACAGAGCTATGAGGCAAAAACTTGGCACATCTCAGCATGATGTGGAGTGTGTTCTTAAAAATGTATGAAAACTGGACAATTGACAAAACAATAAGCTGCAGGTCTCGAGCATATAAACAGTGCCTTAAAGTCATGTCCTTAAAAAATATACTGATCCGTCTACTGTTCACTAAAGCCTGACCAGAAATGACCCCAGTGAAAAGATGTCAAGAAGCTTTCTTAGGGAAGGGAAGCAGGGAGAAAAGGTTGAGGTACGCCAAACTACACAAGATCTGGACTAAAAATCAATGCCATCAGGTCTGATGGAGTGTTGAATCTTTAAATCTTCATCAATATGTTCCAAACTCATGGTTTGGGGCTGCATTTCAGAAAGCGGTGTTGGGGATCTTGTCAAAATTGATGGAAGTATGAATGCAGAAAACTCTCTGATTTTGATCTGCCATGCAATACCATCTGGAAAGCCTCTGACTGGCAACAGCTTCTTTTTTCAGCATGACCACGCTCACTGTCAGTCATGAATTGACCTCCCCAGAGTCTGAATCTCAGTATTATTGAAGCAGAATGGGTCCATCTTGACACAGAGCAAAAATATAAAAAAAATGAGGGGTGGCTTGAGACTTTTGCACAACACTGTATATGAGCCAGACCTTAGGGACATCAGGCCATTTGACACTACTATAATTGACCTATAAGTGCTAAGGTAATCCTGACATATCTAATATGTATGCTATCTGGGTAGATTTGTAAAGCATATGATTACAAAGTATGATAGCAAATATTAGAAGAGCTTTTTGACTGTGACACATACATTTGCTTATTGTTAGACAATGACTTATTAAACACTAAATAAGCTTGTCTGCTTTCTTGCAAAAAGCAAGATGAGAAGACGTTACACATGTCTGCACGGTAATGCCGGTTAGCTAAGCTTAGCCTAGCATAGCAGCAATACAGAACTGGAACAGCTCGGTTACTTTTGGTGGTTTGTATGATGTGTTGCCTGTCCATGTAAACAAATGAAAAGTGTTTATAGTTGTAAGGCAGAGTCATCATTTTATAATGACTCACTTAGAAAACGTCTGCTTGGATCTTCTTATCTTGTTTGCAGGAAAGCAAATAAGCATATATTCCTAAATGTCAACCTGTGTTTTTTTGGAGCATTGCACCTATCTTTTAAAAAAATCTTTTTTATTATAACATTTTCAAAATCCCAATCACAGATTTTCTTTGTATCTCCTTCTTTGCTTCTCTGCGACAGGCATCCAACCCAGGCCAGTTTGAAAGCGACAACGAGGTGCTGTGGCAGCGCGGACAACTGCCAGACTCCGTTTACCACCACGGGAGAGTCGGTGTCAATACAGACAGACCGGACGAGGCCCTCGTTGTCCATGGCAACCTGAAGGTCATGGGCTCCCTTGTGCATCCATCTGACATCAGGGCCAAAGAAAATGTCCAGGAGGTCAGGATGGGACTCACAGTGTACATGTGTGCCTCAAAACTCTCAGCGTGTCATTGTGTGTTTTCAGCACACCATCGTGAATCATGCCATCCAGTCATGTCGTGTTGTATTCTTCATCTGCAACGTTAGCGTTGTGTTTTCATACCATCTGCACATTCTGTCTGCGTGTAGGTCGACACCACAGACAATTTAAAACGGATTTCTCAGATGAGGCTGGTCCATTATCAATACAAGCCTGAGTTTGCTGCCACCGTGGGCATAGAGAACACTGCAGAGACTGGTAACAACTTCATGAAAAAAACTATACAAGTTTAAATCTTGCATTTCAGCATCTCATTTGTTTGTACAGTATATCATGCTATCATCTCAATGTCTTCATTTAGTATAAGTCCATTGTTAAGTATATCCTGCATTAATCTCTGAGGGCTTGCATTCTTACTTTTGGTTTTGGTGTATCCTTCTGCAGGAGTGATCGCTCAAGAGGTTCAACAAATTTTGCCTGAGGCAGTGAAAGAGGGGGGTGATGTGGTGTGTGCAAATGGAGAAACTATTCCCAACCTATTAGTTGTCAACAAGGTAATGAAAGTTCAGGCATGCATACAGTACCGTGCTCAAAGTCTTTACCATCAACTCTAATTGCTTCCTCTAATTTCAAAGGAGCGTATCTTTATGGAGAATGTCGGAGCGGTGAAGGAACTGTGTAAGCTGACGGACAACCTGGAGACTCGTATCGATGAGCTGGAGCGTTGGAGCCGCAAACTGGCCAAACTGCGTCGCCTTGACAGCATGAAGAGCACCGTGAGCGGGGGCACGGTCAGGTAAGAAAAATTCATTTACACATTATCACACAATGACGGTATGACCGTAAAGGTTTAAGAAATTACCTGTATTTTTCTTGTTAATGTAGCCAGTCAGGAAGTTATTTTAGCAGGACAGGAAGTGGCCCACTAAAGAAAAAGACAGTCAAACCAGGAAGCAAGGTGCGTGATGATGCTGGCTGTTTTTTTTTCCCCTTTGTTATTGTTGTTATTGTTCTTTTTTGAAGTAAAATGTGCTAATTTAATTACATGTGATCTGCTTATTGCAGAATTTACCTCCAGATCAGGGCTGCATCAGTCAGAAGTTCATGCAGGGAACCATCCTGGCACTGGTTGTGGTCATGGCTTTCAGGTTAGAGGAGATAATGTGTTTGGTGAGGGGACATTAAACCCTAGACTATATATAAAAGATGGACATAGACGCCATTCATCATCCATTTGTTTAAGCCCCAACTTTATGCCTGAAGTTGAGCATTTTGGCTGTTTTGTTTTAATTTTTCTAAACATCACAAGTAAGCGGTGGCTCTCTCTGAAAAATGCATGCTCTTTAGCATACCTTAAAGGATACTTCGCTTTGTCATGTATTTTACTCTAAAAGTATTTTACTCAAACCAAATAAGAATGAATAAACAAGAGTTGAAACTACCAACTGAGATGATAAACTCATTAGCAAAATCTTTACCACGTTCATAAATTAGGTGAGAAAAAGAGCTATTTTCTGATAAATTTCTATGTAACTGTACTTCTTGCTGCAACAAAAGGAGTCGCCCCCTGCTGACCATTATAAACAATGCAAGTTTTTAAACCAGTCAAACAACAGGTGCAACGCCCATCTTTTTTTATATTGTCTATGAGTGGGCCAATAAAAAACGGATACATTCTGCACAGTGGTGATATGATGATGTTGATTTATTGGATCTTTATTTGTCCACAGTGTCATTTCCATGTCTGTGCTTTATGTACTCACTCTTCACCACAGAGGGGATGTCACAGAGAAAGATGGGTATGTGTTTTTAACACACAAACACCTAAGTCTTGTAGTAAAATGAAATTCATTTTTCACTTCTTTGTTAATGCCTTTCTATATAATCTGTCCCTGCTTTCTGTAGCTATGTTCCTTCCTGTGTTCTCTACGTCTCTTGGATGCCCATCTTCACTGCCACTATAACTGTCTGTCCACCTGTCTGCCCATGGTACACAATCAACACCCAGTCCTACTACTCAAATTTCCTGATCTGCTCTTTCAGTCTTATCTTTGATTGCTTAGTAGGGTGTTTCTTTTGTTCTGTCTGAAAGGAGATCATGAGTCACATATCTAAGCATTCTTAAACTGTCTTTTACATTAAGTGTATCATTACTTGAACTAAACCATGTCCTCCTCCTGTACCAATGAATCTGATGCAGGCCAAGAGCTGAAGTGGGATCCTCCCGCAAGGGTCCAGATACTCCATTGTCCACTACCCTTGCACCAGGTGAGTGGAGGCTCTTATCAAATGACCAAGCGGGATCAACTTTCACTGTTAAGTAGTAGTGTGAATAGTTTTGCTTATCTGATTTCATTCTGTTTCCTCAAAACTCCTCCAGCTTGCTGTTCAACCACAGCCATAAACAACCAATCAGCTACTGTTTCAACAATGAGTAACAACCAATCCACACCAGGTATCAAAGTCTCTGGTAATGTGAAAAAAAGTCTTGTTTCTGAATGTCCATACACATTTATTATTCCTCCCTCTCTAGCTTTTAGCAGCCTAGTTCCTACACCCGGCCTGATTAACAAGAAGGCCAAGTCCAGACTAATGGACAAAGATCACAACAGAAACCGTCTGAGTCACACATCAGCACCCATTTATTTTGCCAAGTCCAAAAGGCCCAGCCCTGAAGAGACGGATGGAGTGGGAGCCATCAACCGTCTTCCTGGTGGGCAGCATCCACTGCCACGCAGACAACGCAGCCTGCACACAAAGGGTAAAAATCACAGCCCAGCCAGGGCACTTTCTTCACACGCATAATATGCAGTATGCAAACACAGTAAAGCCATTTGTTTGACGACGGCAAACAAAGATTGTCTGCATGCTGTACAAAGGAATGCTATTAGTTTAGCTTCTAATGCTATTTTATTCCCCCTTTTTTCAGGAGTGAAATCGGTTCCTTCTCTCACTAGCTTATATATCATGGAGACAAACCAAGAAATCAAAGCGCAAAACTGTGCAACAGCAGAAAGCTGCAGGTAAACACACAAAGGTTACGCTAATTTAGAGTTATGTGCACATTTTCACTATGAAAAGCAAGTAAACACTAATAAGAAAGTAAGAAGAACAGTTTTATTGTGCCTTGGATGTTTTTGAACTCTACTGTAGGGATATTTTTTTTGCTAACATGGCTGGAGTTGGGAATATGGTCACTATCAATCCAGTAACGCTTCATCATCTGGAGTGTTACATTATCAATGCATTACAACTTTGCATTATTAGTGTTAATGCACATTTTCTCTGTCTCATCTGTAGCTACACGGTATCACTTCATGGAAAAAGAAATTCCTCCATGTCACAAATCACTTTGCACATGACGTGAGTACGCAAACGCCATCTGACATAACAATAGCAAAGTTTGGATTTATAAACAAATGAATTCATAGTAATGTTTTAAGTTTCCTAGAAAGACATGTGGGATTTGGTACTAACTACAAACTAATGGATGGAACTACTATAACTGTTTTCTCATGAAATGATTTCTCATACATTAAGCTCCAAATTGCACATTTACATTTTCAACGTTCAACATGCGAGATATTGTTGGGAGATTATCAGGAAATAAAAGACCGAGATAAAATAAAGCTTTACCAACACAGGTCTACAAACAGCGTGTGGGTACGGCAATGTGGAGCCACCAAGGGACGTTTATGCCCCAACCACACAGAAACACAGCTCTATAATGAACAGAGTACATCAACAAAGGTACTTAATAACATTTATATATTCCTCATCTCTCATGTAATGAAAATATTTTTCATTGTTTTGTCAGTTGATGCTGCCATAATTATATAATACTGATATTATATAAAATATTTCCTACATTACTGTAATTTTCTCATTTTTTGAATGAGATATTCTTATGTCCTTTCTGCTTCTCTCTAAGGGGACTCGTCACTTGTGGTCGGTGCCTGTGCTGCCTTACCAAGACATCACCTATCACTTTCGTGTCTCCCTGTCTGTGAGTAACCTGGTCCTCCAAGACATACAGTCATCGTGGATGTTCTTCTGCGTTCTGTAATCTGTTTATGGTTGTTTGGGTAAAGTCAGAAGTGAGTAATTAATTCTGTTTTTCTTACACGCTTTTTTGTTAACAGAGTGACAGAGTGAGCTGTGACACTGAAGGAAAATCTGCACCATACTCTGACTACCATTTTCTCATAGAAAGCAGCTGCGTGTGAGGAAGCAGATGATGCATCCCAGTCCCTTTACAGTATACCATATTTCTCCATTTGTATGCGGTTATGATGGGATCAAGCTTTGTCTAATTATTGTACATTATTTTAAAGATATTCAAACAGAGCAAACGATTTACTGTACCACCACTGTAGTCCCTTTCATATGTATATGCATTAAGACATCTCCTTTTGCTGTGATCACTGGAGTTTGAAACACTGTATATGTCTTTTTTTTCTGTCACTGGAAATGTTGATGACTGACTCTGAAAACTGTGTCGTACCACTGTTAACTGCTAATGTAAAAGTAACGCACTTAGTTCATAGCTCAACAATTTTTATTTTTTAAATTTGTTACTCATCACTATGTCTTCCATTCCTAATATAAACCGTAACATTGTTTTTAGCAGAATTTTCTAAATCAAGTCCAGGCTACGATGTTACAAGAGAAGGCACTGCAAACATACACTATGAATCTGTATATACAACAAAACCAGTCACAACTGGTTTGGAAGAATACTTCTCAATACTTTTATACACTGGAGAGGAGATCACTGGCTTCTGCTGAAGGCCACGGTAAATGGTTGCAGCTAGCACTGAAAAGATACCTCAGTAGTGCACAGTGTCTGCAGTGGAGCTTTGTGCTGAGTCTGCAGCAGTCAGCTGTACTGCCTATCCTAATGCAGCCCCTGACTAAAATCCGTGCACAGAGGTGTGCACACTCTGCAGCATTTCTGTCTCAATCGTGACACTGAATTAAACACGAAGTTGTTACATGTTAATGCATATTACTACACAGAAACTGCTTCTTAAATGCATTAAAAAAAACACCTCAAAACCTCTGAGCTGTGCACATTGTAGCAGATTCCTTAGAGGATATATGTTAAGACTGGAAAGCATACAAATCACAGGAAATTAACACGATGCACTGAGAGCTCGCTGAGTCCAACACTGACAATATTTCAAGAAACACTGGAATAGCTTACACTGTATCTTGCTAACTGGACAATGCTGGTAAGGCAATAAATATGAATATGAAATATGTCATTTCATGTGCATGCCCAATCAATTTCTCTAAAACGGTACATTGTAGCTGAGATGCTGCTCCAGCTTGGAAGTTCTTGTCTTAATGCCTTGATCACAAACCTACGAGGAAATTACACACATATAAAACTGGATTCTATACACTGGACTCTTTCCTCTGTTTTTCTGGATGTATTTTAAAACAATTTTTCCTTTGCTTATACAGCTAAGTATATGCAGTGATAACATGTTTGATATAACTGATTTGTATTATGTTTTCTTTTTGTATTAGCTTCTCTTGTCTCAAAGGAAATCTCCATTTAACTTCAGACGTTGTGGTTTTGTTGCATTTACTGAAATTTGCTTTTCAATCCTAGTCCCGTAAGTGTCTTTATTAAGAAAAAAAAACACATTTATATTAAATAGGAAAAGCCATCAGATAAAGTTTATGGACTCTGTAATAATATGAATATTCTGTACATGCTTTCGCTATAATTATTATGACTTCAGTGGGCATATGGTACTATTTTAGCTTATTTATAATTCACCAGCTAGCATAATGAAACCACTGTAGCACTTTTTGCACTGTACATATATATACGAAAAAGGCTTTTGCTGTATCCAGTGCACCAGACTGGTGTCAGACACTTTGGTAGAACTGGGTTGTTTGTAACTGTATAGCTTCATTTTTTGTCACTACCAATGCTCCTTTTTATCGGGTGTGTTTTATCATATTGTTGTTTGGTTTTTTTTGGTTGGTTTTTTTTGTAGTTGATTTTGATATCAATAATATATTAACTTTCAGCTACTGGAGCCAAGGAATGATTGATAAACATTAAAACATGCATATATTAAAAGGCCCATGTGTAAAGAAAAAAAAAAGCAAAAGACTAAAGCTCAGTGACTACATTAATATCACTACTTTTCATTTTCAAAGCTTTTGTCAATAAATATGCTGTAACACTATGAATGCATGCAGTAAATAAATTTACTATTACATTTCCTAAGGTTTTATTTCATTTTATGCTGTTTAGACTACCTGCTCTATAAGACCGCTATGGACGTGTATGGAATAATTTTAGTTATTATCTCATTATTTTCACTTACTAAGTATCTTGAAAATTTCCCTCACTTCTAAGTGACTGGGAAATTTCGAGATATTAACCCGAGATAAATCAGAAAGAAACAAACGGTTAGCTGAAAAATAGCTGTTCATTCAGCCCGTTAGATGGCAGTCGACGGTTTATGAAAAGTCTTTAAACACAACAATTAACCCTGAATTTCGCCTGGTAGGTAGCAGGTGCCCGTCGCTGGCAATCAACACAGCAAAATCCAGCAAATGATTAGCATAGCGAAATATGAAAGCTTGGGCACATGTAGAGTGCGATATATCCACCTGAAAATCGACAGTCCAGGAGAAAGAGACACTCAAAGAAATAAGCGCCTGAAAGGGTAAACTGAGCAGCGAGAATGTCCCCTTTCTTAAACGTCATCTGTGCGTCAGGATACCAGGAAGTGTTAGTCAGTACGTGGCCTTTTCATCTGTGCAGCAGCAGGAGCTCCGCTTCATTACAAAATGGTAGCAACTGTAGCTTTAATATTATTTATTTCACTTTGACTCTTAAATATAGATGTTTTATCTGTGAAGGTGATTCTGCAATGAACCAGTAAAAAAACGAGTTTTATATGAAACTTTGTTATCAGTGAAAATCATTGACGTTAGCCGACGTGTTAGCTAAATGAGATACTAGCTCATTTGCAGCACTCCTTTGAAGATTCTGTGTATTATGGCTGGAGTGTGAATTAGAGCAATCCTTTTTTTTTAAAACCCTCGTACCGGCTTGTTTCTGTTTTGTTTTTCTTCCGTGGCTGCAGGAACTCGAGGCCATGACCAGATACACCAGCCCGGTGAACCCGGCTGTGTTCCCCCACCTCACTGTGGTGCTGCTGGCTATCGGCATGTTCTTCACCGCCTGGTTCTTCGTGTATCCTTTTTACTTTTTGAATGTTGCAGTCGATGTACTGTAAGTTAACTTGCATCAGAGCTCGCCAAAGTCGTCACTATGTGCAGTAATTAAAGAAAACAAAACTTCATACTGGAACTTGTTTTCATAGTCGATGCCATTGGACAGTAAACCCCAATAATCAGATGATTGCCTATGAGCCAGTACTTGGAGACACTGGGGTGTAAGAACCCATTTTTTACAGGAAGAAACGTTAGCAGAACTAGGGTTAGAGAGGGACAGCCGTCTACTGCCTGAGGGAAAGGAAGACAAAAGAGGAGAGCATAAAGGAAGGAGGACAGACTTTGGGAAAAATGAACGTTATCAACACGGAGTAGTGGGGTGGAAACAGCTCAGCATTCTGAGCCTGTATCAGCATAAATAATAAGCAGTTTCACAGTCACACAATCCACCAAAACTATAAGCTTTATGAAAAAGGAAAGCTGCAAGCCTGATTTTTTTTTTTTTTTAAATAAAGAGGTTGTCTCCCAAACTGGGGTAGGGAATGTCTAAAATTAAATATTGCAGGATGTGAATTAAGCCATGTTAAACAAAGACGATTAACATGGTATTGTGCGTCTCATGACATCACCTATTTGTTTGTTTTGCAAGTTAATTTAATTTCAGTAGTCTGTTTAGATTCCTCTATCAGCTGATATAGGGATTATGTAAATGACTGAGTCTACGGTGAGTGGAATTAGATAATTAATGGATGCCAACCACCCTGTGTACCACACCACAGGTAGCAGAACAATGTCTAATCTGTTTTTAGCTCCACTCACACAACAGATGGATACAGAAACTCTAAAAACTCAGACCACAAAACCTCTGTTTATATGTTCACTTTTTAACCATCTTACGCGATAAGAATATTTTTATTTTCTCATGGAATTTTGCAATAAGTGGTTGTTAAAGAAGTAGTTTTTGATGTTAGATAAACATCTAGTTCATGCCAATTAAGCAGTGGTATCCATCTGTTTATTTTGAGAATCTTAATTTCAGATTGAGCTGTCACAATTCTTTAAAAAAAAATAATGAAGGCAGTACATCTTGTATAATAAACCAGTTGCATAACTGTATATTCAGCAGTGCTGCATAAGAGATTAGGCTTAAAATGGAACAAAGACTCTAATCTTTGAGTTGGCCTTAACTTTTCATCAGCTATGAGGTGACATCAACAAAATACACACGGGATGTCTACAAAGAGCTGCTGATCTCCCTCGTGGCATCACTTTTCATGGGGTTTGGTGTGCTGTTCCTACTACTCTGGGTTGGGATATATGTATGAAGGTACATTCAAACTCTGTCCTTATTTTAAAAAAAATGCAGCAGTTTTAATTTAGAGTTACTGAAACCATCAATACTCATTGTTTTCTGTTGTTTCAGGTGACTGACTTAAAAAAAAAAAAAATGAAAGAAAGAAAGAAAGAAATGAAAGACACATTCCAGTGTAACAAAGGACATCACTCACAACACGAACCGGATTTTGGATTAATTGGACTGCACTGACAATATTTTGGGATCACATGGACTCTGGATTTTGTTTCACAAGTAAAGGGGATTTGTACAACCTTTGGTGTGTTTCTTTGTTCATCCTGACAGCTTCAGTGTGTACAATAATCAACACATCCCATAATGAAACAGATTTTACAGTTATATAAAGTGTCAATGTGTTTCGATCTGCCCAGACCTGAGGTGCACCGCAACGTAACCTGTCACTTCTTTAAGAAATCCAAGGTTATTTTGACACACACAGGGCTATTCGCGGTGTGTTTCAGTAGTGGCGCCTAAAACCCTCAATCCCTGATTAATCTTTGTGTTAAAAATAGAGCAGTCTGTTTCACCTTGTCTCCTGGATAATACTGACTACCCCCGAGATGAAGGATTACACTGGAATTAGAGATGGCTTATTTAATAAAAGCAGCGGAGACACAATTCAAAGATCTCCAAATAAAGAAAAGTGAGTTCACATGAAAATTGAATTATTAAAATAACAATCGTGTAAACAGCACATACTAATCTTACATAAGGCAAAACAGACCAACTGCTCTTTCACTGCAGGGGAAACCTGCTTTCCAACAAAACTATGAGCATACGCTGTTCTAAAAGCTACCCAATGAAACAGTTAAAAAAAAACTTGCTCTAGGAGGCAAAATCTGCATTTACACCTGGTCATTTCCAAAACATTCATTCAGTATGTTGCAGTCTTGTCTGCAACCCAAACTGATTTACAAGGCCACATAGATTAACTGACTCAATCCTTATTAATACAATACTCACAAGCCACACTTGGCTTACCTGCCACTGTAAACCATTTAACCCGCAGCCTCTTGGCTACAAAGAGCCAGTAAACACAAACAGCAGTTGACACTTTGCTCATCCCTGTTATGAGTTACTGAGTTCCATTTGTGTGTAAAAAAAAAAAAAAAAAAATGTATATATATATATATCTATATGTCAGTGTTGCTTTGTTAGATATGGTTAATAGTGCAAGGATTTCCAAATATAAAAACGGGTTAAAAAAAAATAATCCAAAGTTAGGATTAGCTAGTGATGCCCAGTGATATGTTTTTCCACAGTCTCTTAAAAAGTGTCTTTGCTTCACTGACGAGCTCTGGCAAAGGCATCACGCAGCCACAGAGAGTCCTCATACAGCCTCGGGTCTCCCATGTACTCTGCTGTACGTTTGTATAAGTAGTAATAAAACACAGCCGCTGGTAACAGAAAGAAGCACAGTTAGTCAGTGACAACAGAATAGCTGGGGTGGGAGATGTATCTCTGAAATGAATTCACCAATTACCTGTTCTCTGAAAAACAAAAAGAGCTTGGAGACCATCTGTCCAAACAAAACTGTTTGAATTAAGCCATCTTAGGTTCTGGCAAAAAGAAAAACAAAAGAAAACACTCAAAAAATGGATCTTCAAAAATGACTTCTAATTTGCAAACAACAGTTTGAAAGCATACCAGCACCAAGCAGTGGAAGCAGATGCTAAGGGTCAGGTAAACAGTAGAGAATACCAGCAGGGCCCTGAACCTCTCCAGAAGCAGCGACACCAGGCCGACCTGGAACACGTATGTGTTGAACATCATCAGGAGGATGATGATCACATTGAACAAGATGGCAATGTCCTGGATGCTGCAAAAACAGTTTTAGTGGTTAATTTGCAGTATGGCTTTCTTTTTTATTGATATCCTACCAACAAAAACTAGATTGCATGTCAGACATTAAAGTGAGACGCTGTCCGTGTAACAGCCAAGATTTCTTCTAATGAGTATAAAATGTTTGATGGCAGGAAAACTGGCTATGTAACAGAAACCAACCACTTAATAAATGACAAATAAATGGTACAAAGAGTAACCTTTCAGGAATAAAAGTATTATTTTATTATTATTATTAATAGATTTTTTAGCATTAAATCAGCAAGCCTGGGCTTTATGCTATGGCATTAGATGAGAAGAATTAGATGATTAATAAGCAAGGGCTTAACTTTCATCTGAAAACGTTAAATATTTAGTGTAACCATCACATTTGAGTACTTATTAACCTATTAAATTTAGCAGTAACATTCTTTATAATCCACTAAAAACAAGAAAAGTGAGTTACATACAGACAAAAAATGCACAATGTTAGAACATCTATCAAATTCTAGAGATTTCAATTCATATAATGAAAGATGACATCAAATATCTCTAACTCTGTATGTAATATAAAAAAAAAAAATTGAGAAATTGTATATGTGTTTGGTCTCAAGCACGTAATCGGTTATAAAATAATTCATTCTCATCAGCACAGAGCTCTGTGACTCACATGAAAAGCACAAGTTGGATGACAGCTGCTCCTCTCAGAAGTTCACTGAAAGAGTTTACAAAGAGGTCATAGGCCAACAGTGTCAGCTGGATCAGCAGCACCAGTGAGTAGTTGCTGGTCTGGAGCATCTTCAAGGGCTGGTCCTGCAAACCCACAGCTCCACGGTGTATTCTCCTCAAAGTCTCCTTCTATTGTTGGATTTTCGTGGTATTTGATGGTGAAACCGACGTCTTTGGTCAACCCTCCTACATACTTCAGCAAGAAACGACTTATCTGGAGCAAGACATTAATGAGCCACAATAATCCATTTGCAGTAAGCACTGGTGGCTTTTACGTTAAATTGTACATATTATATTCTCCAATCCGGTTTGCTCCGCTGTCATTGAACATGTTAGTTGTCCTAGATGAAAAAAATATCTCTGCGATGAGTGCCGCCTGTCCAAGATATCTGATGAAATGTATTCAATCCTACCAAAAGCAGCATGCTGACATCTCAGATGTGGGAAATCTCCAGATATGCTGCACTACCTGGGAGGAAGAAGAGAAGCAACTGAAACAACAAGGACATTTTAAAAGCGATGAAAAATGCCCACCTATAACTCATATCTTAGCCCGCTAGCCATCTCCACTGTGAAAGAGGGGTTGATGTAATTTCTGTCTCAGTCGAGCCAAATAAGCATTGAACCTAATCACGTAAGGTCAACATGCTCATGTTGTTACACAGGCGGGCATGGAAAGGTCACTACTAGGATTATAGATCTGACCCAAGTAAACTTACTCAGACTGAAACACCTCTTGTTTAGTCGCTGTTTTCGAAGTACTCTTTCTCGCCTTCTTTTCATCTATCTAATCTACATCTTACGGTTGCTCCTTTAGTCCAGTCTGGAGTTAATCCAAAAGACGGATAATAGAGGAACTATAGGCTTATCTTTTCCACAACAAATCAAGCTGGCGATGAACTCCCCTCAGACACGTTTGCTACGCTAACACAACATTGCTGCTCATTGTTACGCAAGCAGGGTTCACAAACATAATTTAACTGACATATACTTACGAGAACTAATGGATGTAAATGATAAAACCAAGTCTACGTGTGGCAGAAAGCACCAATAAATCACAAAAACCTCTCTTTTTATTTGCAAACGCCGCTACTCAAGCATCTACTTCTGATTTTCGGCACTAGCAGATGTATTTCCGCTAATTCCATGGTAACGCTTCTTGTTACCGTAATAACGATAGTACGCGTTTTTTCCGAGCTTTCGGCAAAAATACAAAATTCCCAAAGTAATAAATTTTCACTAATTTGGCAGGACATTATTGTGTTATCTTGGAAATTTGGATGGTTGCTTTCTAAAAACTGAACGAATAAGCGTAACAATTTAGTAGAAATTTCTGAGTGTCTCAAATCCGCCTTGCTGCGGCATATATTACGGTAATCTACCTGTCACGCGAGGTCGTCACTGCCACCCAGCGGCGTAAGTAAGTGTTTGAACGCCTCCGAGGTGATCAAAGGTAATGACTGGAAACCTGAGTTCAGCACACCGCAGGTAAGTTGTGAAAGTTTCTTCAACTTCCTACAGCTGTCAAACAGCGCAGTAAAGCGAGTGATTTAAAAATGCTATTCGTCGCGCTAATCGCCACCTTCTCTGTGTCAAGTTGACAACCTGTTGTTTTGTAGTGCAGGTTCTCTCCCCTGTTAATAATAAATGCACACGTCTCCTTTCGCTGGTTTTAGTTTCCCGTGCTTGACACTTTGCTCTAAAATTGGGCATATTTACTCACTTTAATTAATTGTAAGTGATCTTGCTAAATTACAGCCATCAACACTGAACCGCATTTTACAGACTGTCGCATTTAATGAAGAGGAACTCAACACATGTTCAACATATGTTCTAAATAAAATCGCACAGTCAGACAGGATGTGATCTAATGCTGGCAGTTAAAAGTTTGCCTCAGTTATTTTTGTGCCCTACAGCATGTTGTCTCAGTCCCCGGGGCTGCATATATTTGCACCAAACTTAGAGCTTACTAAGAAGTGTTTTAAGTGCTTAAAAGTTTTGATATGACCTTTGGCTTATTGGGAATCTGAGGTGTCATACAAAATCCTCAGCATACAGTGTTTACACAGGTCTCTTATCTGGAATTGCAGTGTATCCCTTAATATTACACCCAAGTTTTGAAGGCTTCATAGATAATCAGTACGATAATTTACTCTGATAATCAGTGTTTGGGATTTTATGCCTTCGTAGATAGCACGCCATGGCAAGAGAGGCAATATTTTTTCAACCACTGAGGCAGACTTTATTTTAATTCAATGTAGTGTAAGGATGTCCAGAAACAAAGTAGTTCTTACTTCTGGATCAGTTTAATAGTATGTTTAGTTGTGTTTACACTGAAATGGCTATCCTGAGTAATAGCAATGTCATCTTACTTGAAGAATGATCATGTGTGACGCTGGTAACCCTTATAAATCACTGTTTTATATGAACAGTCATGTTGTCATGGAGGCTGTTTTTCCCCCAACAATTCCTGCAAGTAAAATTTGTTTGCAATTGTGGTTGTTCTGACAATGCAAACAACTGCAAATGTTTAATTTGCATCTCCTCTCCCGTAGCTATCCTCCCTCCCATTCGAGTACACTAATTCTTTTCACATGACACCATCCTGTTTTTTACCTTCCACGCATCCTGGTGCTTATTCATAGGTTAGATTTTTTTTTAATCTATATAAACAGTGAGGACAACTGGCTCATCTGAATGAGGAGTTCTTGTCAAACCTTTCAGGGGATTCAAAACTATCTATGAAAATGTTTATAGAACAAAATGTGTTCTATGAAAATAATTTTCTTTATCAAAGAGTGTCGCACTGCATTCCTAAAAAATGTCCTAAAATGTAGCATAGACACGACTGATCAGACAGCCGGTCACAGGAGCTCACATGATGTGTAGAGTCAATAGCTAGTTTTTTCAGTACCTCTTGTTTGACAAGGGAGGGTCAAGGTCCTGTTTCTTGCACTATCTTGCAATACTAAAAAGTAGGCCCAAAAATGTAAGTAAATTTAATTCTAAAACTGTGCCGGACAAGCAGCGTTATTCATGGATGAATAAATTTAGCATAGTTGAAATATTATTACGATCATGTGTTCACTATCTTTTGATATACTAGAAGATAAGCATGTTTACATAGCCTGTACTTAATGATAGACGCATTCAAACCCACACCCATCTGTCTCTGTGCAGCAATGTCTAAGTGGCTGAACGATGATGAGGTGCTGGTGGGTGAAGGCAGTGGCGAGGCAGTGCAACTGAGCCCCAGAATGCGGACTCTGCCGCCTGGGAGCCCCAGATCAGGCCACGGGCGTAGTCCGCTGGCTTCACCCCGCAGCAGGGAGCCGGTTCCTCTGAGCCCGCTGGCAAAGACCATGAGCAAGGCCAAACAGCTGTTTCTGCTCTGTGACAAAGAGGGAAAAGGGTTCATCACAAAGCAGGACATGCAGGTGAGCAGCTAATGTGGTAGAGGAGCAACATTTAGACTGACTGCAGAGTCTTGAACTTTGTCATCTCCTCTACTTGCTCAGTTTTCTATGCATTAATGTTTTGTATTTTCATGATCCTCCTTTTCTTCTTGCTTTATCTTTCTTACTTTTTAACTTTATTTCATCGTATTTTCAGCTTTCATGACCTCGTCTGTCTGATTATTTTTGACGGTTTCTCAAAGCCCTTTTGAAAGTCTGATTATCAAATTGATATTTGATTAAAGTTTTTCGTGTTATTACTAATATTATTGTGCTTTTAGAGGTTACAGTGGGAGTTGCCACTGACCCCTGAACAGCTAGAAACCGTCTTTGACAGTCTGGACAGAGAGGGCAATGGTTACCTCACTCCTGTGGAGTTCAACACTGGGCTCGGTGAGCGCGCTGCACTCAGTCATTTTAGAACAGTTTTAAAAGCGGATGATTAAATAAGCACATTATGTAATTCCTCGGTTCTATTTTCTGTGGTGTAGGTGAGCTGGTGGAGCTGGAGGAGATGACAGACCTGGATCAGGATGAAGCAGAAGAAGAACTGGACGAGGCGGACTTTTCTCAGGACCCCAGTGCTGTTAGATTTGTAAACACACTAATGGAGCTTGGCGCTGACAAACTTTTCAAAGAGTGAGTACTCTGCCCTAAAATCTTTACCATTAGGTTCCCTTTAGACTGTCCACCAAGATTCCCCCATTCAGTTTCACTGCAGCAGCTGTGTACAGTAACGTCACCTTCATCCTCAAATGTTAGCATATACACTATGTTCATAATATTATCATAAAATGGTTTAAATACATTACCTGCTGCTAATCTTCTACAATTCATTTATTTAGTAGAAACATGAAAATTAACTACATAATGTAGTTTTACCTTTAAAACAAGAACTCTTCAGTCATTTGCCACTATTTTCATGTGAAGCTATTAGGATGTTGGTAATTTTAAGGTTTTGAATATAATTTAGTACTACTGTAGTACACATTTATTATAGTATACTCTACGTGCTAACATATTTACTGCACAGCGTTATAGTGAGAGATATTTATGTTTTGCCCAACTTTTGCACAGATGAGGTTTAAAATAATGGAAACACTTTTAAATATATAATGTAGTTCAGCAGAACTAATTGCAACTTTGTAAATATACATATATTTAAATGTAAATGTTTTTTTATGTATATCTGCTGGATACTTTTAGGTACAGCTTGCTAAAACTGGATTGAATTTTCTTTTTGCCTGAAAAATTGACACCAGCCGTGGTCTTCTGCCGCTTCAAGGTTTAATGTAAATGTGCATTAGGAGATGGTAATGTTTCAAAGGAATGTTTATTTAAAGGAATCCTGTGCTGGACTTCTTCAATATGTACAAGTATTTATGCAGTTCAACATTTAAACTCAGCACCTTCTCTTTTCATGTAAACAAGTGATGTCGTGCAGTCACAGTTAGTTTTGTTTTTCGGTCATATTAACAGTTGTGTATTGTGATGTGTGTCAGTCAGCAGGAGCTCTGTACTCTGTGGTGTGAGCTCCAGAGAGACCGACCAGAGATGCTGAGCGTCCTAGAGGGCATCTTGGTCCATGCAGTGTCCCATTTACAAGACACCGTCAAAGAGAGAGACAGTCTGGAACAAGCCTTATGCAGGTCGCACCTTCCTTCCAATACATTCATTTGAAGTAGTTTAACTGTGAGTGTTTGGATTATGCTGAGATTTTTTTTTATTTTTTTTTCCTGCATTAGACGGGAGAGCGAACATGATCAGGTCGTTCGGTCTATATATGAGGAAATGGAAAGTCAAATCAGAGAGGAGAGAGAGAAGCTCCTTGCTCAGGTATAGATATGTGGTAGTTGAACTGTTGTTCCATTTAGCAGGTGTACCTCAAATTAGTATTTAATGAATTTATTGTGAAATCAAGGACAGTATTAAACAGAAGGAGAAAGGGCAAAAACTTGAGGAGGAGCTGAGGATGCGGGAACAGGAGTTGGAGAATACGCTGAAAAAACAGACGGAGGTAGGCAACCGAACTGTACTCATGTCATTATGAGGGGCGTTATATTTTAATGCAAACAGGATCTGTCTTTGTTCTCAGCTTGAGACCCGAATGCGCCAGCTGAGCCACGAGCAAGTAAACATCAAAGAGCAGAACCAGCAGCTTCAGGACCTCAACATGCAGTTACAGGAGCAGGTGGAGCGCAACAAAGAACAGTTGCAGGCTGCGTTGGCTCAGCTCAACTTGGCGCAGATCAGCAATGCACAAGAACAACTGGCCAGACAGAGGTGATTAACCAAGGTCCAGATGATGCCTTAGCACCAGCTTTGAAGTCATTAAAAACAGTGTGTCTGCATGTGGTATGGCTGAAACGTTTTTTTAATTTTTTAATTTCATTTCATTTATATAGCACCAATTCACAATGACAGGCCCCATGCCCTGCATATTGTAAGGGAGATAATATTAGAAAGAAACCCCAACAATCACACAACCTTCTATAAGCAAGCACTTTGCAACAAAAGGAAGGAAAAACTCCCTTTTAAGAGGAAGAAACCTCTAACAGAACCAGGCTCAGGTAGGGGCACCCATCTGAGTCAGTCAAGAGTTTGTGTGTGAGGAGAAGGATTATAAATTCTATTCTGAATTTAACAGGCAGCCGATGAAGAGAAGTTAATATGGGAGAAACATGCTCACTCTGTTTCTAGTCCTAGTTGGTACTCTTGTTGCAGTGTTCTGGATCAACTGAAGGCTTATCAGGGAGCTTTTGACAACCTGATGATAGTGAATTAGAATACTCTAGCCTACAAATAATAAATGTAGAAACCAGTTTTTTCAGCATCACTCTGAGACAGGACGCTTCTGATTTTAGAGGCACTGTGCAAATGAATGAAAGCAGCAATTAAAGAAAATATTTGTTTAATGTGCTCGCTGAAGTACGTATTTTAGATAGACACCATCTTTGTAAGGATTTTAGGACTGAGTACAATAACCTCAGATTTACCTGAATTTAAAAGCAGGAAATTAGAGATCATCCAGTCTTTATGTCTGTAAGAGATTCCTGCAATTTAAGTAGTAGATTTTTATCATCTGGCTTCATAGATAAATAATGCTGGGTATCATTTTCATAACTATGAAAATGTATGCAGTGTTTTTTAACAGTATTGTCTAAGGGAAGCATGCATAATATTAAAAACTATTGGTTCCAGCTCAGAGCCCTGTGGAACTCCATAACTACCTTCCATGTGTGAAAAAGATTCCCCATTTTCATGATTATCTATCTATGATTTAAACCAGTGCATCTCACATATATCTCTATCAGGTACCATATGTATTAAAGGCCCTTTAAGACAAGCAGTGTGTTCTAATCTCTAGTAAAATGTTGTGGTCAGTGGTATCAAATGCTGCACTGAGGTCTAACAAGACAAACATAGAGATGAGTCTGCTGTCAGAGGCCATAGGAAGATCATTTGTAACCATCACTAGTGCTGTTTCTGTGCTATGGTGAGAAGGCTGAACTCTACTTGCAAATGATCAATTAGTCATTTTACAACTCTTTCAAGATTTTTTTTTTTAATCTTTTGTTTCTTCACTTAGAAACGTGATGAAGGTGTCAAGAAACATGAAGAAAGAGAAAGAGAGTCTTTTGAGACAACTGGAGATATTGAGGTAAGTCTAAAACGTCTGCTGTTTCATGTAATGCCAAGTTCATAGAATACAGGTATGTTTGAATAATCCAAAAATCCAGCCACACTTACACTAGACTCCTTAACACCGCCATAAGATAAACTACAAAATTCATATCTTCATCTTACCTTGTTGTTTTATGCAGGTCATAGAAATGAGAACAGTCAGTTAAAAATATCACTTCATTGAATGAGACCTGTAGCAGAAAGCACATTGGCAATACAGCAATGGACATTGCTAATGTAAAGTGAATAATGAAGAACATTAAACCCGCTCTATCAAGTGTCAGTTTCCTGTCCTGTGCATTTAACAAGCTGCTGTTAAAAATTCAAAACATATCAGTAGGTTATGGCATGAAATGTAAAATCCACTTATAATTCATATTCACATTTATTATGCTGGTTGTGCTGTCAGATGGTGCATCGCTATTTTATGGGACAGCACCATCTTCTCTCCTTTCATAAGATTGGTCCGGTGTATCCTGTAATAAAGGAAGCATTTTGGAGAGTTCAAACATCTCCTACTGCGGATGCCATGCAGATATTTCCTTTTCACATTTCTCAGTTAGGAAGCTTCCCAAGGAAAATGGACTATTCAAACTTACCCGTGGTCTTTTTTTTCTTTTCTTTCTTTAAATTTAATTCACCATTTGAGACACGGGTCTCCCCGTGTGAGGATGTCTCTAAATAGATTTCTTTTGTGTGTGTGTGTGTGTGTGTGTGTGTCAGGGATATGAACAAAAGGCTGCGAGATGAGAAAGACGCCCAACAGTCTCAGAAGAGGGTTAGTCACAGACATGCTGTCCTTCCTCCTCTGCCCTTAACATATTACCTACCTAGTGAAGACGTTTGTACACCGTGGACACAGCAGGTTGATCCACCCTAAGCTAAAACTTGGAATAGATTCATGTTTTACTTCATCTGTTATTATTTATATGGGCAGCTGTTATTTTTTGGTTATTAATTAATGTTGCTGACACAGCCTTTTGCAATGTTGTTTTTCTGTGGATGTGCTCAGTGAACTGAAGGATTTTGTTGACTAGACGTTTATTCTGTCCTGTGTCAACTTGAAGGAAAAGAAAATGTTCTATTTATATTTATGTTTATTGGTCACATTTCACTGTACAAATCCAGGTGAACTAAAGTATTTTTTTTTCAATCTAATAAAACTTTTTCTCAGACTTTTCATGACTGATAATCTAATTTAGCATCTTTCAGCAGGTTCAGCTCATCCTCGTTGTTTCACAAAACAAACATAAAGCATTTTTGTATAAAAAGTGCAAAGAATCTCATGAGTATTTATTAAAAAAAAAAAAACAATATCGACCTCGACGCAAAGACTGCCTCTTTCTTTATTTATCGATTGTGTTTTTTTTAATCTATAAACAAATGAGTGCACAGTTGAAAATAAATGAATATTTCGTAGTTGGACTGCATTCCTGCATTTTAAATGTACACGGTAAATACTTTACCAGTGGAAGCAAGTGGAATTACTACAGAGATTACACACTCATGAGTGCAGTCCTGTGATAAAATCAAGTATACCATGGACATAATTCAGTAGTTTGTAGAGTTCAGCACAATAACTTGAAGTAGTTGTTTTGAATTAAGCCAATATGCCCAAGTCTGTGGCTACAAAACACCCGAATCATAAGCCCTCCACCACCACCACATGAGGCTTTTGTGCTGATATCCTGTGTTTGGTTTTCAGCAGACATTGCACTGAGCGTTATAACCAAACACTTTGATCTCATCTGTCCAAAGTGCATCTGATTTACCTCGGATATGCACCATGCTACATCCATAAATCTTTAATGCTTTATAAATCTGTGGACGAGTATGAAATCTTAATGCTACATATTTCTTCTGCCTCACTTTCTACAAAAACCTTGTAGACTCCAAATGTCACACAGGCTTTGCAGAAGAGAGGGTCAGTTATAGGTAACTACTTACTGGAGGACAAGCCAATGAAAAGGTTTGTATAAATAATGTATCTATTTGTCATTTTTGCAGTGATGTAGCAGATGGATATAGGCAGCCACTAATTTTATGTATTTATTGGTTCTGAAGACAGCTTTGCTCTGCTGATGAGTTGGAGCAGGACAAAAAGACAGAGGTGACAATATCCTCCAAGAAACACCAACTGTCATGTAGAGTCAGGGGTGAAAATGTTGAACAGACCCAAACTCAGGTAGGGAAAATATAAAATCTCCAAATACACATAATATATCAGAGAAATACTTATTTAATAACACAGATGCAGCAGCAAAACTGAGCAGTAATGATGGAAATTATGTTTTGAGGCTTTTGGTTTAGGGCTTAAACAATCACTGGTCACTCAAAAAAAAAATCAAAACTTTTCAAACATTAGATTGATCAAAATCTCACCTTTGATTCTTTTATCCGAATTCTAGAGCAAAGCTGTCAGTACTCAGCAAGTGTTCAAGGTTGTGTTTCTGGGTAACTCGGGGGTGGGTAAGAGCTCCTTCATCCAGTATTATTGCACAGGGCGCTTCGACAGTAAAGTCAGCACTACCGTTGGTAAGTCTTTTCACAGCGATGTACGTGCTCATCAGTGTACAGAAAACTACTGTGTGTATGTTGAAGTAAATGTTTGATGTATGCATTGAAGTCGAGCATGAAACCATAAGGCTTTGTTGTTCATAGGTATAGATTTTAAGATGAAGACTATAACTGTGGACTCCACCACCATCATCCTGCAGCTGTGGGACACTGCAGGGCAGGAGAGGTCAGACATGGTTACACAAGCACACAAAATCATCCGAGGTGCAGAATATTTTCCATCGAATCTGTTTTTTAGGTTTCGCAGCATCACCGAGCAGTACTACCGAAAGGCCGACGGCATCCTTGCCATGTATGATGTAACGCACTCCGCCTCCTTCACTGCAGTGAGAGGATGGATGGACTCCATCAGGGTGAGTAGGCGGCACTACCATGGTTTGATGTAAAATCATGCAAAACAGTGGATCCTTATTTGAATATACGTGAAAGTTACTGACGTAATGGCGATGCACGAATCTCAGTCCTAACTTTGATTCCTTTTTTATATTTAGATATAAATTATTGGGGTGACCTCTTTGGTGTATCTCAGCATGTACTGCAAACCTGCTGTATGTTTGTCTCAGGAGAAGATGTGTGAAGGTGCTGTACTGATGCTGCTGGGGAACAAGCTGGACTTGGCAGATAATCAGTGTAGAGAAGTGAAAACAGAAGAGGGTCAAAAACTGGCAGAGGTGAGGCGCATTAGACTATTCACCCAAATTTCTAAAAGTAGAAAGCTGCAAATGTATAAAAAAAAGTCTTTTTTTGTTATACAGCAACATCAGGCTTTGTTTTATGAGTGCAGCGCCAGGAATGGATTGAACGTAGAGGAGCTAATGAATCACCTGGCAGGGTATGGCATCACATTTTTGTGATTTACAGAATCACATTATGAAAATCCTCTGGAGCATTGATATTATATTACAGATAATCCTTCTGTACTTTTCTGTTGTAGCTTTGCCCATTTGCGACTTTTAAATTTAATCCCTATTAAACATCCTATTAAAGACTAATAATAAATGTGAAGAGGGAGGTGCTGGGTGTAAATGTTGTCTTTTGTTTTGTTTGTTTGTTTGTTGTATGCACACAAATTTTCAGAGTGAGGCTTAGGTAACATTTTTTAAATGTGCCATGGTAGTTGTTTTATCTGACAAATCGACAAAGGAATCAGAGTAGCAAGCAATTCAGCATACATATATTCTATCTCAGATTCCATAATAGATTCCACTACTGTTAATCTATTAATTACCTAATAAACTGGTAGCTGGATGAACTTCCTCTGATATTACAGTAAGATCACAGATTTTTCTTCTCATATGTTGCGGTTTCTGTACATTTTAGGATGTTGGTAACCCAGCATGAACGCCAGTGTGAAGATGCACTTCTACTGACTGAGAACACGCCTAAAAGAAGTTGCTGTACATGAACAGTTGAGGACAGGCTTTTGAAAAGACTGAAACTGCCTCCAGGTGTCTCTTCTTTGGTTCAGTGGAGCTATGTTGTATCCCACACCAACAGCAGATCATCACGTCGTGACGTCACGTCAGGCATTTTTCTGTGAACAAGTTTACTGAAGAGAATAATGTTTTCCTTTGGGTTTATGCATCTTTCAGATATGTCTAATAAAATCTATTTTTGATGACTGCTGTTTTGTCATGTGTCTTTTAAAAAAAGATCAGTTAAACCTTTAAGCTGCATGCTTTAAAGCAAGTAGAGCTCGTACGCATGGGAAACCAGCTGGGGGCAGACAAGTACAGCTTGCGGAGGGGCGAGCAGCCTGTTGTGCCAAAAGAGGACAGACGCTCAGACGCTTGAGTGGGAGGCTCGAGTGTGACTGTCAGCTGAGAACTTACACTGTTGCGCTCAACCTTCAAAGACAGTTGGACGCTGAGGTCGGTGGACTCTGAAAAGACGTTACCCTGATAATCTACATCCTTTGGGAGGTCCACCATCTAAACCAGGTAGGAGTATTTTGGTCTGTGTGAAAACAGAGAGCAGTTTTTCCATGACACAATGAGTTAAAAATAACTCTGAATATGACCATGGTGATATTGTTTTCAGTCGTACTTACACATTAAGATTGTCTTAAAAGTATATTTTAATCAGGTTTATATGTGTTATCTTTTTAACTGTTCTTTGTTTATTTATGTTTCAAAGAAAGATGTTCACTTGTGTTTAAAATATAAAAAAAAGAAAAAACATTTCCCATGATGCTCAGGGTCATGACTTCTCTCAAAATAGAAGCACCAGGAAAGTTCAGTTTAGGCAAGAATAAGAACATTTGACTTGAGCCTGAAGTAAAGAGTAAAAAGCTAACACGAAATCACCGAAGAGTGAGACGATCGGATTATGTTACTGAAACGGGGGACGTATGTCTGTCTGCTGGATGATATGTGACACAGGACGTTAAGTATGTTTTCCCCACAACATATTTGATTTCATCTCTGAGCTCTTTTCCATTGCACTCTTATAGCACCTCGAGCTACTGTGCAAAGAGTCAGGTACAATCTCAACAATAGCTGTCACAAAAAGCCCGTTTGTTCTGCAACCCACAGCAAAGGCGGAACTAAAGGGAACTGAAAGAGGAAACTGATATACAAATAAACTGCATGTATAACTACATCACATATGACACTAATACAGCTTTCCATTATAAAGGATAGGAACAGAAATCTGTGTAAATCTTGCGGTGGGGGGGGTATGGCCTGCAGTTTTGCTCTCAGTAGTAATCCCTTTAGGGGGAGACTGAGATGTTCCATCTAATATTTGGTTGTTTCTTTATTGTATCAGCTTGAACACTGCTAACATTAATAATTCCCCTTTTTTAACAGAATGGAAGTTCGACGTGAAAAAAAGCACGCCTGCGGGACAATTTGTCTGAAGTATCTTCTTTTTCTTTTCAATGTTCTTTTCTGGGTATGTTAATAAAAAAGTGCAAGGATTTTCACTGAATTTTAGATTACAAAAGCAACTTTTGAATGATGTCATAGTAATTCAGTCAGTTGTAATTGATTTAAAGTTGCAACATTAAATTTGTGCTCTGCTTAAAATGCCATAGACATTAAGATGACTTCTTTTGTACACAAACACATTTTTAAAAAAAAAACATACAAACTTTTTTATTTACTTATTTTTACTTTATTAACTGCAATTTCCTTTAGGCTTTAAGAACAGACTGATGTTCTAGTCTCTCGGGGCTTACAGTGAAAGAATGAGGCGTTGTCCAGCATGATCACATTTTAGGAGCAAAGTTATAACTTATGTGCTGCATTCTCACTACGAGCATCTGGTTTGAGTTGAGCTGGTAATGGTATGTTCTGTCAGCTGGCAGGTGGGGCTGTGTTGGCGGTGGGCGTGTGGACTCTGGTGGAAAAGGGTGACTACATCAGTTTGCTCAGCTCCGGCTTCTACGCAACTTCGGCGTACATCCTGATAGCTGCTGGAGTCATCGTGATAGTGACCGGTATAATCGGCTGCTGTGCCACGCTGAACGAGATGAAGAGTCTTTTGATAGTGGTATGGTGACCACGCCCACAAAATACTGCCTGTTACAGAAAAACTGATTTTTCTTGGCCGTTTCACTTCACTCTACAGAAGCTGAAATCCTTTTTTCATTAGTTCACATGAGAAACCATGGCACTCTTAGGTCCATGTTTATACACTCTCACTGCCTAGTCCAGGTTGTGTATTGAAAGCTAATCCTTGGTGACCTTCTGTCTCGTCTGCCTGCACTCAGTGCAGCTCATTATGCCAGGCGTGCCTGTCAGATATAACAGATAAAGTCATGCACAGTGTATCTTTAAGAGTTTAGATATAGAGTGTGGCTCATGCCAGAGGAATGAAGGGCATCACAAGCTGCTGCTTGGACTTAAGAGTGTGTGTAAGTGAGACAGACAGACAGACAGACAGACAGACAGAGGGTCTGTGAGGATATCACTCAGACTCAGTGGTATATGTCCATGGTCATATCTTTATAATCTTTATAACAAGCACCTTCCTTTCCCACTGTTTAATCACATATTTTCTGGAGTATGATGTTTGTGTTTTGTAGCCATGCATGGATATGTTCAGTCACATTATATTCTGTAAAATGGTGCAAAATGATGGCATTTCACTCTATTCATAGCCATTTTTGTTATGTCTCTGCCTACAGTATCTGATCTTGTTGCTCTGTATTTTCCTGCTGGAAATCATTGCTGGTGTTCTGGCATACATTAACTACCAAGAGGTGTGGTGCCATACTTTCTATTTGTATCTGTTTGTATATAGAGACAAAAGTCAATAGTAAAATACAGTTTATTTCGCCATAACTTGCACAGCTTCTAGTATTTTTTATGGTTATATCTATTTATCATTTAAATTTCACCCCAGAAATTACAAATCTGTCTTTTTTTGTCTTTCTGCTTGCATTATGTGTATTTTATCAATTCTACTTTCCTTTCAAGTATATTTCCTAGCTTTGCATCATTTTAATTTCAAAACTAACAACCAGTCAGTTGCTGCACTCCTTTGTGAAATGTGTTCTGCATGCTTTTCTGCGCATGTTCATTTGTCCATTTTTTCCCCCATCCTTCTCACGCCTATCTTTCTTCCTCCCTTTTTCTTGCTCCAGTGTTTCCCTTTCTGCTACCAGGTAATCTACTGCAGTGTGTTTTTCCTTCATATCAGTCTGTTTTAATTCTGACAGGTTGAGGTTATTTTTATTTGCAACGTCATTTGAAGAGTGTTCATCAGAACCAGGGAGTGAGGTCACAGAATCTGTGCTCATATATTTTGAGTTATCTGTGGGTATTGCTCAGGTAGACAGGAATGTTACGGGGGAAGGAGGAAACTTGATCAGGAGCTATTTTTGTTGATGGGAGGTGCTAAGGTGCTTCTCCTGTCTCACAGCTGGATGAGGAGCTCAAACAGAACCTGAAAGTGACCATGCAGCAGAAATACCAGCAGCCAGGAGAGGAGAGCATCACACAGGCTGTGGACAAACTACATCAGGAGGTGTGGAAAAGGAGAATTTGTTTCAGAAAAAGGCTCGAATAAAAAATGAGTAACATTAGTAAGACTGGACATGATTAATAATGAAATTCTGTGTTAACTGCAATTTTCTCATTATTTTCCCTCTCAGTTTAAGTGTTGTGGCAGCCACAACTTCTCAGACTGGAGCGACAGTGTGTGGATCCAGGCAGCAGAGAACGAGCGTCTTGTTCCCGATAGCTGCTGTAAAACTCCAGGTGAACTCTGCGGCCGCAGGGACCATCCCTCCAACATCTACAGAGTGGAGGTAAAAACCAGAAAGCTCTCCATCGACGCAGTGTGGCTAAATTTCACATGATAACAAGATATTATTATTTATTCTTTTTTTCCCTCTTTCTTGTGCTCCCAGGGAGGCTGCATCATGAAGTTAGAGAAATTCCTCTTGAGTCAGTTATATATTCTCGGTGCAGTTGGTATAGGGATTGCATTTCTACAGGTAAAAGCTTTTACTGCTGAGCAAAACAGAGATAAATATGAACATCTATTTTAATGGAGTCTGGAAATAATGAGGTCTTTGTGTCTGTTTTGTTTCAGCTTCTGGGGATGATGTTTACATGCTGCCTTTACCGGAATTTGAAAGAAGATCCGTACTAATTTTGTACTTCCCCCCCCTCCCCATCCATCCACTTATTTTCTTCCAATTGTCCAATTCATGACTATGGAGATGGGTACTGGAGCTTATCCTAGCAGTCATATGGCGAGAGGGAGGGTACACCATTGGACAGGTCACCAATCTGTCACAGGGCTAATACATGAAGACAGACAACCATTCACATCTACAGTCAATTTAGAATCACCAATAAACCTAACCTTGTGCACATCTTTAAACTGTCGGTGGAAGTTGGAGTACCTGCAGAGAACATGCAAACTCCACACAGAAAGGCCTCAGGCTGGATTTGCACCCAGGATCTTCATGCTGTGATAATGCTAACCACCACACCACTGTAACACCCTTGTAGGGTTCACTGTAGTTTTTTTAAACATCACAAAATGTAACACGACTTCTATAATGTTTTCCAAATTATTATAACCCCACCACCCCAAAACAGTATTTTTTCCCCACAGTCCTACGATGCTGCAAAGTTATTCAAACACTGCGATGCTGCTGGACAGCACTGCTCATTTGTTCTTGCAAAACAGCTTTGCATGTGTTTATGTATTCTTTAATTTAGGTCAAAAAGGATTTTTAATTCTTTAAATATACACCACTCATTTTAAAGAGCAGAGCAATATGAGCATGTTGTGGCCGCTTCTCCGTTTGTCTTTTTGATTGCTTATTTTTTTATGTATAGTCATTACAAATGTATATTTTAAAAAAAAAACCTAATATAAAGAACTATTTTTCTTTGTCGGATGCAAATAAAAGATACTTGCTTATTATTTCCACCCAAATTCTCAGATCATTCCTCCATGGTTTGCGACTGAACTTTTATTTTGAAAATTATAAGCGGATGTTGTTGTCAGCTGACTGTACACCCTCCTCGCGTATTTCTTTTGCATCGTCTCACCCTCAAGGTTTTTCTTTATAATTCAAAGCAAATATTATTAAAATGTCTGCGAAACCAACGTGTTTGATAGTGGCGAGTGCTTCTTCTCAAGGTGAGCCCGTTAGCTTTACTTTGAACAGCTCGGCTTTTTTCAATCATTCATGAATTTGCCCGTTAGCTTTGACTTACTTAGCGCTGCAGAACTAGCATGAGCTCTCTGAAGCGTTTTATCTCACACATTTTGTTTATTCAGGGGTGTCTGCGAAATCTTTCCATCAGTCCTTCAGCCTTTGTAGTCCGGTCTTTAACCTACAGACAGCCACACCTGGGGTAAGACTCCACCTGACAAGCAAATAGCAGCTACACGAACAGCCGTCGTGACCTCAGCGAGTTAATCCGTACTTACGTAGACAGTCTCCATGACAACTCCGTAGATTTAAAAAAAAAAATCAAAGGAGAAATATAAGTAGTTCAAAAGTTAAATAAATAAATACGTCTTCTTTTTTTTACTTTTTCTTTGCTTGTTTGTTTTTTTAAATATGGTGATAAAAAATATAAATTCCACTATATTTTTTTTTGTTTTGGGGGGGGGGCTTATTTTGGGGAAATTCAGCAATCTCTTTATCACTAAACTTTTGTGGTGATTCCTTGTATGCGGTTTTTATGTCCTGGTGAGTACTGAAATTAAAGTTCATTCAAATAACTTTGAAATAGGTGCATGTAGAATAGATTGTTACCAAAAGGACCACAGAGTGGTGCTTCTAGTCAGTGGCTTGTTGCTAAAATTAGAAAGCTTTAAAGTGATGTATCCTGTAGGATAAAAAAAAACAAAAAAACCCAACAACAACAGTATAATCAAGGGGGATGAAAGAAAGAAGGAAAAGAAACTCCAGGACAAACAAGTACCTCGTTTCACTGTGACGCCCATTGTCCCTGTGCACCGGAAGCATCACATTTATACAAATATATGGGTGTTACTAAAAAAAGTGTTTTTTCCTCAAATCCAAGTTTGTTATAAAATTGCAGCTACATTGCCAATCACAAAATCCTTTTTTTTTTTCTCCTACTGGTAGCTCATCCTGGCAGGGCAGGCAAAATGATCAGAACCCTGAGTTTAAAATATTTATCAACCACCAATTTAAAGAATTTAAATATTATTGCAACAAAGATACATTTTTAGATCCATGTTTGTAAAGATGGATTAACACACCAGAAAAAAATTGTTTTATACCCTGCTTTCACCCTACTACTACATCTGAAAGGTCACGGACGTGCACTTTAAGATGCAACCCAGTTCTTGGAAATGGTTCTTGTCCACTTTGTGGTCATTATGTGTGATGTTACCCTGTACAGAAGTGTTTCTGTGGTTGCAGGGGAAGCCAATAGACTTTGTTGGGGTTGATGAAAGCACAGCTAGATGGGTGCAGGACTTCAGTGTGAAACCCTACGCAACACCAGCCAAACTTGAATCCATAGATGGTGAGAATACTTATTTCATGCCCATTCGGCCATTTTCATGTCTGCTGCTTTAACTACCATCTGCTCACTTGTGTCACGATGACCCCTTTTAAGGTGCCCGATACCAGGCGCTGCTCATCCCACACTGCCCTGGAGCGCTGAATGACCTGGCACACAGCGGCTCTCTGCACCGCATTCTCACGCACTTCATCTCTCAACAAAGTGAGCTTCAGGCTTGTTTTAACATCTGTATGTATTTTTCTTGTTGTTTTTTTAGGAACACATGTACATGCAGTTTGCTTGTTTTTTCCCCCTCTGTGCAGAGCCGGTGTGTGCAGTGGGGCAGGGAGTGTCTGCACTGTGTTGTGCCACTGAAGGACAGAGGTGGATTTTCAGTGGCTACAGCTTAACAGGGGTTAGTGTTTGGTGTATTCACTAGGGGAAATATAACCCATATATCTGTTCAGCTATCACATGTTTGCTGTATTTAGTAACACCAACTTGTTGATCTTAAAAGCCTTCAGTGTTTGAACTGGTGCGGGAACCTGATTTTGCCAACCTGCCCTTGATAGTAGAAGACTTCGTGAAAGACAGCGGTGGATCGTACACAGGTGAGCTGACCCTGCTAATAACAGAAGAGTCAAATACCAAATAATTATTTCTAAAACCGTCTGATAATAGTCTGTGTGGGGTTTTTTTTGCAGCAAGTCAAGAAGATGCCATGCATGTGGTCATAGACAGGCACCTCATAACTGGACAGAATATGCAGTCAACCTTGCTCGCTGTAAATAATCTAATCCTGCTCTGTAATGCCAAATAAAAACCTGAAATAATGCACGAGGAATGCTCCGATTCGACAGCTTTGTCGTCCCACTTTTATATTCATGTAATTAAACATTTATTTTGAACAAGTATCAGAAAAATGCTGGGTCAGAAAGAGATGTTTGGCAAAACTGCAACATACCACTTTGTTCTTTGTTGATGCTGTTATTATAAACCAAGTAAAAGCAAGATAGGATTGTGTAGATTTAAACATAATAAAAAAATAAAGCATCAGGAGCAGATGTATTGTTGCTGATGGATGAATCTTTTTAAGAGCACAGATGATTTTAGGCGTTGGACTGAAGCGATGCTGCAGAAGTCTGAAGGCCTCCATATATAAATAAACCCCTTATTTAAGATGGATACATACTGATAATCATGCAGCTTCTTTTGTTGAATGCAGAGATGTTCTGTACTAATCTGTACTTTTTTTTTCCTTTTCTTTTTTTTTTTAAATCGTATCATCACAGAAAAGAAATAAAATACACTGAAGTACCTTTTTTTGTTGGTTGCAGATGCCTAAAAATAAACCGCCGCATCATTCAAGAGCTCGATACATTCACGACCCTCAAACAAGTTGAGCGTTAACTAAACCCCGTCAGTGGCTCACTGCAGATGTCGAGATAGGAAAAAATAAAACGGCACTGACTTCAATAACAAAAAAAAAATTATTGTGTCAATAATCTAAAATTCACAGTGTTCACCAACAAGTCCAACTCTTATAGCAGATCGTAGAAATAATCCAGTCCTTGTCCCAATTCCCATAAGGAAATTCCTGTTCCCAGTTCAGCAGCTAAAGAAATCCTCAGGTAGATTGACTGTAAAACAGTTGAAATAATATTAATCACTCATTGATGATTAATACTCCTACTATTGTTTTAATTGCAGAAGTGAACAGTTTTACCTTCAGTGAAGGGTAGTACACCACATGCTTAACTGCACTGTTCCTAAAATAAAAGGCAGAGGACAGGATATTTAATCAAGAAAAGCTCTTGGGACATTTAAATGACCTTGAAATATGGTTTAAACCCTGATGTTTTATGAAATTAATACCTCTTGTAAGCGAAGTAATGCTCTGCAGAGTATTCATCCCAGAGAACCTTTGGCCTGTGTTCTCGCAAAATCTCGATGTACCTGCAGGAAACCACAGACGAGTGCGGTAAGAGGCTTCAAGTCCATATCAAAGTTCTCAATCGACTCTTTACTCCAACTTCTTGCCATTTTTTACTATAAATAAAAAGCTCATGCTACTTGCAGTCAGAAAATTACGTTTAGTACTGTGAAAAAGTCCTGAGCCACCCCGTAATTCTTTTTATTTTGCTAAAACAAAAGGGAACCAATTTTTTTTTTTTTTTTAATCCATGCAAACTCACATGGAATTGCCAGAGTTTCTACAATTCTAATGAGCTTGAAGTTATGGTATTTCATGTTTAAGGGAAATATTGGAATTTTAAAGGAGGAATCCCTTTAAAGTTTTCATGGCCCCAGAGAGAGCCAGAGAGTCAAGGTTATTAAACCGTCCATTTTGAATTATTGTGTCTTTGTATTATTTTATGGTCTTGACCTTACAATATAAAGCGCCTGAGGCAACTGCTGTTGTAATTTGGTAAAAGCTGTTTAAAGTGTTGCAGCAATAGCCAGAGTTTCAGCTCACCTTGTCCCCAGGACTGGCTCTGTTCCCTGGCTTGCAAAATCAAGGCCGTACAGATTGAGACCAAGCAGAATCTTCTCCCTCCACTGAGAGTTTGGTGCAAGCTGGAGGACACAGTCTCTGACCCAGGGCAGCGGAGAGCTAGGGCCCGGCCTATAAAAACAACAGCACACAACTCAGAAAACTGGATTAACGCCAGTTTGAATCCTCTTGTAGCATCACCTGTGCCCATGTACTCACCTGGCACCGCTGGAATAGTCATATGTCATGAGACTGAATCCATCGACAACTGGGGCCAACTGCTCAAACTCCTCCCTGCCAAACATGCCCGGCTGCCCTGCGCTGATAATTCACAGGAAAAACAAATCTAAACCAATCACACTGATTGGTTTTGTTGTTTTGGGGTTTTTTTTTTTAGCATTTATATCTGCTGAATGCAAAATAAATGAATTCACCTTGTTATTGCTGGTGGAATAACAAGAATGCAGTCTAATCTTTTAGCTTTCAAAGTCTCGCATATGTGTTTCACCAAATGGACCAGTTCCCTGTGTGGGTAGATTAGAAATGTTTGATTATTGATTAACCTCAGACAAAGCAAAACTTGTGATCGGGGCTTGCAACAGAATCACTCACTTTCTTTTGTTACCTCCCAGCTGACTCCACAACTCCAAGGTGAAGCCATCAAAACCTTCAGTCTGCAAAATCATGGCATTTACGTTAATCAGTCACTGAATAAACCAAAAAAAAGGTTTTATTGGAATTAAAGACACAAAAGCTACTTGTTTACTTTTGCAACATCCACCAGCTCAGTTCCCAACTCGTCAATTTCATCCTCACTTCCAAATACTGCCATGTAGTCCTGGTAGGACCAGCCATCAAATAAGAGCCGAGGCACTGATGGTAAAAAAAAGAAAATGAACTAATCTGAATCCGTACAATCAGACTTGAGTACCTGTGGGCAGTAAAGTTGGCATTCACTCACCAATCCTGACTTTTTTGTTAGACTTGCGTACAGCTTTGACCCAGCCTGAAAAGATCAAAAGACGCTCTTTTACCTCATGTTCATCCGTGACTTAAGGTGAGGCTTTAATCAGTGATAAAGTTAAGGAAAAAAGTGGATCATCTGCCTGGATCGTGATCGTGGAGTCCCGTAATGTCAAAGGTTTCGGGTCCTCGTCTGCGCAGCTGAAGCCACACCGGTGACACCGAAGTGAGCTTGGACCCAAACATCTTGGCAACGTCATAGCCGTGGGAATTCCACTGCAGGATGAGAAGAATAAGTTGTGTCTTTGACTGTGCTAAAACGTACATATGAAACCCTAAGGGCAGGTTTTTAATTTTCTTACATGACCATAAGCATATTAAATTAAAGTGTTACCACTCCAGTGTCATAGATGGGGGGGATTGGATAGATTTTTTGGTGACAGCTAATAGAGATTCCGAAATTAGAATGTGATTGTCAAACCAGTAAATGATTCATTATCTATCAACTGATAAATCTACTCACTGGAGATCACATGGCTGTGGTCTGTCCTATCACTTCCACTATTGGCACACGTTTAAATTCAGCAGGAGAACAAGGAGATATAATTGTGACTGGATTTCAGACTTACGGGTGTAACATATCCAAGCACTGGTCCTTGAAACGTTTTCTTGATGTGTGCACAGTACCTCTTTTCCTCCTTCGCTATGTCTTTCCAGTGCGGGTCTGACACAACAAGGTTTCTCTCCAGTACAGACAATTCTGCTGGAGATGTCTAAACAAGTGAGATCAAAGAGAAAAGAGCCCGTTTCAGTAACAGATAACCACGACAGGACGGAGACAGGAGACCAAGGACATTTTAGGCAAACGCATTCAGACCTGTTTGACCTGACAGCACAGAACAGCTCGAACCAGTTTAAAGATTAAGACCTGAAGTTACTCACCTCAGCTTCAGCTTTGTGCGACGACTTCTTTGCATCGGTTTTTGAAAGTGTGGCACTGACCAGCCAGCAGCATGAGACGATATGAAGGAAGACTAACGAGGCTCTCATTTCCAAAAAGCCAATTAAAAAAAACCCAGAGCAGTTAAATATAAGATTGGCTAGCTGAGGTCTGCAGATTTGCAGTGCAAGTGTTTCCTTCCTTTAGTGGGATGTGTGAGATTAGAAACCACCATATCCTCTCGCGGCCTGAAATCAAGCAGAGCAATGACCCAGAACGGCCCGGCTCGTCCTGCTAAAACATACTACCCGAAATAACCATAAACAGACTGAAAGCTTTTGATGTCAGGCGGTTGGTGTCTGTTTGACTGACAACTTATCTCAATGTGCTTCTGAAGCGTCAGCCTCGCCAGGAAACTTCCGGGTTTTGCGTTTTTCAAAATAAAAGGTGCGTGTTTGTGTCATCCGAGCCTATAGGTGGCAGTGTGGCGAGTTTGTCAACCAGTAAAACACAAACAAGGAAGAGAACAGGAAACAAACAAATCCACCTGAGTAATGACAGAGAGGAGGGTGTTACATTTCCAAGTTATTTTACATGATTAACTAACGTTAAATTTGGCCTTTCCGTCTTTAGGTTTCAGGCACTAACAGGTGAGTGCAGTTCTCGCTTGCTAACTGCTCGTAAATGACCGTGGCTGTGATGTCAGCATTTAGCTTTAACATGTGTGTGCATTGAAACGATTTACCTATACCCTGCTTCTTTTTTAAGGGTTACTTTCATCTATGATAAGTAAGAGTGGGTCCTAGTGCTTTTTATTTTACAGCTTTTTAATGTAATTTTCGTTTTTCCCTTGTTGTTTTTGTCGTTTTCCCAAAATTAAAAATAAAATAAATACAGTAATGGTTGTACAGGCTAGTAGATTCAGTTTCGGACGAATTATTTAGGAGGAGAATTACAGGAAAAGTACAAAAATATTTAAATATGGTTAAAAGACCAATTTAACCTGTGTAGTAGTATGATCATGAATAACTATTATTGCTTTGCATACAGACGTTTTTATTTTGTTTGTTATTTGTTTGGGTTTTTTGTAGAACATTAAATCAATTTTTTTAACACAAAGAAAAGGTGTATAGAAATAAAACTGTAAAACAGCAAAACAGAAGGTAGAAAAAGCATGAACTATGGAAGCAAAACTATACTTTAGTATTAAAGTGGGTGAAATGTCGATTTAACTAATCCATAAATCACAAAATTAAGATTATTTATCAAATATAATCTGTTGCACATTATAAATATTATAGCATGTAGAGATGTTTTTCTAAAAATCAAATGATGTGCTACAGACTTCTTGTTCTGTTACCATTCAGTGAGTGATGGCCTTGGAAAAGTTTGTGTCCAAGACACTCGAGCTTCTGCAGGAGGAGCGGGAGGCTGAGATAGAGGAGACCAGGTATGTAATATGACATCTGCACTGTCAAACGGTCACACTGCAGAATTTAGTTTGCTGAACTGTGCGACATAAAGATGTTTTTATTATTTTTATTTAAATTGTTTTCAGAGAGATTAAGGTGTGGTTTTAAGAAAATGGATTTGTTGCTCAATACTCTTTTCTGACAAAGTTGTATTTTTACTCAGTTGTATATAGCATTTGTATTCAATTTTTATCCTATTGTATATTTTATTCTACTGTATATAGTATTTTATTTTATGCTATTCTATTCTGTACAGTTGTGTACAGTATATTATTCTTATTGTATTCTAATCTTTGCTATATAACTTTCCACTTTCTGCTGTGACAAAACAAATTTCCCCACGTGTGGGACTAATAAAGGTTATCTTATCTTATCTTATCTTATCTTATCTTAAACACAGGTTTCTCCTGGAAATAATATAAAACCAAATGTTGTTATCAACAGTTGTCACTCGTGATTGCCCTTTTTTGTGCCCTCAGGGTATGGCAGGAGAACATTTCTCTCAAGGATCTTCAAAACAAAGGTGTTTGCCTGCTGAAACTGCAGATAGGAAGTCAGTCCACAGGCCTCTATGGCCGCACAGTCGTCATCTTGGAGCCAAGAAAGCATCTTGGGTTCTCATCTCTGCCGAGCAACAGCTTCGGGCCTGGTGAGATTGACGTCTGTTTTTACTTTACGAGGCAGAGTGTTCAGCTTTAAGGCCCTTTTCCTTTTAAGATTAGGCCTAAAATTTTCTTTTTTGGTAAAGCTTATAGTTAAGGCTGGATCAGGTGACCATGAATCCTCATTTAGTTATCCTGTAACAGGACTAGGCTCTCTTCCACAGTTTGTCTTTTTGCCTGTCTCCCCTCCTTCACCACCAACAGGTCGCAGCAGATGGCTGCCCCTTCCTGAGCCTGGTTCTGTCAGAGCTGTCTTCCTGTTAAAAGCTTTGCTTTCCCACGTTTGTCAAGTGCTCGCTCATAGGGGGTTGTCTCTCCATTATTATAGAGTTTTACCTCACAATATAAAGCACCTTTAGAAATGGTTGTTCTGATTTGCACTATATAAATAAAATGTAATTAATTTATGTTTATATTACAGTGAGGTATGTGTCTGTCTTTGCAGGTGATATAGTTGGCTTGTATGACACTACTGGATGCGCTGCAGCCTCACAGATCAGTACTGGGATTGTCACAAGGGTCGGCCAAGCATCTATAAGTGTGGCCTTTGATGATTTAAAGGATGGCCATAGTTTTGATTCAGATGCACTTTACAACCTTTTAAAGTTAGCAAACGATGTCACCTACAAACGAATGAAACGGTGAGGAATATCTGTAACCAAAAATACCTCAGTGCATGTGAATCAGTACACCTTTGAAACTTAACCCATGGGTTTTCTGTTTGCAGTGCTTTGAATACATTAAATGGATACAACAATGGACCAGCTTCCAATTTAATAAGTGTTCTCTTTGGAGACACAAAACCTACTTCTCAGTCACAACCAAGTGAGTAAATATTAGTTCCTTTTTTAATTAAATGATGGTTTAGAAATCCAAGTTTCCATATGCATATATAACATTCAGCACATTGGTGTTTGCCTCTGTTTTGTTTCATCAGATAAGGTTGAATTCTTTAACTCAAACTTGGATGACTCCCAAAGAGAAGCTGTATCCTTCGCTCTGTCACAGAGAGAGCTGGCAGTGATTCATGGGCCTCCGGGCACTGGGAAGACCACCACTGTGGTGGAGATCATCCTCCAAGCTGTCAAACATGGGCAAAAGGTGCAAAAATGTGAATTTATTAGTGTATAAAGAAGAATGTTATCAATGCCACAACTCTAGTCTAGACAGGATTACTTTGGCTCTTGTGACTGTGCAGGTCCTGTGCTGTGCTCCTTCAAATGTGGCGGTGGATAATTTAGTGGAGAGGTTAGCCCAGTGCAAAGCCAAGGTCCTGAGGCTGGGTCACCCGGCCAGGCTACTGGAGTCCATACAGAAACATTCACTGGATGCCATCCTGGCTCAGAGTGACAACGCAAACATCATCGCTGAGATCCGGAAGGACATTGATAAAGCATTTGTGAGTATTATAGTGTGGTGTCCCGCTAACATGTCATTTTAGCGCCGTCTCGAATGATTTATGACGTTGTGATTGTTCCAAGACGGGAATGAAGAAGGAGAAAGGAGAACGGGGGAACTTGAAACGAGAAATAGGAGAGCTGAGAAAAGAGCTGAAAAACAGAGAGACAGCAGCCATCGCCCAGATTCTTAAAAGTGCTGACGTTGTGTTATCAACCAACACAGGTGAGTAATGGCCCGATGACAGTGTCATTCAGATGCTGGAGTAATGATGAAAGGTAATCTGAGAGCGCTTGTCTGCGTGTGTGCAGGTGCCTGCGATGACGGGCCTCTGAAGTTCCTGCCAGCTGAACATTTTGACTGGGTGGTGATAGATGAGTGTGCTCAGGCACTGGAGAGCAGCTGCTGGATCGCCCTGCTTAGAGCGCGCAAGTGCATCCTGGCTGGAGACTACAAGCAGTTACCACCTACGATTAAATCACAAATGTAAAAAATTCAAGTTTGGGTTTTTTATGCATTCATAATATTCAGCATTTGATATCTATACCGTTGTGACCTTTTTCCTCAACTCCCAGAAGTTTTTAACCTTAAAATACACTATGTAGCATTTATCTGTTGTCAGTATGTAAATGGGTTGTAACATAACCTGAATAATGAGACCTTCACCGCCTCGCACAGTTGCTTTTATTAAGCCTCTGGAGTTAAAAGTGGAGGACAAAATCCAAAGGATGTCACTAGAAATAGTTTTTAGAATTTTAATTTTTCCTTTAAAAAACACTTTTGACACATTTTCTGAAGCATTCAGATTTCTGATTATAAAAACAACAATCTTGGTTAAAGGATAGGTTACATAGTTTTCCAGTCTGTTGCTTTTAAAAACACAGAAACAGGTTTTTTTTAGCTCTAATCAGCTCTTCTGTGTGCACTGGTGGTTCAGAGATCCCGTCCTAATGCACTTTTAATTCAGGTATCAAATCATCAGTCAGAAAGAAGTCATCGATGCTCTATCCATTTTTTTCCACTTTTCCATTCAGGGTTGTGCAGGGCTGTAGCCTATTCCAGTTGTCACAGGGCAAGAGGCAGGGTACAGCAGGGATTTCTCCTGGTATTCTGGCTTTCTCCCACAGTCCAAAGATGTGCAGTTTCTGGGGTTGGGTTAAATGGGTATTCTAAATTGGCCATAGATGTGAATGCGAATGAGGCTGGTTGTCTGTCTCACAAAGCTAACTGGGTAGAAAAGACTGTTTTCAGGAAATTAAATAGTAAATCTGTGAAATTTGTATGTTGTTCTGTTGCATACAGGGCTGCATCAAAAGGCTTATCTCTGAGTCTTATGGAGAGACTTATCCAGATGTACGGGGACTCGGTGGTTCGTATGCTGACAGTTCAGTACCGCATGAACAGTGCCATTATGCAGTGGGCCTCCAAGGAGATGTACCAGGGAAGACTGACCGCTCACAGCTCCGTGGAGGGACATTTACTGAAGTGAGACCCAATGTATTATTTTAAAGCATCTCATATTTGTGTTCTGATGAAGGATGAATCTTTGGATTCATTTAAAAATGTCACTCAAAACAGAGATCTAGCAGGAGTCGCATGCGTTGAAGAGACCAGCACGCCGCTGCTTCTTATTGACACAGCGGGGTGTGGTCTGAGTGAAATGGAGGTCGCAGATGAGCAGTCCAAAGGCAACACAGGTTATTCTTTTTTTAATTTTAGCTTGTAAAAAAAAACAATCTATGTTTACTGCTTGTGTGGTATGACAGTTTAACAGCGTGTGATCTGTTTCCTCAGGTGAGGTCGACATCGTCGATCTGCACATAAAAGCTCTGACTGAAGCAGGAGTTAAAGCTAAAGACATAGCTGTTATTGCTCCATACAATCTACAAGTAAGTCACAGAAATGAGACTGGCAGCACCAAAGATTATCAATTAACTGATTTGTTTTCCAGGGAGAATTATTAACAATTGTCCTGAAGGTTAGATCATCATAGCACAGTGTAATAAATTTGCATTGTGTATATATGTAAAAATATCTTTCCCTTTGATAAAAATAAACACCCAAAGCTTTATCATTTAAATGGTAAATGGTAAACACACTGGTACTTATATAATGCCTTTCTACTTAATTTTGAGCACTCAAAGCCCTTTCTAAGTCTCATTCAGCCAATCACACACATTCATACAGTGCTTTTGTCTAACATTCACATACTCACAATGCAATTGGAGGCAACTCGGGCTTCAGTATCTTGCCCGAGGATACTTCGACACAGGTGGACCCATCAATCCACCTACCTTCTGATTGGTAGACATTCCGCTATACCACCTAAGCCACAGCTGCCAAGGAAAATGGATATAACAGTGCTGTTTTGAATACAACAACCGTTTTTCTCTCCGTACAGGTCGATCTTCTACGTCAGAAACTTTCTGCAAAGCATCCAGAGCTCGAGATAAAATCAGTGGATGGATTTCAGGGCAGGGAAAAAGAGGCTGTCGTGTTGTCGTTAGTTCGATCCAACAGAAAAGGTTGTTCATGACATTCCTTTTAATTCTGTCACAGAATTGTAGATGTTAGCTGTGTTAAACATAAACAACAGTTTATCTGTCTACTCACAATTTTTTTTCCACTGATTCCATTTATTTTAGGTGAAGTTGGATTTCTAGCAGAGGACAGAAGGATAAATGTTGCCGTTACACGTGCAAGACGACACATCGCTGTCGTGTGTGACACTCAAACCGTTCAGAATCACGGTTTTCTGAAATCCCTGATCGATCACATGACTGAGTTTGGTGAGGTCAGAACAGCGTTCGAGTACATTCAAGACATCGTACCACAAAACTACACCCGTGACCACAAAGATGCGAAAACTGCTTCTTCCAGCACGTCCACATCTACCAAACACAAGGTCAAGGATCAGCCCTCCAGTAAAGCAAAGCCAGGACAGAAAAAATCTGCTGGTAGCAGCAGTAAGGAAAATGCAACTGGTTCAGAGAAGCAAGCAAAGTCTAGCACATCAGCAGAGCAAGAGCAGAGTAAGGGCAGACGTGCTGAGATCAGAGAGCAGGTGGAAAGGTTTATGAAGAACTTAAACCAGAGTGAGCTACAGTTTCCATCATCATTTAACTCACATGACCGGCTGCTGGTCCATGAGATCGCTGAGGAGCTGGGCCTCATTCATGAGAGCAAAGGGGAGGGAAGTGAAAGGTGTATCACTGTCTCCAGACCCCCAGTGTCAAAACCAGCCAAAGAAGAAGCACGAGCAGCAACGGAAGAGGAAGAGGAAACGGTCCCAGATTCAAAAAGTGAGCCATCGTCTCAACCCCCCTTAGACCTGAAAAGTTTACATTTAGAGAGGATGAAGAGGGAGCAGCAGAAAAGGGAAGAAAACGCTCAACAAAAAAAGCAGCAGAACAACATTCATCCACCTCAAGGCCACTCATCAAAAAAAGCAAAAGGTTTGCATCAGAAGCGTCTAAACAAAGCATTTAAAGGTGTTTTCTTACCCATCAGCTTTCTAACAGTTTAACTCTGCATCGTTTTTCAACCCCAGGTAAAAATCGAACCAAGGCAGGGGCCTGCGACATCGCTGCTGCCTCTGCTCCAGATGACGACTTCGACACACTCATCAGTAGTGTCATGAAGGCCGACAGTGTTTGTAGTTTTGTCAAGTGCAAAGCATCTGTGCTAACACTCGGGCAGCTCTGCCTGTTCTGCAACAGGCAGTATTGTCTCAGTCATCATATACCAGAGGTAAGAGGCATGCCTCAATTGAGTAGTATGTTTGACGTGTAGGTTAACAGATAACACCTGCCAAGCATCTGTGGAATTTTTTTTTTTTTAACTTGAAAGTCTGATTGACATCTTGCAAATACTTTTCAGGTGCATGGCTGTGGAGATAAAGCCAAGTCTCATGCTCGAATGAGGATAAGTAAAGAGGGCATTCTTTATGCTGGGAGTGGGAAGAAAGACAAATCTATGGACCCCAATAAGAAGGCCTATCTGCAAAGAAAATTGGATTCTAAGCTAAAAGACATGGCGTCACAGAGGAAGCCAAAAAACAAAGAGAAGGATGGTTAATGCCACCACTTGACACTAAATTTAAATAAATCTAAAGACTTTGTTCTGAGAAAGCTAAAAGAGTGTTTGAAATTGTTTATTTTCTTGCTCTTTGGACCTCAGTTTGATACAGTGCAGTATAATTTCCTGCTGAAAAACTCTTATTTAAATAAATAATTTTAATTACAAAACATATTCATTGTGTTTCAGTCACAATATTTATTGCATACATTACTAGTGCTGTTATGACACATAATGGAGCCCGGCTTTTAACGCTACAGAAATGGTAAACTATTCTACTTTCACTTTGATTATCTGGGGACAGATTGTCAATGGACTCGCATTTTGCACATCCTTACACAATCCGGGGGAAAAGTAGGGGAAAACCTTCTCAGTAAATTTGTCTTTGAATGTGTGGATCTTTGTAGAATCTGCAGCATTGATGAAAATGACTTTTCCCCTCTCATAGTCCAGCTCTACTGTAATCCTGTTGGGCTTCTCCTTCATTGGGAGCTTGGAGCGAGGTGTGGTCTGTGCCCACAGTGAGTCTCCATTGCTCAAGCCAATTACCCAGAAACCCTCAGCAGGGCTGAGGAAGATGGTATTCTTTCTTTGGATGGAGTCTAGGGCCACTCCGATGTACCAGTCTTTGCCTTGGCCCACATCTACGGTCCAGCTGTGCTTTCCAGATGTAAAACCAGTGGCTCCCAGCACAGAAATACGGTTGATGAGACGTTCAGTATTGTTAGGTAGGAGCTTCTTGCTGCTGTATTGCACACAGGACAGTTCTTCAGAGAGCTCTAGGTTGAACTGGGCAGTGTTTGGATCCAAAACAACAGGAACTGGAAACCATAAATTTCAGTTAGTTGAAAATATGATAGAATTTAGAGTAAACTTCAATTTTTTCTTTAACCCACCGCATCTGACAATGTCTTCCATCTTCTTCCAAATTTGAAAACTAAGCGATCCCAGATGCTTTGCAGAGTTTATCAGGATATCTCTGATGACCTCTGGCTCTCCAATGCTGCATTGGAGCCTGAAACATGTTAAAATTGTTACAGCATTCTCTCATGGAAAGGATCAATGCTGATTTTAGCAGATAGTGGGTTATGCTTACCTTTTCTTTGTCTTCTTGTAGTCCTTAAGTTGAAGAGAGAAAGTGAATGAGAGTATATTATGAAATCATGTGTGAAATAGAGTTGCACATCTGGAAATGGCTGAAAGTATTAAACCCATACAGTAATTCAAAGCCACAAATATGTACACTACCGTTCAAAAGTTTTAAAACACCTCAATTTTTTTCAGTTTTGTATTGCAATTCAAGTCGTTCAACTCCAATGAATAGCTTGAAATGGTACAAAGGTAAGTGGTGAACGGCCAGAGGCTAAAAAAAAGGTGAGGTTACCCAAAACTGAAAAATAATGTACATTTCAAAGTTATACAAAAAGGCCTTTTTTTTTTCCTTCTTTTTTTTTTTTTTTTTTAGTAAACACAAAATGGGTTAACAATTTAAAGCTGTTCTGCAGCAATAGAGGTTGATCAAGCCTTGAAAGTTGGTGCTGTTAATTCCTACAAGTGTTCCAACTTTTCTGGATTACTTACAACCCCCTCTCTCTGTGAGCAGACCATGTGAGCTAAGTATGACATCAGAATAAAACAAAGAGGCTTGCCTGGGCCATGAAACACCACTGCCATCGAGTAGGCAAAAGGATGGTTCCACAGTGTTTGGCATCAACTGTCAAACATGGAGGAACAAGTGTGATGGTCTGCATTCATTCATAGTTCCTTCCAAAACATGCAAACTGCCTGTACCGGATGCACTTACGCACTCCTGTACCACAATGTTGGATTTTGAACTGAATGCTGATAACACACTGCAAAGTCTCCCTCCTCTTTAGCCTGGAGGACGCAGCGTCCACGATTATCAACAAGAACGTCTAATTTGGACTCGTCTGAACACTTTACCACTTTGAAACCGTTCATTTCAAAGGAGTCTTGGTCCACAAGACACGAAGGTACTTCTGCACTGTGTTCAAATATGGCTTCCTCCTTGCATGATAGCACACATGAGGAGCCACTCAGATTTCATTCAAGTGCTAAAAAAATGAAGCAAATCAGAAGTGCCAAAACTGTAATTGCCAACTAAACTAGGTTTAAAAGTTCAAATTCTGAGCTCTACACCAGGAAAAAAAAAACACTTTTACAGCCTTTATTTATGTGTTATGTAGTATTAAAACAGGTACAATGCTGTGAAAAAGTATTTGCCCGTTCCTGAGTTCTTTTTCTTTTTTTTGTATTTCTCAACAAGATGAAGGTAACAAAGAAAGATATGAGGCTCCAAAACAGGCCACAAACTAATGGGTTACATCCATGGACACTGTAAGAGATGGACGTAGCAATTTTGTAACTGAATGCAGTGAGTCGGTGCAGGTCTGATTGTCAAACCATACGCTCATTGACTAATTGATTGACTTGTCAATCACAAATTGATACTTCCTTTCTGACAAACAGTATAACCAAGATGTATGAAATGAACTCCTTTTAAAAATTTAATATGACCCTAAATATGTAACTGAGTCCATGAACTCAACAGGAAAGTGTTAACAGTGGTAAAGGTAGAAAACGATATTTCTATAGACTTCAATGGGTCCAGAAGTTTTTTTGCAATCACAGGGATCATCCCCTGGTGGCCATTAAAAAGAACGCAGGTTTAAGGTACATTGAAGTTGGCTCCACTTATCAGACACTACATGTGTCTTTAAAACTGACTATACTGATTAACCAGTACAGTATACTAACATTTTACATGTGGTCATCCAGACTATGGAAAAAAGGTCTGTGAGAAATACTTGTCTAACATTTTATGTTTTACTTCCAAGTTTGAATCCAAGAAATCTAAGAAATACGAAATTTCCAATTAAATAAATAAAGTTGGTAAACATTTTGTGCAAAATATGATTTTGGTTAATATTCAGTAATTTTCTTGTTTGCATGTATACTAACTAAATACTTTTAATTTTACTGTTTTGTATGCTGTGCGTTATATTGATGTTCATTATCAACCTGGGCGTCCTCTTTAGCCATTTTTACTGTTGACTTGACTGTTTTTAGGACAAATAACTTAGAAGTTAATATAAATAAAAACAGCTTGTAAATAATGATAGTAAATGTACCTGTAGAAGCTGTATATCCTGTGCTTTGAGAGCTGTTTCAATATCACTGATGGTGGAGGAGAGTGTGTTGATCTGCTCTTCAATGTTTTCCAGCTTCTTACACATGATTTGAGTCTTGGTTTCCTCCTCCTGTTTCAGTGCCTGCAATCTGGTGTTTTCCTCCTCCTTAAGGAACTGGTGGAGCTTCTTAAACTCTTCCTTGATTCCTGTATCCGTTTCACATGCCTGTGTCTGTAATTTTAAAGAATGTGGGTTTTTTTAAGCTAGTAAATGGAAGGAATGTTTGTCATGCCGGGGATTTTTTCATCAGAAGCAACATTAAAAAGTCCCAGTAACAGTCAGCATTGTCTCACGAACCACAAAAACCTTTACCTGGATATAGGTTTTTATTTCCTCCCATTGTTCCTTTGTGTTCATTAGTACTTTGAGTTTTTTCTTTAAGGACTCGAGGCATGCTGAGATTTCTGTCTGAAATGTACCAAGAAGAATTTTAAAATCTAGCTTTTTCTGTGTAGTTCCTGATAATCAGTTTTCTTTGTGGTTTTGTTTAATATCACATTGAATTAAATTTGTCAATTATTTGAGATTTTCTTACATTATACAGACATAAGAATAATGAGATTTCGTGGAACAAATGACACATTACGTGATGATGGAAGTCATTAATTAAAGATCTGTTTCTTACATTGTGATGTAAGTCTACCAACAACTTCACCCCAGTATTAGGTTTTTTAAATGTATATTTTTACGTACCTTTTTCTGTTCAGCTGCTTCTTCTACTGGGCAGCAGACGTGGACTTTGTGCTCTTTCGATTGTTGGCAGATAAGACAGACAAGCACTTCATCATTGTGACAAAAACTATTCCGCTTCTGGTTGTGGAGAAAACATTTGTCTTGATTAGTGGTGGACATAACTGAGATCCTTTCTGTTTCCAGTTAAATAGTCACACTCTGCAAACAGTGGTGCACTTCCCTGGCTGAAGGCTCCGGTGTTTCTGTCAAGTGATGTTCTTTGACTCAGGTATTGTGACAGTAGGCGGTACAACTGGGAACATTTACAGCTTCCTGTAGAAGTTGGCCAACTAGTATAACTGGGTAATCATGCAAGTCATCCAGACATAACCAAAGATGATATAGATACAGAAGTTCACTAATGTCCTCAATATATGCTTAAAAATGGGAAAAAAAAGTTCACAGAAACTTTACGTTCATTTCCAACTAGCTTTATTTTAATAATGTGCCTGTTCTGTTTATGAGTTTAAAATCATGAATGAGAAATGGCTGAATTAATCTTACTGATGGATCAGCTACTGATAACCACTGCAGCTCCTGTTCCGATCATTTATCTTCTTCCCCATTTCATCTACTGACTGCAAAAATATAGAACCTGCACCATGAGCATGGCTGCTTTATAATAACATAATAAACAATTTTGACAAGTTTATATAAAAATGTATTTCTAAGTATTTAGCATACAGGCACCCTTGTGACAACACTCTGACTCCCAGACAAACATGGCCCAAATACCCCAAGTTTAACGCATTGGTGTCTGATGAATAGACAAATATACCTAAAAACAAAAACACAACAAATACACTCATCTATCCATCCATCCATCCATTTTCTTCCGCTTATCCGGGGCCGGGTCGCAGGGGCAGCAGCCCAAGTAGAGAAGCCCAGACCTCCCTCTCCCCAGCCACCTCCTCCAGCTTGTCCGGGGGAACACCAAGGCGTTCCCAGGCCAGCCGAGAGATATAATCTCTCCAGCGTGTCCTGGGTCTGCCCCGGGGCCTCCTCCCGGTGGGACATGCCCGGAAAACCTCACCCAGGAGGTGCCCAGGAGGCATCCTTGTCAGATGGCCAAACCACCTCAACTGGCTCCTTTCAATGTGGAGGAGCAGCGGCTCTACTCTGAGCCCCTTCCAAATGGCCGAGCTTCTCACCCTATCTCTAAGGGAGAGGCCAGCCACCCTTCAGAGGAAGCCCATTTCCGCCACTTGTATTATTTTTTCATTTTGACATACTATATTAACACAATTGATCTAAATTCAGACAAAAAACATAAAATCAGAGTAGAAAAAAGTTATATTTTTTTACTGTAACAAACACATGTTTAGCGAATCACTGTCATAACTTGAAATGCAAATATAATTTGTAAATTTGTAAAGCTTCTACACACTAGGAGACTCTCCAACTACTACAATAATAGGACGACACCCCCTAGCGGTGCTATACCATAATAAGGGTCGTTACAACAAGCAAACATACATTGTTGGGTCTGCGCTTCCACAGGCCTCGCTAGTTTAGAGACAAAAACAAGACAAAAATCTTTTACTTGCTAGCAAGGGAAGGCTTGGTCGGAACCAGGCTCTTGGAGCTCAACGCTCCTCACCCGTCACCTAACCCAACTTCTTCAACAAGCAGCCTTCCTCGCAGCTATTTATTGAAAACAGTTTACACAGTTACACACAAGCACCTCCCCTCGTAAAACCCCCCTATGGTTCTAAAAGACAAGGCACTATGTGTGTATGTTTGTGCACGTGTAAGCACCTGTATGCATGTGTATGCATGTGCAAGAACGTGTGTGTGTGAGAATGTGTGTGTCATGGGGGTGCGTTTTTTGTGACCTCCTGCTCACCAAAAGGATCATAAAAGCAGGAAGCTTACCACACAAGAAACAGATCTTTCACATAGGATGTGCCTAATAAAGCCTGTCCCAGCACCAGAGTAGCTGGGGAGGTGGTCAGAGACAAAGGAATGTCTTTGATCCTATAGTTTGAACTAAGACTTACAAATTTAAGAAACACAATGACAACATTTAACAATTTGACTCCAACATACATCATCACTCTGGTGTTGAGCAACGCTACAGCTCCCTGCATCTGTTTGTTCAGTACAAAAAGACATACACCATAGTCACTTAACCGGTGCAAGTCTGCAATTCGGCACATTTGTCCCGTGGTCTGGCAAATGGTCGTAACAGTCAATGGCAGAATCCAAAGAGAAGCAAACCTGATGTCACTAGCTGTCATAGCTGCACTGGCCATCAGGCATACCTGGCATTTGCCCGGTGGGCCAGTGGTGATTTTTCATTTTTATGGGCCGATGTTTTTTTGGTTGGTTGGTTTTTTTTGTAACGGTATAAACAATGAAAGATGGTGGTGTAAAAATAACTCAGTTGCTTGGTGGTGGCTATGGCGGAGCTTCCACAGAGGCCAGCGGGTGGATGAGGGTCTCTCCTCCTCCTGCCTCCCCTTTCCCTCATCCACCCGCTGCCTCCCCTTTCCCTCATCCACAGAGGCCAGCGGGTGGATGAGGGAAAGGGGAGGCAGGAGGAGGAGAGACCCGAGGCGGCCGCCGGTCCGAGTGTCAGGTGAACTGAACTTCAGGTAAGAAGTTATGACCTGCAGTCTATCTGGGTCAGATATAAACCAAGTTTAGGTGTAGTTTATTTTCGTTGTGCTAACTTTTTACAGTCAGTTACAAAACTCGTACTGCGTACTAGCTAGCATGACGGAGTTTCTATACAGCTGGGTGGGTGCTATGATGTTACTGATAGTGAACTTTATTTTATTCATAAGGTTAGTTAGTAGAGTTGCCAACCGTCCCCTAAAAAATGGAATTGTCTCGTATTCAGAGAAAATATTACGCGTTTCATATTGAGCTGAAAAGGAACACAGGTTGTCCCGTACTTCAGCTACAATGAAAAAAAGACACAAAGCTGGAGTTATTCTGTGTCTTTACGCTGCACAGCTGTTTCTAATTCTCTCTTCTCCCTCCCTCTCCTGTTGCTACTTCAATCATGAAACTGATCAATGATCAGCTGGTGGACTTTTCTGAGGCAAGTCCCGTCTCTCTTGTTTGTTTATCGCCCACTCGCCTCTGTCAGTGCGCCCCAGGGCGGCTGTGGCTACAATGTAGCTTGCCATCACCAGTGTGTGAATGGGTGGATGACTGGATGTGTAAAGCGCTTTGGGGTCCTTAGGGACTAGTAAAGCGCTATACAAAGACCATTTACCATTTACCACTTTGTGCCAAAAAGAGGAAACCAGCGGATGTCGCGCTAAACAACAGCAGCATCTTTAAGCTTGATCAGCTGTTGTTAGAATTTTTTTTAATATTAATTTCTAGTATCAGCTGATGTTTGCTGGAGCCACAGCTGTAAAAGCTGCTGGTCATGATATCGGTTTGGATATGTGGTGAGAGGGAAACATGAAGATGAAATCAGGAGATGTCCTTATCATCAGAGCTGAACAGGTGATGGAGAAACAGGTTTACCTTTTAGGTGACATGAATGAGTTGAAGGGAAGTTATGAACTGTTTCTGAGAGACAAATAACATCAGGATCCTTTTTTACATAGCTGACAGCTGGTAACTGTGCAGGGGCGGGTCTAGCAAAGTTTTGCCAGGGGGCCAGGTAGGGCATTAACAGAGAAAGGGGGGCACAAAGAAATACTTTTCTTTCCTATTCTCATTTAAAATGTCTCGCTTTTTAATAATTATTATTATCTGAATCTTACAACCAAAGTTTTTATCTGATGTAAAATGTATAGAAATCATACATATATACCAACAAGACAGTGCACATCACGGTCACAACAGTGTTTGTTTTCATTCAAAGGCTTTATGGCTTTTCCTATAATACCTGGTGGGCTGATCTCTAGTCAAAATGCCCAGGCCGATTTTTTGTCCCAGTCCAGCCCTGCTAGCTGTAGATGCTATTTGTTTTTGCATTTTAATTTCAATCGTTTTTCTCTTGACTTCAAATCAAATTGATTCTGAACTTATATCAGATTATTTTAACATATGTTTCACATAAGCCTTTAATTTTCCTCTATGGAAGTGGAAAAAATGAGGATAAACCTAATGTCTATATTTTCAACCTTTTAGCAACATAAGAAAATATCAGTGCCAAATTTATTTGGCTCTAACTGGACTATGACAATTTTAATTAAGAAATAAATAATAATTGGGGTATAATAGTGTTTATTAGGCTCTTACCATCTCAGTCATGCAAACAACAGTTGAAAACCCAGCCAGTCACGGCAGATGGCTGCTCCTTCTTGAGCCTGGTTCTGCTAGAGGTTTCTTCCCAAAGGGGTGTTTTTCCTCCCCACAGTTGCCAAGTGCTTGCTCATAAGGGATCATCAGATTGCTGACCTTGTCCCTAACACCTTACAGTATTAGAGACAGGCAGCTGTTGTTTGCATTTGAAGCCATATAAATAAACTTGAATTCTCCTAACTGGAGTGCAGACTCCACACAGAAAAGCCTCAGGCTTTTAAACCGGAAACGTTTACGGTGATGCCACAGAACAATGCACCTGCAGCCCACACATAATAGATAACCTTTTTCCACTATTCAGGAATTGACAGCACTAATAAGAGTGTCTGAGTGCTTACCAGCAGTGCTTAGTTTCCTAACAATATGTATTGTCACAGAAATGTCATTAACCTTTACACTAGATGCCAGCTATTTCATTTCGTTTGTTGGTTTCTTCTACATATGGAAGTATCCTTGGGTAAGATACTGAAGCTTTACTTTTCCAACCTCTGCTGCACAGTTAGATAAATAAAAGATTTTATTTTAAAATCTAAAAATGGTTTTTATTTTTACCTGTCCTTGCCTGTCGTAGTGTGTGCTAGAAATACTTGAAAATGGAAACTATAAAATATTCAGAGAGAGAACAACCTGCCTCGCTTCTTGTTTTCTCCATCTCCCTTTGATAAAGGATTAAAGTTATTTTGTTTTTTCGTTGTTTTTGTTGTTATTTAGTTATTTTAATTTTGTTGGGTGGTGGAAGAAAAAAAACTTAGGTCCTTTAATTAAGAAGTACTAGCAAACACAGGAAACATACAAACATCTGCAGCCATGGAGTTGCACTACTTTTTAAAGTTGATCTGTATGTGAGGATGAGAAGAACAGACACAGAAACCACATCCTCAAGAATGAACAATAAACTGACCTCATCATAGGGATTAAAAAAGTTCTATACTATTCTAATCTAACTCTATTCGACATCAGAGGGCTGCATGTAAAGGAAAGATGTGTCCAGAAGAGAAGTTAAGCCAGCACCACTGAGTCAGATCAAAAATGATCAGAAGCAAATGATTCCACCCTGTTCCTGAATCTTATAGCCTGTTTCTACACTGACTGATATGCTGCTCAGTGTCCATCGCTCCCTCCTTTTAAATCCCATTTATCAGTTTTAATTCAGATAATTCAGATAATTCCCTCTGAGGGTAAACACAAGCTCCAGCAGCTCTAAGCTGAGGAAACAAAGTGCATTAACGTAGTTATAAAGTAATAATGTTACGTTATATTGAGCAGGCAGCTTCCCACATTAAACTGTGACTATCACCAGGTAACCTGGGAGTCTTTCCTAAGTCACTAGCAGGTGCGAATCAGTTGACGAGTGAACAGGATGTGTGCAGGTATTGAGACTGAAAAATGTTAACCCTGCTTCACTCCTCAAATATTATTAACACATTTTACATATTTGCATCCAGAAATTGGTTTACATACAACCAAGTGTTTGTGTCAAGCACTTTGTTTATTTATTGAATACATAAATAGTCCCTCGATAATGAACCTTTAGTGCAACCATCCGGCCAAGCTTTTAATTTAGAAGAGATGGAGACGTTGTGGAGAGACAGTGGTGGGTTTTTTTACAGGAGACAGGAAATCACCTGACTGCGGTTTGCCCAGTGTTATGTATTGCAATACATGTTACATCTTCTATGCTGACAGATATTTTTTTCTTGACATAGAATCTGTGAAAAAAATTACAGTTCATGATCAAAAGGACATCTGATCTGTGATCACAGACAGCAGGTAAACCATTCACAGTTAAAGAAGAAATAGTTGTGACTTAATGTTCTTTTCACAGGCACGTGTTTGGCACTATGTTGTCTTAATTACCGTGATTTTTGTTGCCTGATGTTCTAATGTTCTAAGCAGGAATAAAAGAGAGCTCATAATTTAACCATGGTATAACACATACCATGGTTAAATTATGTGAGAGAAACACATCCTGAAGCAGGAAATGAAAAGTATAGCAGAGCACATCCGTCAGCAGCATGCCATCAACGACACAGAGCAGCCTGGTGTAACAGCTTTTCGAATCCAGCATCTCAAACAGCTTGAAAGGAAACTACACCAGTGTACTTTGACGTTTCACCAACATTTGCCAGACGATGCTCCTGCATTTCATGGTTACGTCACCAGAGACAGCCCCGCCTACTTCAGGACGTCCCCATGTCATGTATTGATCATGATGATTAGGAAGATGACAGCGAGAGCTACTAAGACAGCAAAAATCTGAGAATGACTCTGTTGCTGCTTCGTGATTATTAATGAATATCATGGGTGTATTTGTGCGTTTTGTCATTTATTCTTCCGCCATCATTTGTTGCTAACAAAGTTCACCAAATTCAAACAGTTTACATTTTGTATGTGTTTTCATCTTTACAAGTCACACTAACTGCAATTAAGGAACCAAACTTTTTCTAAATTGTTTACTCAGTAACTTTATAAAACCTTTAAGTAGTCCAGTTAAAGGTTGAAGTTATTACCTGATTTGTTCTGTTATCTCTTTCTGTGTTGCCCTCAGTTTATTTGTTGCCTTTGTCAGTTTTCTCTCCTTTCTTTTGATTGTAATTCAGTGATCACTTGAAGTTTACTTTTTAAATTCTCATTTAATAGCTGTTGTAAATTCTATTACTAATAGATTCTAATTATCTTCCTGATTCCACTCCTCAGACAGTTGTTTCCTCCTGAATTCCATGTGTAAAGCATTGATTTATCACTCAGTGCAGCCTGTTAAACATAATGTAACCTCTGTTTTACATCTGACTACTCTACTTGTACTTTTACTACCTGGGGACAGATTTTCAGTTTGCTTGATTTTTTTTTGTCTTCACACAATCCGGGGGAAAAGTAGGGGAAAACCTTCTCAGTAAATTTGTCTTTGAATGTGTGGATCTTTGTAGAATCTGCACCACTGATGAAAATGACTTTTCCCCTCTCATAGTCCAACTCTACTGTAATCCTGTTGGGCTTCTCCTTTATTGGGAGCTTGGAGCGAGGTGTGGTCTGTGCCCACAGTGAGTCTCCATTGCTCAAGCCAATTACCCAGAAACCCTCAGCAGGGCTGAGGAAGATGGTATTCTTTCTTTGGATGGAGTCTAGGGCCACTCCGATGTACCAGTCTTTGCCTTGGCCCACATCTACGGTCCACCTGTGCTTTCCAGATGTAAAACCAGTGGCTCCCAGCACAGAAACACGGTTGATGAGACGTTCAGTATTGTTAGGTAGGAGCTTCTTGCTGCTGTATTGCACACAGGACAGTTCTTCAGAGAGCTCTAGGTTGAACTGGGCAGTGTTTGGATCCAAAACAACAGGAACTGGAAACCATAAAATTCAGTTAGTTGAAAATATGATAGAATTTAGAGTAAACTTGAATTTTTTCTTTAACCCACCGCATCTGACAATGTCTTCCATCTTCTTCCAAATTTGAAAACTAAGCGATCCCAGATGCTTTGCAGAGTTTATCAGGATATCTCTGATGACCTCTGGCTCTCCAATGCTGCATTGGAGCCTGAAACATGTTAAAATTGTTACAGCATTCTCTCATGGAAAGGATCAATGCTGATTTTAGCAGATAGTGGGTTATGCTTACCTTTTCTTTGTCTTCTTGTAGTCCTTAAGTTGAAGAGAGAAAGTGAATGAGAGTACATTAAGGACATGCTGCATTACAAAATCACATATGGAGTAGAGCTGTGTTATTGGAAATTATTGACTGAAAGGTAACAAACGTACAATAATTCAAAACTACACATACTGTATATGTACAAACGACAAACTGCGCTATGATGACAGGTGTCATCAACCTCCTAACCCTAAATTTAAGATATACACAGTGAAAACTGCGACAGATACATAGACAGGAAACTCAGACACAATATATGAAACACATATGAACTAGAAATAGAGAGGAACAATTCTGAACAGTTCTCCACTCAGCAGACTTTGAACTTGTCTCTAAAACTTTATGCTATGTTTGATACTAATGATCATAATAATGAGATGACAGCTGGCTGAAATTTAACTCTGTAGCACCACCATGAGGCCAAACTTCAGTGTGTCCAATACTGTTTATGATCGAATAGCTTTCTAAACTATAACATTCACATCAGTTTGATATATACAGTTTTGTATCAATTGGCAACATGCAAAAACTAGTACAATAAACCACCTAATTTGCTCAGATTATACTGTGGATTAATATAGTGGCCAGCCATCCATTCATCCATTTTCCATCCACCAGGCAAGAGATGATATCTCTCCAGCATTTTGACAGGGTGGGAAAGTAAATTGACAACTTTACTCTTATGCTAAACTTCCAACCCCACTCTCCCCTCACTCATAAACAAGATTCCAAGATGCTTAAATTCCTATCTTTGAAGCAGTAATTCTTCCATACCCTTCAGAGTGAGAGTCATGGCCTGTGGCCTGTGACTTATCCAAGTCCTCCAAAAACTTCTAAACTACTTAGGCAAACTCCCACCGACCCGTCAATATGTTCAAGAGGACAAAAAGTAATCTAGTGCTAAATTACCTTGATGGAAACTCCCTTGTTTCCCCTGAATCTGAGGATCAACTGAATGACCTTCCCAGGGAGGCTGAGAAGTCTGATTTCTTTGAAGCTGAAAAACACTTTTGTGTTCCAACTTGATTGGCCTTCTTGAAAAAGTCAATGAAAACCCCAGTCTGCCAATCCAGAGGCACTGTACCCAACTTCCTTGCAATGCTACAAAGACGTGTCAGTCACGGCAGCCTCATAATATTTTAATTTTTAATGTGTTGTAGTTGTTTTAATTAAATAATTTTTACTTGACTGTTTTCATGACAAATAATCTAGAAGTTAATAGAAATGAAAGCAGTCTGTATAATGACAGTAAATGTACCTGTAGAAGCTGTATATCCTGTGCTTTGAGGGCTTTTTCAATATCCCTGATCGTGGAGGAGAGAGTGTTGATCTGGTCACTGATGTTTTCCAGCTTCTTACACATGATTTGAGTCTTGGTTTCCTCCTCCAGTTTGAGCACCTTCAGCCTGGTGTTTTCCTCCTCCTGAAGAAACTGGTGGAACTTTTTAAACTCCTCCTTGATTGCGGTCTCATTTTCATATGCTTGTGTCTGCAAGTTAAGGAATGTGGGTTTTTTTTTAATGCCAGTAAAGAGAAAGAATGGTTGTCACGCAGAGGGATTTTTCAATCTAAGCTGGAGGCAAAATAAAATTGCATGCTTGGAGTCGTTGTCAAAATGCTAGAGGCAGTGGAAATTTCTTTTTACCTTGATATAGGTTTTAGTTTCCTCCCATTTCTCCTTTGTATTCTTCAGTGTTTTGAGTTTATTTTGTAAAGACTCAAGGCTGGCTGATATTTCTGCCTGAAATTCAAGAAGAAATTAAACATTCAGAGCTCGAACAAACAGCTGATTAGTCTTGTTAATCAGTTCAGGCCTCCTAAGATACTTTCTATTAAAATTTAACAAGTAGACAATATAACTGAGTTTCTTCTACTGTGTTGTGGTGTATTTCTATTTTCACAAACCTTTTTCTGTTCGGCTGCTTCTTCTACTGGGCTGCATTCGTGGACTTTATGCTCTTTTGAAATTTTGCAGATAAGACAGATGAGCTCTCCGTCGTTGTGACAAAAAATCTTCAACTTCTCGTTGTGTTGACAACATTTGTTTTGACTGCTGGTCATTATAAGCACTTTGTGTTCCTTTGCAACATTGTGCAGTGCCAGATTAATAGGAGGTCTCCCGGTGTCAGACACGATGCCACAGACAGGACACTCTCGCAATCCTTTCCATTCCCAGTAGTTAAACAGGCAAACTCTGCAGATGTTGTGGCCACATTTTAAAAGAACCGGAAGGCAATAAATGTCCGTGCATTGAGGGCAAGTTATGTCTTCTTCGGGAACCGTGGTTTTCGCAGCCATCAGGTTGAAGCGTTTCTATCGAGTGAGTGTAGAAGAAAAATGCCTTGAAACTTTCAAGGCATTGTGACTGTAGGCGGTTTCAGTAAAAGATGGCCAACTGGTATTTCTGGTTAATCGTGCAAGTCATCCAGAAGTAGCATCATTCCCTGAAGCCGTGGTAGTGGGTCAGAAAAATTATTTTGTTACCAAATTACCAAACAAAAATACAAAAATACAGTCACTTTCAAAGTGTTTTTATTTACCATCATGTTAAACACAAGAAGGTGGTTTGACTAAATGCATAAACATACTAACAATGCATCATAGTCAAACTCTTACAGTCAGCTTCTCAGACATGGATTAAGCCTCATCCGAGACAGAAAGAAAATTTTTGTGAAGGTCTCCATGATCCAGGCTCAATCCATGTCTGGACAGCTGAGACATTATCGAATAAATCATGTTTATATCAACATGACGTCTAGAAAAACATAACAAATCTACATGTATTTAAATGTTGTGGTATTACTGCATTTATCTGCAAAGGCAAAAACAGAGGTAGTTTAAATTGTTAAAAGATGAGCGGCGGCTGTACTGTCAGTAAAGTTGTTTTTTTATACTGCAGACAAGACAACAAGAATAACTGGCAGATAATATATGTGCATTACAGCGAGTGAGCTACAGGTAAACAGTGAATCAGCATTATTTTGAATGCAGAGAGCTCAAATAAGATTCAGATGCCATTTAGAAGCAAGGTCAAGTGGTGCTCTTATAATCAGAGATAGAAGTGCTTGTTCAGAAACACATGTGTAAATGTGTTGCTCTCACTTTTGTCTATCTCCAATGTGCACTTAAAGTATTTCAAAAGGCTCCTGTCATTTGTCAACACAAAATCAGATCTTTGTCTCCTTATCACTATGCCGTTGAATTTATCAGTGTGTCCCTTTAATGGCCACGGGAGTACTTTAAAGCTATCTACAAGCACAATCTCAACAGGAAATTTAGTGAAAGGAGTTTTTGTTTTTGAGACAAAACGACTTTACGTGAGAAACCTCAGGCTATGACGGCTCTTTCCATATCGTTCCCTAGAAATGATTTATAGGGGATACGAATAATAAAAGCCACTAAATAAGAAATAAATAAAGAAATAAATACTTATGCAGTCACATGGATGCATATTTTGAAGTATCTAAACTTTTTTTCAGCATCGTAAATAAAAAAAAACATGCAACCCCTCACTGACATGATATCTCAGTTAAAGTGGCTTCACTAAAATACCTTTCCAAGTAAATATTCTAAATATACAGAGATTTCACCATTTCATCCATTTCACAAATACAATACATTAAAATACACTGAATGTATTTGCCCCAAATAACTGTGTGTAAGTGTGTGATTGGTCAAAGATCCTTTCCCCGTAGGGTTTTCTTCTCAAAACGTTTTGAATTAATGAATGTGAAACATTCCCAGCAATGAAAGGAAAAAGGAAACTGGCTGGCTCCTGGATCTCTGTGAATAAGGACAGAAGAAAACAGCTGCATGTACCTGTTTTGTAAAGACATACTAGTTTTTGAATGGTTAAGAGATTTTAGTTCGTTTCAGGACTTACAAAACACGTCAAATAAATCAAACTTTTAAAAGAAATTAACATGAGAATAGTATGTACACGGATTCAGTAATAAATATGGCTCAACTGTTGAGTAAAGAACAAAGTGTTGTGCTGTAAAAAGTCAGCATTGAATCTCTGAATCTGAACAAAAAGTCACGACACTAAGTCTGGGGAGATATCATTTCTTTTCACTAAGCAATTCCAGTGTATAAAATAACAATCGTACTATGCTGTAAATGTTCTTTTGACGGTCCGTCTCCTGTTTAAATGCTGCAACAAACGGCCAGTCATCAGAGACCATGTAGGCTCTTCAGCTTATCTCGAATTGCAACACTTCCATCGGTTATACCTCCTCTTTCAGCTTCAGACTGTTGTCTAAGAAAGATGGATGCCTTGATCGTGTCTTCTGAGCCACACGCTTCGACACTCTGGATTCAGTTCAGCATCCTCTGCTCAGAGCAATGAAACACTCCTCAGCACATCCTAAGGCTGCCTGCGTCTCTCAGATCAGTCAGGAGCCTGTGAGGCACCATGTGTGTCTGCAGATCCAACACTCAAACGCAGCCTCGCAATCACACAAATCCCGGCTTCATGGAGGACTTGAAGCATTTAGGACAACCTTTTGTCCCATTTGTCTGTAGACACCTGAAAGACAAAGAAACATGGGAAATACACTCTTTAAACTGCATCTAGATTTGGTTATGAGAACAATTTATAGGTGAAGAAAATCCAAGAAAATCCAAATCACAATCAGCACTTCTGCAAAGTCGTGATGCATGCCCAATCGAGCAAGATCAGTGGGAAAACATTTCATCGTTCGTCCAAGTGCCTTGTTTTTCTCCCACTGAAAACATTGCATTTCTCCAATGTAATATAACTAATACCAGGCGAGATTTGAACAGACACCCACTTGAGATGGAAAATATGGGAACAGGGTAAGGCCTGCAGCTTTTGGTCCCTGTCCCCGATGGACTCTCCACACATGCCGCAGTAGAGCTCCAGCTCCTCGACACACTGGAGGAACTTCACCACCTGCTCTCTGACCTCGTTCAGCTGCCCCCTGCTCCGGTAAATCCCTTCACTCAAGCAGTGAACCTTCAGTGTGCACAGCTTGTATAAGAGAAAGAGTCACAATGTCATTGCTTTACAGTTTAAAAGCATGAGAAACTAGTGCTTAAAATCTTCAGGTGTCTTGTTTTGTTTAACCAACAGTCATCTTTACAACCACGACTGAAAGAAAACAAATCTAGAATAAGAAATGGCTAAACTATCCCTGCAGCTCTTTTCCTGTTCAGTTACCTTGTTTCCCATTCCATCCGCCAATTCCTGTGCTCGCTGCAAAGAATCAAGAGCCTGGAACATGAACAGGAACACTTTATAAATACCAGATGAGCATTTATTTTGAGTACAAATAAAACATTGTGTCCCTTTACTGTCAGAATTGTGCAGAAACTGTAGGGCACCTTGTCAAATTCTTTCTGCAGAAGCCAGCACTTTGCGACTCCCAGATGGACGTGTGCTTGCCCAAGACGGTTTCCAATCTCAGTCATAATACCCAGCGCAGACTCATAACGAGGGAATGCTTTCTGAACATATGAAGAGAAAAAAAACAAAAAGGTAATTGCACAGACTAGTTGTAGATGACCAGTTTTGAAATTTTACATGAATGTGAATGCAATATTGGCACTTTACATCAACATCATGTCTGCAGCGATGAATGTCTGCAAAGTTTAGCAAGCACAGAGCCTGAAGAGGCCGGTCACCATGCTGCAGGGCAATCTTCATGGACTCCTGTTGAAGCAAAAGACAGATTGTTTATTTGTACACAGTAAAGAGCAGACATTAGAAGAGCCCTACCTCCATCATGTAACACCAACACCCTGGACTAAATCGAAACTCTAAGCTGCATCCTCTTAACTGCAGTTAAACAGATTTATTTAGTATCGCAGTGTGCATTTAAAGAGAGACGTGATGGGATAAATATGAGCTGTTGTCCGTGGTATCCTGAATATGTCCAGATGTATAAACTGTTGGGTTAAATGTAATAAATCTGAAATGCATCCTGCTGTCTTGTTACTATACTTCTACACTCAGAGGCAATGACATCGAGTTATCTTTCACCCCCCGGTACATAATTAGAACAGAGCAAAGACTAAAGCCACCCTCTTCATTAACACTTTAAACCGCGCCTCTCTGAGCATATTTTTGTCAGGGTCTAAGGCCTCGTACAAAAGAACAACTGCCACTTGCACCTGTCGGCAGCGCAGCATCTACTGTCTCTGCAGCTCCAACTTCAGAGCAGCCAAAGGCATGGGGGTTGGGTCAGCAAGATAGCGAGGAAGGCTCTGAGTTATGTAAGTTTGTCTCCGAGGACAGTAATGATGTGTTATAAAACAATACCTCACAGCACTCCATGGCATCTGGCAGGCGCTCCAGTTTCCTGTAGGCTACAGACATGTGGTACTGGCTCATGGCTCGATACTTGAGGCTCCAGCCTTTGCCGTAGTCATTGACAAGCTCGGCCGCTTTGCAGGGGAAGAACAGGGCTTTCTCAAAGTCCTGTTGGCACATGTGAATGACCACTTAGGTGACACCAGAAAAGGGCGCCACATCTTTTTAGATACTACTAACATTAGCATTTTGGTTTTTAATCTTCTTAACAAGAGCACTCAGACAATATTTAGTCTGTGTGCCCCCCGCGTTGCGATGCAGGATGTTATATTTTTTTGTGTCATAAAATAACATGACACATGAGTGCATTCTTCAAGCAGAACTTCATCACTATCCCATTGAAACCAATCCTCTCTGGGAAGCCAGAGGATTACATATACAAATCTCAGATGTCAAGGGTACTACAAAAAAAACCCACACACACCAGCCGGCCAACTCACTCAGCTCTTGTTTTACAATGCCCAGCACTACACAGGCTAAGCATTGATGATGTTGGCTCAGATGTTCTGCAGTGTTGTCATACTCTGTGAGTACGCTGGCAAAATCATTGATTGTGGAATCACACGTGCAGTCCAGTGAATGTTTTACTCAAATAACGCAGCGGAGACATTTGGAACAGCCAAAGTATGTAAGATTTTTACATTTATTTATTGGTAAGCGCTCATTTTTAGGGAAATTGAGCAAAACGTAATGATGGGAAAACAAGAATCGCTTGTCGGAAAAAACAGCTTTTTGAGTACCTTAAGCTGGACGTAGATATTTCCCAGACTGCAGCAGACTCTGCACTCCAGCATCTTGTCGTCGTTGTTGTGTGCGTAGCGCAGGGCCTTCTCGTAGCTCTCCAGGGCCTTCTGGAAGACACTGAGACCCAGGAAGGCATTGCCCATGCTAAGACATACCTGGCCATTGAGTTGCAGGCTGACAGTGGTACCCTGCATGTTTAAGCAGGTCTTACAGTATGAGACTGTTTTCTGGAAGTCGCACAGCTTCTCGTTGCTGCGTGCCAAGTTCAGGTAGCCCTCCGTCAGGTAGTCTGGGTCCTCCATTTCTCTGGCTGTGTCAATTTGTTCAAGGGCATACTGCAGGTAGAGTAAGAGGATAAATGATGCAGGGAACATGCATAGTGTTCAACTTCACCCAGATACAAAGACTTTTAAGACCCCTACTTTTTTACAGTCCTCACTAAAGCTGAGTTAGTTAGAGCGGGCGCTGCTTCAGGAAGGAGGATTATGTCAACAAGACACCCCACACTCATACTTAGGTTACAGAGCACTTATTTACTCCGCATCATGTGGAAGCCACAAATTAACCCATGCTTCTCAAGATCGCTGTGGTTGGAAGAAGGTAACCTTTGACCTCTTCTCATGAAATAATCACTGACACATTGTGGAAATGTTACAATGCTACAACTGTGTAAACGGTGGCACTTCACAGCTGACATGATGACATTTAAAATGATGAGATATTCAGTGACATTTAGTAACTGGAACAGGAACTGCACACACACGCCTACTGCTGGTTGCATAACAGAAAAATGTAATCGCACGGTATGCAAAATGTGAAGAATGTCTTAACATTAGTAATACAAATAAAGCGTGGCTGTTTAGTCTTAGAATATGAGTCATACAAGTATGAGCTACAGTTATTCAGGTAGATTTTTTTACTCCTTTACAGAAATGCTAGATATACTATACTATTATACGTGGCTCGCTGTGGTTTTGATAGCCTACCTTTAGCATGTCTTTGTACTTTCCCATTTCTGAGTGAGCTGTGATCAGGCACCCCAGCACTCGAAACTTTCCTCCGGGATCTGAGGTCTTTTCCAGCACTTTTGTCCACACATGCAGAGCTTTGTCTGTCTGATTGGACTGATACAACTTTAGACCCTTCTCTATCTGCTGCTTGGTTTGGTCCTGGCCCATCTCTGGTGCAAGGTGCCTCATAAAAATATTCATTCGTTTAGGCCATGCAATTTCAGTGAGGCAGCAAGAAAATAGATCCTTGCCATGAACAGTACAACTCCAAAGAAGATCCCCTGAAGATGATCCCTCTGAGTGGTTTGTGCCAGAAGGCCCACAGGATCCTGCTCTATCAGCTCCGGCTGTGCTGAGATGGAAAGGAAACTGGATCCACCAAAATGAGAAGGCGACACACCAAGACCATTATTACCAAACGCTTTACGGAGAGCTGAAGGGCCAAGCAAATATCCTCCCCATTTAACCGAGCCACGTTTCCCCTTCACCATTAAGCGTTTGCAAAATTCTCTCTCAGATTTCCTTTCGAAACACGTCAAAGAAAAATGTTTCCCAAGCAGTGTGATAGCAGTGGTATCCCAGAATATCTAGTCCCTCCACACCCCAGCGAAAGGAATTCTCAGCACCCCGGTGTCCAGCCCCCCCCCACCTTCCTCCTACTGCTGGCGCTACAGCAGATGGCCCTGTCACTCTAGACCATGTGTCCCTTCAGGAATTATGTTCTGCCCTCAGCAAACTGTCCCAAGGTCACTACAGCTCCTAGCAATCTACCTTTACACTAAACGTTACTCAAGGACCAACTACACGAGTGACATCACAAACTTCTGTAGACTTAAAAGCACTCATCCGCAAAAACATCCGACCAGACCCTCACATGGGCGGCGGTGAACTGTGACACCGTTTCGCGAGCAGCTTATATCCAGACATTCAAACTGCGCCCGTCTTACGGTGCTCTTAGCTTCAATTCCTATTGCGAGTCCTTATGGAGACTCATATGTGGCCCCAGAAACCCCCACCCCTCATCTCATCGTCAGCAACTGATGCTTAGAATAGTTCACAAAGTCTGACATGTTACTGGGCTTGGGTTTCAGCTGCATAGCCTCCTGCAAAACATCAATGGGATCAAAGTTTTGGCGTCTGTGTGGTTGCTTTCTCTCCTTCGATGCCCCTTTTCTCCCACAAGGACATAAACAGATAAATGTTACTTAAGTACGCGTTGTTTTTTTTTTTCTTCAGGACAAGTTTTCCGGACCTATACAGGCACAATTTGTAAGTGCATCACTGTATCTAAACACAGGATCAATGGTAGCATTGTTAATTCATTAAAGGCTATAAATATCAAAACTTGTCGCTACAGCAATATATTTAACATTTCAGACAACGGTTAACTTGAACATGTATGGTGTACATCAAAAAATACAATCTTGAGACAAGAAAATTTGAAAAGTTAAAAAACACCCTTTGTTATCATGTCTATGCACACACCAACTTAAAGTGCCCGTACTATACTTCCATGTGTCCATTAACCTTCAGTCTGACATTTGTAGCCCAGGCTTTTGTTCTAACACACAAGCATAATACTTGCCGGATGGTTATTTAGAAAAAAAAAAAAAAAGAAAAAAAAAAAAAAAGGTGCCTGAATTACATCCACAATCCACCATAATTTCATGGGAATCACAAAAAACCTTCCTGGTACAATACTACAACAATGGTTATCATAATGCAAGTATCCTCTGCAATATTTCACATCTGTTGAACTGTAGAAAAAATAATCCTAAAAAGGCATTAAAAAGTATGAGTTATGTATTTCAGCACTGTGGTGTCAATAATAATAATACATGTATTATTCTTCTTATTTTTATTATTACTGGCACATTGTGCTATAAGCCTTCATTCCAGATTTTGTGGTGATTCAAACAAAATTCAGTCAAAAAACAAGAAACAAATGGACACAAAAATGAAAATAATTAAGATTTATAATCTTTTTTATAAACCTATAGATATTAAAATCATTACGGTAATGCCAATTCATTATATTTAGCTCCCTGTGAGTTTCTTACCTATGATATATACTGTGTTATTAATATTTTGTCCCACCTTGTCATTTTCAAACTAAACAGCTGTTGTTTTGTTTTGCTTCTTTTTAAAATAGCAAATTCCCAATCAATATTTTCTCTTCACAGCTAAAATCTTTCTAACAGCAACACTGTGTGACGGAATGTGATGACCATTCACATACGTTGGAGCTATCGTTTAATATTTATATTTACAGATAAAATAGTCATTCAGAAAAAGTCAGAAGCTGCAATATATTTTGAATATAGCTTAAGCTTTCCATAACCAGCGTGGGTTATGTACATTAGGCAACTTTGCTTTGCTCATTCTAACAAACCAATCAGAGCTCTCCGGAGTGGGCTTTAAACAGACAGGGCAATAGTTATTGGAATGAAAAGACCATGTACTCAGTCAGAAAAAAACAATGTTTCTCAACATTAAAGTATGTAAACTTATTCTAGTAGACTCTGGAAACAAGTATAACATGAGCACTTTAAAAACATCTTATGATATCTGACCTACAATATCATGACACACTTACTCACGATATAGTGAAAGATGCCTTGTGTTCATTAATATTTTTACACTGAAGCTGTTCATGCGTGTCAATAAATGAGGGGTGCACAGAAAACAAGAGATTAGTTCATCACTGTTCACAGCATCACCACAAATTGGATTCTCAGCTTAGGAGCCGACAATGAGACACGTTGTAGTACAAGTGACACACCGCTGAACTGTTGTTGCTGAGCCGGTGGTGAAGTCTGAATGGAGTAAGTGACACAGCTGAGTAAATACAACTTGTGGACAAGTTTCCTCACAGGAGGTCTCCATGAGTGAAGTCTTGGTCAGTCAACCAACAGTCTTCCCTGATTCTCTGTGGCTGGTGTGTTGACCACAGTCTGAACGTACCGATGAGAGGTTAGGCCAAAACAAACTGCCAGTTCGTGAGGAGGATCTTAATACCTCTGATTACGGAGACGACAGACGTGGCCGGGTTAAACTTTAAAGTATTTGCGTCTCCTTTTTTACATTTGTCTCTGAAGACATAAATACAGCCATTACAACTGGCCACCTTCCACAGTGAAGGGACACAGCTCCAGGCTTCGGGGAAGCGCAGGCGTGTGAAGCTCTCGAGCAGTGGGTTGTAACACACCAGTGAGTCACCTTCTCCTACGATGAAGATCACGTCCATGTGGACTGCTGCGTGCATGCAGCCGGCGAACGGCAGCATGTAAGGTTTGATCTGGCACTTTTGGGAGGAGGTGTCGAAGCACTGAATGAGGCGAGAAGGCTTTGTGAAAAAATCCATGTCGTTCTCCTCCCCTCCCAGCAGGTAGATGGTGCCTCCCAGGTTGACGCCAGCAGCCCCCGACACCGCGGTGTCCAGCTGGTTGGTCTCTGTCCACATGTTGTCCCTCACTGTGTAGTAGATGACGGCATTAGAGAGCGTGTCCTGCAGCGTTTTACCTCCCAGTGAGTAGATGGCATCCTCAGTGGAGACGGACACCATAGTGTGGTGGAGGCGGTCTCTGGGAAGTGGTGCGCAACGCTCCCAGTCCCTTGTGTGCATGTTGCACTTCCACATGCGCCGCGGGATAGAACCCCCCACCACATATAGGTCCCCTCCATGTTTGCAGGCTGCGGTGATCTGATGACATAAACTGTTCTGGCCGCTCACACTGATCGCATCATCCTCATCGCAGTGCAGCGACACGGCCAGAGAGTGAGTTCTCGTCTCCTCCTTGCCAATCAGGTAAATATGGACGTTCTCACCAATTTCCTGAAGACGAAGAAAAGGAAACATCAGCAATGTAAATCTTTTTAAAAAATATTTCACAGCTCCATATGAGAGAAAATTACCTTAAGATTTTCTTGAAGGATGCAAGAAAACTCCTCTCTCTCAACTTTATTGTGATTTATCCATGACTCGATGGCCACTGTTGGATTCTGAGAACTTGGAACGCCATCTGAATACAAACGCAAGGCATGTTTGAAACTAGATCAGACGATGTGTTTTTTTCCTGTTAAAGGATCATAAAAATGTTTTCTCTGTTAAAATTGTAAAAATTTAAAAAGGCCATTTTCTGAAGAATATCTAGATTTAGGGATGGGGGTTTTTCAGATTAGTTCAAGCACAGTGTTCATTACTCAGACAACCTACTTTCAGGATTTAAATAAATATTAATGCATTACTTGTTGAACTCAAAGCCAATAATAATACCCTTGTTTAAAATAATAATTAGCCCTTGTCAGCAGCAGATGTCCACATTTTTATTTGATTTATTCATTTATTTTTTAATCATACATGCATTCGTTTTTTTGCAATGCAACATTAAAATCCTAAATTTATTTTAAGAAATGTGTAAAAATAATTGCTAGTCTGGTGACAGAGAAGCAAAGTGTTATACCTTTGATGATGTCTAGTAGTAGACAGAGAGGCAGGTTTAGAAACTCTTCAGTCTGGTGCAGCTGGGCCAGGTGGATTTTGGCACAGTGCTTCGCTGCAGTATACAGCTCCTGATCACTGTGTCTGTCTGCAAGCCACATCACCTAGACGAAAAAGGAATTACTTATATTGCAGCACCATTGCCAAGAAGCAAGGACTATGAGAACAGGTGTTACAAAAACAATAATCCACCTGCAAGCAGTTCTTGACCTCCACTGTTCGGGAGAGGAAGCGCGAGCATTCTTCAAACAGAGCAGTCAGCTGGTACATGTCCGCCATCTCATAGGTGTCCTGCAACTCCTCCACCCTCAGTTTAATGGTACCATGGTAGATGTAGTCAATCAGCAGCTGGAAGACGGTAGCGCTGACATCCTTAAGCTCGATAATGCGGTTGTGCGACTCTTTGAGATTGGAGGTGAACATGGAGCGGAAAAAGCTGCTCTGCGCCGAGAGCACCAGGCGGTGCAGGTGAAACTCTTTGCTGTCAACGGTGATGGTGACATCAGCAAACAGGCCGTCCTCCAGGCAGAGATCCATAATACTCTTCACCACTCGGCTCGAGTGGGAGCGGTCCGTGAATGTGTACCCCAGGAAGTAGTTTTCCTCGCCCACAGATCCCCCAACACTGAGGCCACCCTCCTCACTGGACTCCATCTTTTCTGCTCGCCTGTGAAAAAGTAACGAACACTGATCAACATGTTTATACTAAGATGTCAGTATATTTTCAGAATACCTAGTTAATAATAATATGCCAATTTTCCAATAAAACCTGTCTCCAATGAGATGATATGGTTCAAATTTCAGTGAATGTAACTAGCCTATTCGCATAGGTATATGCGAATAGGCAATGAGTCACTTTTGTAGTATAAACTAAACATAGATGATAAAGAAAACTCTTGAACTCTTTAAAATTAATGACTATTTGAATTATTATAACAACATAAATGTAAACCATTCTAACACAGCTAAGTATGTAACCCTGAATGACTGTCCTATACATCCTTAAAACTTAAAACAGTCTTTCAGAGCGTTTACACATAACCTTGCCATTTATTTTAAGTTGCTGCCACATGCTTTGTAAGTTATATTTATTTGTTGACCTATTAAGCGTCATTCATAAATGTTTCTATAATGTCGCCAACATCAGGAATTTAGCGAGTTAATTCACAAATAAACAACTCAGGGAGTGCAGATAACATACTAGCTGCTCAAAAACTCTATCATGATGCTATAAATGCAACGATAAAACCCTGCAGGTACATTATGTGTGAATTCATTGACATAGCAGGATGCTAGTTTACATTTACTGAATGGCATTTACTACGTTAATCATGTTAGCTGCGCTGCGTTCACGGATAGGATTAGCTAGCATTAGCACTAAAGCAGCTAGCAGACTACAATCCTCTGGAGCACAAATTCAACCGTAAAATTATGTCGACTGTGTTATTACTAGGGCTGTGAATGAGGCAAAAAATAAAAAATAAAAACGCAAGGCTTTAAATGTGAGTAACAAACAAATACGGTTACCTTTATCTTCACTACCCTATCATTCAGAAGGAGCTAAACTGTTCACCGGAAGTAAATAAACTTTTTCAGCACGCAAATATGACACATTCGCCGGCACCAATGGGTGCTACTGCATCCCTGTGGTTAAGCTGTGTTACTGCGGTTTCTTCAACTTGCAATCAAGTGTGTGGCACAGCCCCCTCCTGGGACCTAAGGATACTACACGTGGGGCGCGACAAGTCGCTTAACTTACAAAAACTTAAAACCCCAAAAATACAAAAAAAAAATCATTCTAATTAAGTGTTTACGTCAAAACGAATCCCTAAAAGCCACATGGGTTGTACACCTGTTTAACTATCTAATCTGCCAATCACATGCAGCAACTCATGTCATGCACTCTAGCATGTAGACGTGATCTAGTGTAGACGTGGGAGAGTACTCTCTCTCTCTCTCTCTCTCTCACTGCTATGACACATGGCATGATACGTGCACGTGTGCTGTCTTGGTATGGGTGGCATGCTTCTTGAATAATATCTTGGGAGTTTGCCAGTTTCGTCTTGCCTTTCATGTTCTTCTTCTTCCTCCTTCCTTTAGGGGTCATCACAGCAGATCATCTGCCTCCATCTCAGCCCATCTCTAGCATCCTGTCATACCAACCCTCTGCATGCCCTCACTGTATCCATGAGTCTTCTCTGTGGTCTTTATCTTTTCCTCCTGCCATATTCAACAACCTTTGTGCAATATATAGACTATCCCTCATCTGCATGCATTCAAACCATCTCAGCCTTGCTGACCACCGGTATTGAAACTCAACTACCTTAACTGCCTTTTCTCTTTGCAGCTTCATTGTAACAGGAGTCTCCCTCTCATTAACATACGTGTATTCTGTGTTGCTTATGCTAACAGCAACATTCAATCATGCCTAATTTTTTTTTAAAATGGCGAGGGTTTCAGCTTGTAGCTGAATACGTGTTCCATTGAGCGGCACTTATTAACAAGAGAGGGTGAGCTCTGACAACTTGAATGAACATCATCCACGCAGTGAATTCTTGCATAAAAGATTGTGAATCAGTCCAGGAATTCTGCTTACATGTGCAGAGCTGGCTGACTCACTGACAGGGAGTGCTGGTAGAGATAACAAGTTCACAGAACAAATAATGAATTAGTACAAAAACACTTCAGTTTATGAAGGAAAAAATATGGACTCACCATTTTTCTTTCCCTGAATTATTTATGTTGAGAGGTTGCCTCACCTTTAATTCACTTTACCTAATTTCATGTATTTATATTTTTTCTTGTTTTACATGAATATACTGTGCATTCATATGCTTCCTATGTTTGATGTTCATGCTGGAAATCTGCACAATAAAAGAACAACAGAATTAGTTGCCTCTCTGAGCTCTGCTCGCTGAAAGCTTTCCATCCGTTTCTGTCTGCTCTACATTACTGCCAACTGGCTTTCGGTCTCTTTTTCCAAGGTGGAAAAATGCACGGTATTCAGTCTAAGCTGCGCCTGCCTGAAGTCACAAAAGAGTACTAGGAAGAGTAGAGGTGAGGAGATGAGGTGAGGAGTGTATTATCTGCCGATAGCAATCAGAAGAAGAATGACTGCGAGCTCCCAACTGAAAATCTTCCTCCAGGTCATTTTGTGGCTTTGCTTTGAGCAGGTGTTGCAGGGTGAGTAACAGAAGGTCTGCTGGTATGGCTGCGAAGAAAAGAGAGAAATTTGAATGTTGTCACTGAACGCTGCATGCAGTTGTGCAGTATGTATAAAACTGGATGAACGGGTGTTTATTTGAACTCTGACAGTTTTGATTACAGTGCAGCTAAACTTCACTGTTTTCCTGTTTAGATGTGGCTGAAGGCTTAAGTCCAACCTCTCAGAACACCGACGCATTAGTTTCAAATGCAAACCTGATGTATGAGGTACTTTTCTTTGCTTTATTTAAGGCTACACTTAGGCAACCGAAATATTACAAGTAACTGATGAACATTTGTCCCCCCGCCTCATGCAGCTTTTGCTGGGTGGGGTGGAGCTTGATCGGGACAACAACATCGTCCTGCTCGATGAGGAGATGGCATCGATGAGGCAGGGGCGAGCTTTTCTGTCTCTGATCAATGACAATGTTCCCAGAAGTCTGAGCTCCATGGAGCAGATGGCAGATGCACTCGAGGGCCAGAGGAGCAGACCGATGACGGAGCAGGAGTTTGAAAATGTCGTGCTGAGCATGGTGTACGCTGCGCATCAGGCCTGGCATGAGGAGAGGAAAGAGAGACAAGAAGCATGGGGTGGAGTTCTCCTCAAGCTGGCAAACATCACGGTACTCGAACTGCGAGGGAATCATCTCTTCAGATATTCTTAAAATAAAGTTGCATGCAATTAACCACTTGCCTTAAATGTTTCTGGGTTTTGTATTAATAAGAAATATGTGATCAAGGAATGACTCAGCCATATATGAAATGAGCATCTTTATTGTCATACAGTAAAAAAACAACAAAAAAAAATAACACTGCTTTTGAACACATTTATATATATAAAAAAGACATTTTAAACATGCAGACAATTTCTGAACGTGGAGACTCAGTAACAATGAATAAACAGCATATAAAACACATCTTTTTAAGACTCCGGCTGTTTTATAGTTCACTTCTTTCTCATCTGTGTTTGTTTTTTTTTTTTTTTTTTTTTTTTTTTTTTTTTTAAACCTGTCCCGTTTGGTTCTTTTGCCATCAGAATTATTGTCTAAAGGCGAAGAAAGATGCCCAACGGATTTACTTTACCAAATGGACCATCCCAGCCTTGCCGTAATGGTCCATTTGATTCACCTTTTATTGTTTATTTTATTTTGACTTGCTGAATACGGGACAGACTTGACTGTGTTTGTTTTTGTTTAGTGCAGCCCTTCTTGGTTTTAGTCTCAGTTTCTTCCAGTGAAGCTAGCTTTTTCTTAAGCTTTGCATCCACAGCAGGACCCCTCCAGTTCCCGCTGGAGCGTGGCTGACTCCTCCGCTGCCCTCTTAAAACTGAGGTCGATGGTCCTTCCTGCTGAACGTGGTGATCGCCCATCAGTGACTCGTTCCGGTCCCAGACCAGCACAGTTATACCTGGGGAGTGAGCACGACGGCGCTTTAGTAGGAAGTAAATAAAAACCATGGCTGTTAATAATGTGCAGTACTTGTCCGAGTGCTCACCCATGCCAGATCCAATTGCGTCGCCCATTGGGTTGAATTTGTTGATCTGTAAAAGCAGAAGCCACGATCTTAAAATAATGAAAGTTCTAGTTCTCGATGTTTACAATGAAATGATACTCACAGATTTGATCCCTGAAGCAGTGGGATCGTACAGCTGACACACGAGCTCTGCTGTGTTGGAGTCAAAGATGTCAATGGTCCTCAGGTCGCCAGCGCAGAAGCGATCGTCGGGGTAACGGCCGGCCACAATTAGATCATACATAGGGTGCCATGTGGCCTACAGCACAATTAAAGCAGAAAAATCTGTTGTCACAAATTATATGAAAATGTTAACATCTCTCCAACAAATTCTTATACCATATATTGATGGCAAACGCCTATAGACATTTGGCTCTTTCAAATTTATAATTTGACTTTTGCTGAAATATTTGCAAACTGGAGCATTTTTTTTTTAAATTTTATTTCTATTTTAATGGTAGAAAATGTGTGTCTGCAGGGGATATATTGGTCTCAGAAGCGGCTCAGTTTATGCATGTAAAAAAAAAAAATGCTGCAGTCTATCACCATGATGTCATGTTGTGGTCCACAACAGCCCCGACTATACAAAATGCAATCTGTATTCATCTAAAAGATCAAAATATTTATCAAAAAGATCAGCAATAAATTACTAAAGCTTCTGGAAAAGCCTTCCCAAAGCCCTGACCTCAACCCTATTGAAAATCTGTGCAGTGTGCTTTAAAGCCGGGTCTGTTGCAGGAAAGTAACTGATTTAAAGCAACTCTGCCAGTTCTTGCAAGAAGAGTGGTCAAATATCCAGCCAGAATATTAGTGCAGGTGTGTGTATACTTTTGATCCTGTGTAGAAAATCTATAATAAACTACTTGTGCACCCAATTCTTGTTTGTTAAAGAATTAAAGATGTATGTTGTACAATAATTCCAACCTGCAAAAAGAACAGTTTAAGCCTAAAGACAGGAACCAAACCTTGATGGGTGTGAGGTGCTGAAACTGCCTGTGCGGGTGCTGGATGATGTGCTGAGGCTTCGACCAATCAGAAGATGAGTAGACGCGGATCTCGTCGTGCTGATCTGTGGTGAGCAGCTTGGAGCAGTCCAAAGGGTTGAAATAGGCTGTGAGGAGACACGAAAATCTTTGTCAAGAGATCTTGCAGATCTTTTAGGTTTAGAACTTAAAAATCTATCAAAGAAATGAATTAAAGACAATTAGAAAACTGATTGTTTCTTTTTTTTTTTCTTTTTTTTTAAAGTAGTAAGCATGAGAGGTTTTTCTATGAGGAAGTGCTACCTGAGTTGACGGCTTTCTCGTGAGGCATTTCGTAGAGGAAGCTTTTCTTGTCCTTGATGTTCCTCAAGTCCCAGAGCTTTACTGTGTGGTCAACTGAGGCCGTCACCAGCAACCAGTCGCATCGGGAGTTGAACTCTGCGTGGGTCACTTTGGCTTTGTGCAATTTGTCACTGAAAATCTGAAACATTAAAACAGAGCAAATCAATTAACATTAAATTGCCACAGAGGAGGTTTTGGATGTAGCAAAGGAAGACTTGCACAATAGGAGTGGTATGGAAGCAGATGATTGGCTTGGGCGACCCCTAAAGGGAAGGGCCGAAAGAAAAAGTGCTCTGTGTTAAATAAGAACTATAACTGATCCTTTAATTTATAAAAAAAACAGTGGAAGTCCTCATTAAGAAAGAGGCACACACCTTTTGGCCATCCAAACCCAGAAGTAAAAGCTGCCCCGCATTGTCTCCTGTCACGAGCATCTGCCGGCTTACAGACACGTCAACGCAGCAGTACCAAAAACTATGAAAGAAAAGAGCTACATATAAGAACATACAAAATAATGTATTCCATAAATCATAGCTTTAATTCAAAATAGGATGTAATATACTATGTGACACTTGAACAAGAGATAACATTATATACGCACAATGCTCTCAGCTACCTGTGTTTTCTCATTTACCTCTACTGATGTCTACCCATGCAGATAGTCATGCTTTTTGAAATCTGCCTACAAAGGGATTGAGTCTGACACTGGAAACTATGGAGATGAATTAAACTTCATTTATTTTTTTTAATGAATTAAAGAGAATGGTTTTTGCAGGACATGACCCAGTTACTCTTCACCTGAATCTACAGATTGTAGAAGCAGTCTCTACTGAAGTAATGTAGAACCATTTTTCCACAATCGTGACAGTAGTTAAATTTGGAGCATGGTGTCTCTTCTCTTTGGTCCTAGTCTTTTAAAGGGAAGAAGAAAGGTGGAGGTGTGCGCTCTAAGACGGGAACATGGGCAAAGGAAGAACACACTGAAATACTGGTGAAGATCTGGATCACCTTCTATTAGATGGCCTGTTATGGGCCTTGGTCGAGGATGCGCCCTCCAGTGTCCTACTAGATTTCAAATAGCATTCATTTTTTGTATTATAGCCCTGACAAATTTTATTTCATAAAATAGGAATAGAAATACGAAACCTTTTTAATGCTATTAAAACAATGTGGCAGCAGGAGTCCTACAGACACAGTAGAGGGAAATGAAAAAACTTTCCATTTTTCATAATGCCGAGCATCAGTCTTCTTTGGGAGTTTCTCACCAAACATTGTGGTGATCGTGGCCGCAGTCTTGAGTTCTGGACAAAACGGTGGGTGCGCGGCCCTCAAAACTCTGTGCGGTCAGTGTGCCCTCGCCAGAGGCCACATAGACTCTAGAAAGGTCCGTGGGGCAAAACTTCATCCCTCCGATAAAGTCTCCTGCTCCGTTCTACACACACAAATACAAATGTAGGCCTTTCACCAGGCAGCAGTTATGACTACAACTACCACACAGATGTTCACACCAGCACCCAACAAGTTCCCTTGAGAGATCTCTGAACTCTCTGTAAGAAGACTGATGCTAGACTAACCCCTAACGCTTTTTTATTTTAGTGCACAGAAGAAAAAAAAGTGGACACTCCAGTCTTACTTCAGTGTTTCTGTGCTGGCAAACACTGTTAGCGTTGTCCCACTGAAATCCCGAAGTGCTGTCGTACCCCCCATAGATGAGGTGAACAGCTGAGTGGGATTTAAGTGGTTAAACTTCATGTCTGTCACTGAGTCTCCAGCCCCCATCTAACCAGAGAGCCAACAACAGTGTTTCATTAAGTACAACTACATCGCACCGCTCTGAAATTCACCACAGCCTGAAGAAGCATCTGACCTCTGTTAAAATCAGTTTGCCGAATGTCTTTTTGATCAATCGAAAGAACAAATCAAAACCATTAAACAGGAACTCACCCCTTGAATAAAGGTCTTCTTGGCAGGCGCCTCAAAGTCCCACAGATAAATGTCTCCACCCTTGGACCCCACAGCCAGAGTAGTAGGATGTGTCGGATGCCACTCAAGACAGGTGATCCTGCGGTCGAAGGGGCTGCTGCCACCGTGGAAATGATAGGATGACAGAGAGCGAACGAAAGGTTCCTGGAGACACTGAGGAGACAAAAGAGCTAGATTCACACCTGCACTGAATAAATCCAGTAAGAGGAAACGAGAGGTAACAGATGGACTATGACTTGTGAACTTACACATGTCCCTGGATTAGATTTTTTTTTTTTTTTTTTTTTTAATTACTATTGGAACAGTGTGTGAGTATTTTGGGCAGCACTGGGGCCAGCACCACATTAGGCTCTCTTACCTGTCTCATCTGTGAGTGCAAACTCTGGCCCAGAGTGCTTTTGTAGATATAGTGCAGTATGCTTCCGTCCCAACCTCTCTTCTGAACTCCTGCAGACTTGAGAGCAGTCCCTAGAAGACACACGAACCCATTCAAGTGTCACAAAGACAGTGCTGTCACTGGACTGACGGTGTTTTCAGAGCCTCATACCTGATTTTGACGTTTCGCCATTTTTTTTGTCTCGTAGTTTTCTGGAGAGAGTTGGACTGGAGACCCCCTCAGGTGTTTTCTTCACTTTATTCTTTGATCCAGCTGCGGCTGACTTCGTGGGCTTGCTTTTCATTTCTTCCTTGTAAACACACACACAAAGCAACAGTTACTCGTCACAAAGCGGACGATTGTGCACCTGTCTGCACCTCTAATGTTCATATTGCTGCTTACCTGCGATGTTCAGTGCTTTAACGCTGCAGTTTAACAGCAAGAACGTCTCTGTTTGCATAACACGACAGTACACGTGACTATGTGCTGAAAAATGTCTGTTTTGTAACTTGTGTCTGTTAAAGCTGGTGAACGGTGGGTGGCACTGTAGATCCACCATGAAAACTCAATGTGCACCATGTTTGGAGTTCAAACAACTCAAACTGCAAAGTAAGGTAACGGCAACGAAATGCTCACAGAAGATTGCGATAAATAAATAAAAAATGTCACGTTATGTCAATGTCATGTTAAATTATTAAACTAAATAATTTTCATAAAGTATTTAAGAATTGTGTAAAACAAAGAAAGGATTTACATTTCTCTGGTAGCAGACATCAAGGACTATTTATGAAGATGAAGAATGAAAGTGGCTGAAACAAGTTTGTATATTATATTTTACTGCATTTGCCAACTTTTTTTTTTTTTTTTTTTTTTTTGAGGCGTAAGAGGCTCGGAAGTAAAGGCGGAAACACGTGCTTGCCGTTGCCAGATCCCATTGGTTGCTTCGGGTCCGTTTTGAAAAAGTCGCTGATTTGAGGCTTTGAGGCGGAGGGAAGATTCAAAACTAGATAAACAGAAACGGTGAAACCAGCACGGGCACCACGCTACGATGACGAGACATCTGTAAGTACATGTTTATGTTCTATATGTCGCTGGTAGGCTGTATTGTTTATGCGTTTTACACTATCACAAAATGGCGAACTTAAGTTTAAGGAGTTACGAGCGGACGTTGACTCTCTGCTTTACCGTTAGCAGGGGGCTAATTAGCCGTCTAGCAAGTGGCTTTGTTAAGCCATCACATAGTCATTAATGGCTAACGCTTACGCTTCTGTTTGAATTGTGAATGACTTTGTATTTATTTACTTTTACAGGAAGGGTAAAACCCCCCGCAGGCCTCCTCCAAAAAAACCCTCCAGCAACCAGACGGACCCAGTTGGGGTGAGTGTCCCTGAATTCTTAAAGGTCAACTCGGCAAACAGTACAAATGTGAATCTCATACATTCCAGTGGGTGGAAGAGAAAACATTCCAGTGAGGGAGTGTTTGAACCTAGAGTGGAGTAATTTACTGACAGAGTGAAAATTCTTCTGGACACTTTCTCGTCAACCTGACTGTGAGCCCACAGTTTCGCTCTACAGCCATCAGTTTTCTTCCTCAAAGGCAACAGATTTAGACTTTTTGATCTGGAAGAGTTTTATTGAGAGGCGTGCCACCTGACTGCCATCTAACTGAGGTTTTAAACTTGAAGATAGCAGGTTTTACTGCTATAATGTATGGTTTGGAGACATTGGCACTGACAAAAAATATGGGAGGCAGTGCTGGAGTTGGCACTTGGCAGAGTTATAGATGTTAAGATTTTCATTGAGAGTGACCAGAATGGCCAAGAATAGAAATGAGTACATCAGACTGACAGCTCAGGTTGAGCTGTTTGGAGGCAAGGAGAAGATCCATGGATGAAATGAATGAAGACATGCAGAAGATGTGAGGTGTGACATAGTTGATGCTGGGTGATGACAGGGTGAGATGGAGGTAGATGATCTGCTGTGGTGATCCCTAAAGTGAGTAACAGAAAGAAGAAGTAATAAAAGTTTCGATTGCTATCTCGCCTCAGTTTTTTGGGCCAACCAAAATTCCCCCTTTTTTTTTTTTCTTAAAAAAAATAAAAGCAACAGTTTAAAGACCCTGTCTGTGAATAACAAGACTGCTCAGTTTCTTAAGAAAAGTATCTTTAGAAGTTTCACCAAGTGGCAATAAGCTGAAACAAATGGTAGCAATAATCCTACTGCATCCAAGAATGTCAAAGTCTGTTTGGTGTTGTTTTTTTTTTTTTGTTGTTTTTTTTAAATCGTTTATCAGATATTCTTGGACAAATTAAATATCTTTGCAGTAGTAACAAGCTCAAAATGTATGGTTAGAGCTTGTTTTAATGTGTGTCATTTTGTTCTTCAGGTATACTGCCGTGTGCGACCCCTGGGTGCTGAGGATGAGGAATGCTGCATTGAGGTGATCAGCAGTACCACCATCCAGATGCACACCCCGGAGGGCTTCAAAACAAACCGCAATGGAGAATACAAAGAGGTAAGAAATCAGATAAGTTAGGAGTAGTTATTGATTAAAGGTAGAGAGATTGTGTGTTTCTGTTATTGTCAGGAAAAGCTGCATAAAGACTGAAACCAACAATAACTGAATCCAGTCATAAATATTGTTTGCATCGTTGGAAATTTCGTAGCTTACTCCTGTGTCATAAAACTCTACAACTGTTAAAAACAAATTATTCCATGTTTGTTTTTTCCCTCCATTGATAGAGTGCCAGGACTGGGCCTGTTTTGCCCTGATGCTTGTCTGTGTAATTTTACATGAGATGTAGTGATGTTGGACAGGTGGGGGCACACTTCGCAGTGTGTTGTGACTTTTGCTATCACCTCTCATAGCTACAAATGCCTTGAAGACCACCATTTTTTTTTAGTTTTTTTTGTTCCACACCACTAGGTGTGTCTATGGCTGTATCCCAATTCAGGGTCTGCAGCCTTAAAGTACGCAGCCTTAACGACCATGATACTATCCGCTGGAAAAGTTTCATACAGCATTGTTTGACAGAAATGAAGGAGAACATATTTTGTTCATTTGTTTCTACATGAGCTTTGTGTGATTTGATATGTATCTGAGGCTGAGACCACAGGATTGTAAAACATGATTGTTGGCACTCATATCTGTACTGAACAGTCATTTTAAGATTAGCTAGTAAATAACAATTAGCTTATGTTGTTCATGAGACTAAAGTCATCTCACTTTGGTAATGTAAATATAATATGGCCAATATTATAGTTATTATATTAATCATTATTAGTTATTACAGCAGTGAGTTTGAACTGTGTCAAATACTGAGCTTCAGTAAAGATTCGAGTTGCAGTTATTTATATTTCCTATCACCTTAAATCTTCACTCAAAGACAAGCATCTTTGACAGGTTATATATAGATGTATTATATATAAGAGACAAATATTGTTCTTTCAGTATGTTGGCATTACTAAATTTGGCTCAGTGCTTACATATATGTATAAAAAGAAAATGTACGAGCTGTGATAACTGTTTCTGATAAAATGAAGAGTAGACTGATATATAAAATATTCCTTTATTGGGTGAGAAAATCAGACCATGTCATAACTGCTTTGATATCTATTCTGTATGACTTAGAGCAGGGGTCCCCAATCTCAGTCCACGAGGGCCAGTGTCCCTGCAGGTTTTAGATCTCACCCTGGGTCAACACACCTGAATCACATGATTAGCTCATTACCAGGCCTCTGGAGAACTTCAAGACATGTTGAGGAGGTAATTTATCCATTTAAATCAGCTGTGATGGATCAAGGACACATCTAAAACCTGCAGGGACACCGGCCCTCGTGGACTGAGATTGGGGACCCCTGACTTAGAGCCTTAAACAGGCTGACTTCTGCTAAATGGGTCAAACTGGGCAAAAAGTATACAAACACATAACATCCTTATAGAATATCATGTAACACTATAGATCAACTTACCTCAGAATATATAAAGCATATAAACAATGACAGCAATATGATGCAACAAACACAGCAGTACTACTAATCCAAAATACTCAAAGCTTCATAGAACTGAAACAAACATTTATTTTTAGCTCCATTCTGCTGCTGATACATACTTTAGGTTTCTGAATATTAAACTTGTTTCTGCCTTTCATCGTGTTTAACTTGAAGGCCCTGAGTACTTTCTCCCACACTGAAAACACTGGAATGATAAAATTATTTGAACATTACCTACTAAGACTGATTCAGGACAGACAATTAGTTATTTTAAACTTTTCTAGCAGTCCTTCACAAACAGGGAACAGTCTGTCTATTCTCTCCATCTGTCAGCTGCTGCTGGCTCTTCCTCCTCCTCTTCCTCACACACTGCTGAGTTTGTCCTGGTGGATCATCAGGGGTGCAAAGCCTCACAGATGATGTGCAGCAGTGGGTCCCTCAGTCTGTCCTCTCTCTGGACACTTGCAGTTGTCACACATGGAAATCAAATGTGTGATAAGCTGCAGGATTCAAACACAAGTGTAACTTATAAATACATGTTCATACTTTTATTGCAAAATCAGAGAGAAAGAAAAAGAGAGAGAGTGCAGGACAGACAGGCAGGTGACAGTCTCAGGTGTACACACTGCTACAAAACAGCACAAGAGAAGGAGAAATTAAGTGTTTGTGTTATTACGAGTGCTAAACAAGAAGAGTTCCCAGATGGTCCAGTGGACACGTGTGACTCCTGTGATTAAAGCATCTTTCTTTCAGCTTAACGAGTGAACCGTCAGCTCGTTCAAACACACGTTAAAGTCCGTTTGGCTCGACACCACCGAACAGAGGCAGCAATATAACATAGCTAACATTAACAGTGCAGTGAATCCTGCTTGTGCCGTGATATTCAGGACTGCAAACCGAGCAGCATCACTGACTTTCAGCTTGTTGTGTTTGTGGATATATGACTGACTTTAATTATCCATAAAATCATCACATTCTCTGTAAGATTAAGGTCAACCATTGAACGGCGTATATGTTATAAAGTGCACATAAATAAGTGACATAATATTCACTATTTACTTTTAAAAGTTTACTCTTCGGCCGCCCCTCTTCCGTCGTTTTTTTTTCTCGGCAAAATTATCCACACCCACCGCCGCGCTATGAAGTCTGGGATATGTTGGGCCGTGGAGGATACACGGACCCATCCTTAAAATTCAGGAAAATGAAGGACGCATTTGAGGGCCGCATTTCGAGCAGCCTTTGAATTGGGACAGCCTTCGTCGCATCGCTGTGACGTAATCGGCCTTAAAATGCAGCCTTTAAGGCTGCAGAGCCTGAATTGGGAAACAGCCAACATATCTGTTTCCCACCATCATGTGCAGTTACCTGAAAGAGCTGTGAGAATGCAAAAGTATGAAGCAGTCAGTCTTAACCATGCTAGCTAGCTACCCAGATTGACTTATTTACCATCATGTATAAAAATCAATCCCTTCTTATTCAGTCCACATCATTTTGCTGCATCTCCATATCCCAAATATAGTCTGTTATAATTTCGTATAATATCAATATGTGTTAAATTGTACAATGCATTGTTTATGGAGTTACTGAACTTTTGTAGATGTGGGGAACAAGGTGTTCTCAGACCAGATTAGATGATATCCTTAAAGAGTGGAGATTAGGCATTGAGAAGGAGCTATGAATAGAACTACTGATCCTCTGTAACAAATGAGCATAGCTGAAGTGGTTTGTCTAGCCTTGTAGAAAGCTTCATTTCAGGCGTATCCCCAGAAATGATGAAGAATTTAGAAAGTACAAGAGAAAAAATAATGCATGGTTGATTTTAGTCTTCCAGAACAAGCAAAGCACGCATACGTATGTTTATTTTTTTATTTATGTATTTATGTTTTTTGTAATCCCTTTTGGTTCACAGACACAGTACTCCTTCAAAAAAGTCTTTGGAGTTTCAGTGTCACAGATGGAGCTTTTTGAGCATGTGGCGAAACCTCTTGTTGATGACCTCATCCATGGAAAAAATGGTAAAAACAAAGGCCACATCAGTAATATGCAATGATTATTTTAAAGTACAGTAACATTTTAAAGTACAGTGACCTGTTTCCCTTCTTAGCAGCTGCATTTTAACCTACTTGGGAGCAAAAGGCACTTTAGCCTTGAGTTCATTATTGGCAGCTGATTTCCTCTCTGTTGGTCAGGTCTGCTTTTCACGTACGGGGTGACAGGAAGTGGAAAGACTTTCACCATGACAGGCTCTCCAGGCCAGGGTGGACTTCTGCCTCGCTCCCTTGACATGATTTTCAACAGTATAGGTCCTTACCAGGCCAAGAGATATGTAAGAAAATGGCACATAAAAATGGTTAATTATGTTTGGCACCAGAATAACTGAGTAATTTGCTTATTTATTAATTTAATTTCCTTTTTTCTCTTTGTTCAGGTATTTAAGACTGATGAGAAAAATGGTATGGAGATTCAGACTGAAGTAGATGCTTTGTTGGAGCGCCAACGGCGGGATAACAACTTCTCTGTTCCTAAAACACCCTCCACCAGGTAAAGGCCCATTTTATGCTATTTAATTATGGATGTGAAATGTAAGTTCACATTACTGAGAAAGATGTGGTGGAATCTCAGCAATCCAAAAATCTACATCCCATGGTGAGATGTGCCTACCGAACTTACTTGGAGCTTTGTTGCTAAAGACCAACTACAAAAATTCTGCAAAACTCCAAATCCCAATATCACATGAAATTCTGCATCACAGCCTAGCAGGTGGGATGTGTTAGTCTGTTCAAATTTGACAATGAAGACATGCCGTACAGTCCTGCATTTCAACAGTGTAAAAGTCATGGATGACAAGAATTATCAACACATTTTTGCTCTTATACTTCATTTACTTTGTACAACTAAATAATCTGTCTTTTAAACTGATGTTCTGACACAGATTTGGATTTTATTAGACCCATTTTATCCATCCAGTGGAATGGCAAGACCCATTACACAGCAACTTGCAATAAGCTAAAGTACATGAAACATACATCGTAAAAATCATCATTGTCTGTGAAGTAGGACTTTGACTTATTCAGTTAACTTCCGGTTACCTGAATAAGTCAGTCCTAGGTTTATTAACTATTGCAGAGTAACTTGTGCTGCTACTGCTGTGAAGAAGATCATGTTCAAAATTAGAGATCAAAATCAAATTGCCACCTAGTGGCCAATCAATTCAAGAGTCTCTTACCCTTTAGGAAGAATCAGCGCTGTAAAATTGATAAGACTTTATTTCTGTGTCACTGTTTTGCCTGACTAGTGATGTTAGGATAAGTGAATCTAATTAACAGAAAGATATTCTGGGTTTGTTAAGCTTGCATTGTGGCACAGGCCTGGGTTCTGAGTATAGTGGGATGTTGGTTTTAATGTGCAACTTTCTACTTTGATTTTTAGGCTAAAGGCTGATCCTGAAATTGCTGACATGATTAAGCCAGAGGAGGCCTCTAAATTAGATGGTGTGGATGACGACAGCAGCTACAGCATCTTCGTCTCCTACGTAGAAATCTACAACAACTACATATATGATCTCCTGGAGGAAACTCAGGAAGATGCAATCAAGCCAAAGTGAGTTAAGAAAATATAAAGCAAAAGGAACACAATTCATGTGTACAGTATGTATGTGGATCATGTTGTATCTCTTTACAGTAATAGAGTAAAATATTAGGTGTAGTTCAGTGTATTTTCTATGGCAGATTAGCCAGGAGACAAAACTCTTGTCTTTTCTTTTTACTAGGTGGAATGGTGGAGGCACACCAGTGCGCCAGAACACTGAGTTGATGTATGTGACCAGTGAATATTTGTAGCAGCCTGATTTTTAGCTGAACTTCTGCTGTTGCATACAAATGTGCAAAAAAAAAAAGTAACCTGTCAGTGTTGGAGACATTTCCTAAGTTTCACAGATGTTTTTGCTGTCATAAAAATGAATTTTGATGATTTGACTGATTACTTTTTTTTTTTTTTTTTAAATAACAGCACACTGACTATATTTTTGGGATGATTGGTGTGCAAAATTTGGAGCTTCTCTTGTTTTTGAGCTCAAGTTATCAGTTATTTTGTCCACAAAGTAATTGAATTCATCATTAAAATAATCAGCTGTAGTCCAAAATTCAGAGTTATGTCATGATGAAACAATGAGTCATGCAAAAAGTATAAATCTGGGAGCACAGTCAGTGGTAAAAAAATATGTATTTAGGACACATTCATTCTGAACCACGCACAACCATGTGTAACAGAGCTGCTGATGGGAGGTAATGTCTCCAGTGTTGATGAGTGTTACTTTAGCCTTGAAAATCCTTATATTCCCCCTGCTGCTTTTGGTCTTTGTTATGGCAACGCTGAATGTTCTTGCATCTGTTTGTGACGCTTTTTGACTATAACTGGTTACTTTCTGTGGCTGGAAACAACCAGCATTAATGTCTTCGACTCCCTGCAATGCTTGGTATGCAACATTGTGCAGATTGAAGGAAAAGCAGTTCCCTAATATGATTATTTTCTAAATGCAGACCACCTCAGTCTAAAATCCTCAGAGAGGATCAGAATCACATCATGTATGTGGCCGGTTGTCTGGAGGTTGAAGTCAAATCTGCCGAGGAGGCTTTTCAAGTGTTCTGGAGAGGTGAGTTGTTCTCATATAAATGTAAAGAAAAAATAAAGTACACTGCAGTGATGATCGTAGATGTGACTGACCTGGAATTGCTGCCCTCTGGGGTCGGCTCTGGCCAGGAAATGACCTCAGTTAATCTTCTCTCTGAGCAGGTTGTTGAGGAATGTGAATGCTCAGTATGAGTTTTGTGTCTGAAATAGTTTGGCTTTAAAATTGTGCATGAAAATGTCTGGAAAGAAATGTGGTTTTAGAAATGGCCTCTGTGTTTTTTCTAGGTCAAAAAAAGAGGAAGGTTGCGAACACTCGGCTGAACAGAGAGTCCAGTCGCTCCCACAGTGTGTTCATTATTAAACTGGCTCAGGCGCCTCTTGATGCAGATGGCGACAATGTTCTCCAGGTCAGCTGAAAGTTGAATCAAATTTCCCCACACCAGAGCCATGTTGGTAACATACTTGGATAAACCATAATTGACAAATATTTTTCTTCTTAATTTGATTGTCAGGATAAGAACCAGATAAGTGTTAGTCAGCTGTGCCTGGTGGACTTGGCAGGAAGTGAGCGAACTGGCAGGACAGGGGCAGAAGGCACTCGTATACGTGAAGCAGGTTTGTTGATGTTTAAATCCTTATTTTGGACATGTTCGGTAAACTTGAAGCAGAATTGCTTAAAGTTTCGAATGCAGTGGTGACCTTTAATTAGATAATGCTCCACAATAATGGACATAAAAGTGGCTGCTGATTTGTTATGAGTTACAATTTAGTCAATTTAGCCAAAAGTGTCCTAAAACTTCTTTTTACTCCAGAAGAATATGCTTAAACTAGTTATACTTTACAAAACAAGATATAGGGAAAAAAAAAAAACACACGTATGTCTGTTAACAGATTACCTGAGTGGTAGTAGTCGTCACTTTCTTTTATTCATATATGACTTATTTATGTAGCATACAAGGGCTGTCTCCTGCTGGCCTTCTGTTAAGACAAGTCCGTTGTTTATATACAAGCCTATGGACTTGCGTTTAATTGGGGTTTATTTGAGCTTTAACCACTTTTTGCCTTTCAGGTAACATAAATCAGTCTTTGCTAAATCTGAGGACATGCATCGAGATACTTCGAGAAAACCAAATGTGTGGCACAAACAAGGTATGTGCTGCCAAACTGAAGATGGACTCGGATTGCATTTCCTGATAAAATATGTAGGTAATGGACATTTTTCTCTTACAGATGGTCCCCTATCGAGACTCCAAAATAACCCACCTGTTTAAAAACTACTTCGATGGAGAGGGGAAAGTTAGAATGGTTGTCTGTGTCAATCCCAAGACTGATGACTATGAGGAAACCTTGGTAACTTCACCCCGCCTTCTTACTTTGTGTCTTTTTAATTACCCCCTTTCTTTTTTTCTTCTTTTTTTTTTCCTGACATATAACACATGCTCTGTTTGTGCAGCTGGTTATGCGGTTTGCAGAGATGACCCAAGAAGTGGAAGTGGCCAGGCCAGTGGACAGACCAATCTGTGGCTTTACTCCAGGCCGTCGTCATAGAAACCAGGCATTCAAAGACGAGCTGTCTCGCAGATTGGAAGAACGTGGTGGCCCCATAGATCCTGGTATGTGTGTGAAACACCCTGTTAATCAAATGATTAGCCTAATTGTAAGAACACTCAACCTTTTAACAAGAGCAACACCAAGTGTATAATAAGGGGTTTTCCACTTCTGCTAATTGTTGTTATATTCACTAATCACACTGGACACATTTTTGTGTGCTTCTAAATTTAGATGAAACCAAGGTTGGATGGCATTACCGTGACCTCCAGTAACACTGAGGAATCTTGGGAGTAATTTTTGACCAGAATATGTCCTTTTTTGCACATATTAAACAAATATGTAGGACTGGTTTCTTGGATTTGTGCAATAGCTCTAAAATCAAAGAGATTAGTTCATGCATTTATGACTATGACTCTTGTAATTCATTATCTACTTGTCCCAAAAGCTCCCTGAAAAGCCTTCAGTTGATCCAGAACTCTGCAGCGAGAGTGCCAACAGCATCTCAGAAGAGGGTGCATTTGTTTTTGTGGAACCAGCTCCCAGTTTGAATTTGAGACACCCTCTTTCTGCTTTTAAGATTAGGCTTAAAACTTTCTTATAGTTTGGTGTGGATCAGATGACCATAAACCGTCCCTTAATTATGCTGCTTGGTTATGCTGCAATAGGCCTAGGCTGCTGTAGACTTCCCATTATGCACTCAGCAATCTTCTTCACTTACCTCTTTTCACTCTCTTCCACAGCACATCTTTTATGCTGTCTCCCTCCACTCATTCCTATTCCTATTAAATGGAAGTTTTCCTTTCCACTGTCATCAGTTGCTTGTGAATTGTGTCTTAAACAATCAGAAATGTCAGGATAATGTATCATTTTTCTAAAATTACAACAATGATTTAGATGATACTTCAAAATATGAGCCCAAATTAGATGGCTGCACAGTGGCAAGTCTTGCTTTTAGAAGGGCTTTTCATTTTATCATCTCAAGGAGAATTGTAGTTGGGGGTGGCTGTAGCTCAGGGGGAAGAGCAGACCATCTGCTAATCGGAATGCTGGTGATTCGAACCCTGGCTGCTTCAGTATCCATGCCAAATATCCTTGGGCAATATACGAACCCCACTCTGCTAATGCATCCATTGGAGTATGCTTGTGTGTGACTGTTAGATAGAAAACCATTGCATAGAAATTAATGTGTTTGAATGGGTGAATAAAGCGCTTTGAGTCCTCATAGTACAAAACCGCTATATAAGAAACAGTCCATTTACCGTGGTTAAATTTAGCAACATTTAATGTATTATTCAGCCTTGTATTCACACTTTTAGATAACTCTGACAACTTACTATGTGTAAAGGTTTAATTTGATTTTAATTTGAAGATGAGTAAATGCATATAATTACAGTTTATTTTCCAAGAAGTTCTTTGGAAACAAAACATGCAAATTAACAGACAAGCTAAACTCTTGCAAACATAATTTCCATCAAAATTAAACAGAATTAATCTGAACTACTTCTGTGTCAGTGTTTTAACAGTGGGGTATTGTGTATGATGATTATTAAAAAGTACACAATTGCTTTAAGGACATGTGATTCTTTGTCTTCTGTAGACATGCCTGCTGCTGCAAACCCTCTGATCCTCAGTCTCCCATCTCTACCCTCCTGCGAGCTGACTGACCCACACGATGACATCACCCTGCCCAGGTTGATTGAAGCCCTGAAGAACAGGCAGAGAGTCAAGCAGATGCTGATTGAAGACTGCAGTAAAACAGGTGTCTGTTCTCTTTCTTTCTTTCTTTCTTTCTTTCTTTCTTTCTTTTTTAGCTCACCTGATACTTTTGGGCTTTGAAGGATCAGTTTTGGAATACTTTTCTTTCTCTTGGCTCACATTTCTCTTGATGTTATTTCAGCCAACATGATCAAGTCTGTGCTTCAGGAACTGGATACCGGCCTAATTTCCAAAGACAACTTTATTCAGGAACAAAACGGCAAACTGTTAGAGAAAGACAGAATCATCCAAGGCAACAAAGCAGAGATTGAACGTTTAGAGAAGAAATCAAAGATGCAAGAACACAAGGTGGGAGACTAATCCATTCACGCTGCAGATTTGAAGGTTGTCACTTTTTTCTTTTCTTATGTCTCACATGTCTCTGTTTCAGATTGACATCCTGCAGAAAACAACTAAAATCTTTGAAGATGACAAGCGCTCGCTGCAGCATGAGCTGGGAACCAGAGAGCAGAGGCTGCAGAGGGAGCTGTCAGAGAAGAGACGCATGGAGCAGCGCCTGCATGGCGTGATCTCGGACACCCAGTTCAAGTGGGAGAAAGAATGTGTGAGTTTCAAATATCTTTTTTTTTTCCCCCCTTTTATTCAACAATATATAGATTTTTCAATAAAGACCACAAACAAAAAAGAGACCTACTTTGGTAGTAAGATCTAAATTTTACACACATTTCAGTTTTGCAAACAGCCCTTGTTGGTCATTGTTTTAGTTTTTATAGTGGAAGCTAATTTGTCTTATTCACGCAACTTGGATAATATTGCATTTGAACATTTTGCAATATCCTCACTGTGCAGGAGAGACGTGTTAATGCACTGCAGCTTGAGATGCAAAATAAGCTGTGGGTGAAAGACGAAAAGCTGAAGCAGCTCAAGGCCATCGTGACAGAGAGCAAGACTCCAGGTCGCCCTGAACCTCCACCCCGTCAGACGCAGCCACAGCCACAGCCACAGCCTCTACCACAGCATCAGCCCCGTTCTCAGCGACCCTCCAAAGAGGACCGCCTACCACCAAAGAGATCAGCCTCACCCTCACCTGTCCCTGTATGTTGTGCTTAAAAACCTTAATGATGAATGTTTTTAAGGGAGTTGAATGGTATTCTGCTGCACTCGTCTCTCTTAATCTACTAACATCACTAATCCCAGTGCCACAGCAGCAGGCAGGTTATCACAAACACCTCATGCATATGATCATGTAGTCCTTCAGCAGTTAACTACCACTGTGAAACTGAGGAAATTACATTTCTGGTGAATGTGTAAAAGAGTTATTTTGATGCTGTAGATTTCTCAGTAGGTTAGTCTAAATTGATTGGTCTGAATCTATAGTTTGAAAAATCAAAGATAATAAATTTACAACAAATAAGTAAAACTGTAAAATGAATTAAGTTGCAGATAAATTTGCATCAACTCACAGATCATTTTAGCTCAGCTTTGGTAAATATACATTTCAGTGTTCATGTTTTTCACCGGTTCTTTGTACCTTATGTAGTGTACTTTACTTAGGTACATAAAGTGGTTGCTGTATTTGATTACATTAGACTGTAAATGTGTCCCGTTCCTATAACATCTCATTTTTGCATGTCTAACTGTGACCGTTTAGTCTTTCCATTTCACTCTCCAGTGCCCAGTCGATTCCCCTCACGTCAGTCCAAAGCCAGAGTCACAGTCAGGCAGTGCTGCTAGCGATGAGGAGGATGAGATGAACCCAAGGCCCGTCTGCCCCGTCCCCAGCAGAAGTACCTTTTTGTCTGTGGCTAGATCTGCACGTGAGGAGCAGGCAGCTCAGGACAGCATGCAGGATTACAGTTCCCCTAGTACACCCACAAGAACACTCACAAGACCCCAGGCTTCAACGGGCACTTCGGTCAGCCTGGCCAGGAGGAGAGCTGTGTGCTTGAGCAGAGTGGATGAGAGAGACTGCTTCCCTTCCCCTTCGTTTCATGTAGACCTAATTGAAAGAAGTTACAGGGTCAGTGAGTTAGCTAAAGGCAGCAGCATGAGGTTGTGACGTGTCAGGACTTTGGTTCCTACAAGTTTAGGGTGTGGGGTATCCCGCCCCCCCAAAATGTATAAGTTTCATGATTTCTTTCGTCAAGCTTCATAATGCTTTGTCAAGTTCTGTGTTTTTGTTCACGTTTTCCCATTGATCTGTTCAGACGACAACACCAGTACGCCCGCTGCACCGTCGTTCCCGCTCTGCTGGTGGGGAGAAGTGGGTGGACCACAAGCCATCGTCAAGCATGGACTTGGGCACAGTTTTGCAGCCGGTCATCCCCAACGCCATCCAGGTGTCGGCACCCAGCGAGAAGGCTCTGTCCAAGTGTGACAGATACGTGCTAACGCACCAAGAAGTTGCCTCCGACGGCGAGATACAGACCAAACTTATAAAGGTCAAGTATGCAGCACAGCATATTACTGACATTCAGAATGATATATTTGGTTGCACTTCCTTACTCACGCAGACATTACATTTATATTAGCAAGTTTTCAGCAAACCAGCAGCATATTTGCCAACTTGAGTTTGAGTCAGTTTGGTTTTGTAGCTGTTTGTTTGACACTTTGCTCGAATAAGTTTGTCAGTTTTAAGAAGTGAATTTAAATAATTGCATGATTGTAGTAGTGTGCATGCTTATCCTTAGAAAGGAAACTCTTGTGATGGTTAAATTACTGATGACAAGAAGGGCTTCGCACTGTATTAAATATTAAATAATAACAAAGTTATCTAATGGTGGTTCTCTTTGTTTTGTTTTTTTTTCCTTTAGGGCGAGGTCATCAAAACAAGAGGAGGCGGGCAAGCTGTCCAGTTCACTGACATTGAGACACTGAAACAGGAGCTCACTACAGTCCCAAGGTAATAACTTGTAACCTTAACCGAATGTTTAACAAAGGGCTTGTACAGGTGCTTGAAATCCTTAAACGCTTGAATTTTAATATTGTCTTTTCAAGGTTTGAAAAGTGGTTAAATTTCAGATGTGTTGCTTGAAACTGCTTGTAACTGCATTTCATTCACCACAAATAACTATCGGAACAGTTTTCTTATTTTCTTAAAATGAGTTGCAATGTGTAAAAGCAAAATTTCTCTGCCTTGCACCTCTGCATGTCAATCTGTTTCAATGTGTGTATTAATAATTTATAATATTACAGACAGCATGTAGTTAAACATCTTACAGTTAGTTTTATTGGGAATAAATAAAAAAAAACCTATTTTTTTGTGTCATATAGGAAATGAGCATCAATATCTGATGAGAAGACTTATTAAATTGGGCTTACAAGTTGATTTATTCACATTTGTACATCTTAATTTTTAAGTGAAATGTGCGTTTTGAGTTTATACACTTTATGTATGTCTGTCTGTATGTCTGTCTGTATGTCTGTCTGTATGTCAAACTTTTCCTTTTGCAGTATTTTTGTGTAGTACGTTTTTCTATGTTTTAACAAAAGGGGAACAAAGGCATTTAAACTTGGTGGTTGGTGTTATTATTTCCATTCTTGAATGTTATAAGTATATTTCACTCTGTAATAACAGGATAACATAAAACTGGGGTTTGCTTTCTGTGCTGGCCTTGTTCTAGAGTCTGTCTTTGACTGAGATCAACTTGACAGCTCAGTTGAGGAAAGACGTCCCTTATTCTATGTAATTCATAACAGCAGGACACAGCATCGGACATTTTGATTATCATATTTCACTACTGTTGTCAGTTTTGAATCCAGTTTAAAAAAATAATAATAATATTGTTAATAATTTTACATACATTACCTAACGTGCTTCCTGAGTCTTACATTTTCTTAAGTTGTTAAATATGATTCCAAACTGCTGAAGATGTACTCTTGTTTTTACATATTGTTCTCTAAAGGCGGAAGAGAAAGTCTTCAGAAGGCATGTCAGCCAGTGGAGATGGAGCTTTGACTGATGTGGAGACGAGGGTAAGCTGATTTAAAAAATTCTCCTTCTAGTATCAGAATCGAGGCTGAGCTATTCAGAGCACTTGTAAACAGATTTAGGTCCTAATTTTGTCCCTCTTCTCAGTGCTCTGTGGCTGTGGAGATGAGGGCTGGATCAAACATGGGACCTGGATATGAGCATCATGCAGTCACCAAGTAAGCTGTCAACTTTCTGCCTCTGAGTAAAGTGTTGTTTTCACTAGAATACATAACTACAGATTCTGATTTACTCGGTTTTCTTTTACAGGCGCAGAAAACCCTAAAAGCTCCTGACAGATCAACAGTGACCACTCCCCTTTATCCTCACCTGGCTGTTGTGCAATAGTCTGACCTCTGTTTTTATATTTAGTTCTAGTGATGATATTTAAATGCTTTCCATCTTTTTATATAAATATGCAGAAGAGTGTATACATAGGTCACCAAAGCTTGTTGTGTAAAATAACTATCTATTTACTCAGATATATGCATCTTTAGTTACTGTGGCTCTACAGCTAAAAAAAATTCTGTTTGCACATATGTTACTCTGCACACGAGTTATTATAAACCTCCACAGTAATGAATTTTGTCTCCTGCATACAATTTGTCTGATTTTGGTGAATTAAACTGAGCTTCAAGTTTGGAAAAAGTGTATTTGTCTACATTTTACACCTTTATCACTTTTCTTCACTGAAAAAAAATGCAATAGTGTGGTTGTTGAATTTGCATATAAGGATTTCACATATCCAGGTTGATTAATTTCAATTTTCCATCTAAACATAATTTAGTCTTTTAATGTTCACATATTAATGATGTTCAGTCTATTAGATTAGAGCATATGTTCCGCTGCCCCTTAGGTGCTATAAATGCCAAAGATATGGACACATCAGTTTGCAAATGGGAAAACAGGTGCCCCAAGTGTGGAGGTGAACACAGATATGAGGAATGTGGGGATAGTGTACAGGATAAATGCAGTAACTGTGGGGGGGGGGCAGCAAGGGGTAAGTTATGGGGTTGTGAAGTCAGAAGCCCATGGAGGTCAAACAAGGTAAAGTAGCTCACAACGTAAGTTACACAGAGGCTGTCAAGAGGGAACAGAAGGCAAAGGACGAAATAGGAAAGGTTCAACCGATGTCAACATCAGATTTAGTACAGACACATGGAACTCGTACAGGACTGACAGTGGAGAAGATGATTTTGTTTATTGCCGATGTTATAAATTGCATAGATCAAGTGAGACACAAAACACAGAAAAATAAAATAATTGTGAAAGGAGCAGAGAGATTTTTTGGCATTAAAGATATATCTTGGGAAAATCTCAATAAAAGACTTGGAAGAGAGGGGTGGGTATGATTATCTTACAGTGGAACGCCAGAAGTTTGATTACAAATGGACAAGGGTTCAAAGAATTCATCAAAAAATGCAAAAAGAAACCAGAAATAATCTGTATTCAGGAGACCTGGCTTAAACCTACTTTGGATTTTGTTATTAAAGGTTATGATGGTGTCTGAAGAGATAGAAAAGAGGGTAATGGAGGAGGATGTGTAACATTTGTAAAGCAAGGAACCCAATATAGAGTCCTAGCTATGGGAACACAGAATATTTTGTAATGAAAATCTGGCCAAGAAATGGCAGCATCAGAGTGGTCGATGTTTTGAATCCAGGTAACAAACTGTTATCAGTAGAGGAACTTTGCACATATTTAAGTGGAAAAGTAATTTGGTGTGGGGACTTTAATGCACACAGCACATTATGGGGTAATTGTAATGATCAGAATGGGGCAGTGATTGAGGGATTGATAGAGATAATAAAAAAAAATTATGTGTGTCTGAATGATGGAAGTGGTACAAGAGTGAATGTTAGAACAGGTGCAGAATCAGCAAGTGACATTACATTAGTGTCAGACTCACTGGCAGGTATTCGTTCATGGCAGGTAATAAAAAAGACAACAGTAGGCAGTGACCATTATCCTATAATGACTGAGATAGAGCTGAGTGTAGAGAAACATAATATAGGGGGTGTGCAGAAGTGGTGTTTCAGTAATACAGATTGGGATACATTTAGATTAGTTAGTGAAATGCAAAAGATTGATATGAATGTCGGGGTTGGTGATTTAAATTATCCTATTTATAAGGCAGTTTTAGAGGCAGCAAACTGGGTGATAAAGAGGAAAGAAGGGAAAAGAAGATTGTATGTTGTTGGACAAAGGAGTGTGATAAAGTGGTTAAATAAAGCTTTCAAGTTATTAAAGAGGAATCGCAGTGTTCAGAATTTCATTGAATATAAAAAATTACAAGCTAAGCTAAGAACCATTAAAAATGCAAAGAGGGACTTCTGGAGGAGTTTTAGTAATTCAGTAGGGAGGGAGACAAAAAATACACAATGTTTGGTCAATGATTAGAAGGATGAATGGTATAAAAAGGGAGCATGGATATCCAATCTTGAGAGATGGAAAGGCAACAGCAGTAAAAGATGAGGAAAAGGCAAAACCTTTGTTAAAATCCATAGTTCAGGCAATGTTAGTGAAGAAGGGCAAAGTGGAAGAGAAAAGACAACCATAAGGATTTACTGAAACAAGTAGAAGATACAGCTGGTTTATTAAATATTACTTTTACAAAGTCAGAATTGAATCGAGTTCTTCGGAAATCCAAATTATAAGCACCGGAAAAAGATCAGGTTTACTATATCATGACAAACCATCTTAGTGAGTCAGCTAAAGATCTTTTGTTAGAGTTATATAACAGAGTTTGGGGTGGTGGGAAACTGCTGCAAAGCCAGAAGGAGGCAGTGGTTGTGCCCATAGGTAAACCAAGAAAGGATGATAAAAATCCAGGAAATTACAGACCTATAGCTTTAATATCTAATGTCTGTAAAATAAATGTGCAGTTGATAAGACAAATACAATGTTATTTTTACAAGGAAAAGAGTTGGTGAGGAAGTCAAGCTAAAGTTATATGGTGAAGAGTTAGATATAAGGGTAACATGGGCTGTACACATTCAGAGAATAGTGGATAAATGCAAAAAGGTATTAAATATAATGAGATGTTTAGTTGGGGTGGACTCGGGAGTGGATAGGAAGTCTTTGAGGGCCATACACACTGGGTTGATTAGATCAGTGTTAGATTATGGATGTATAGCATATAATTTAGTGGCTGACACAAGTCTTTTAAAGTTAGACTTCAGTCAGTATCAGGCACTAAGACTCTGCACAGGTGCTTTTAAAACAACCCCAACAGCAGCTTTACAGGTAGAGATGGGTGAGATGCCACTAGGAATCAGAAGAAAACAGCTAACACTCAGTTACTGGGCAAATCTACAGGGACATGGACAGGATCACCCACAGAAGAGGTACTGAAACCTTGCTGGGAGAAAGTGCATTTAGTTTAAACTCGCATTCGAGTATTATAATTATGTACAAATATATACAGATGCATCAAAGAATACAGCCAGTCAAACCAGTGTAGCATTTGTTGATCCGCAGTTTAAAGTCAAAATAGGGAAATGGACCAATGATGGACTGTCGGTATACACTGGAGAAATGCTCACAATTCTGTTAGCTGTTCAGTGGATAGAAGACATGAGGCCGTTACAATCAGTCATTTATTCAGACTCAAGCTCGTCATTGGCCAGTTTACAGTGTAGCCACTCGGAAAATAGAGCAGATGTTCTAACAGAAATTCAGCAAACACTTTACATAATACAAATGATGGGACTTACAGTTGTCTTTTTATGGATTATGGCTCACTATGGAGTAAAAGCAAATGAAATGGCAGATAGAGCTGCGAAGGAAGCCACAAAACATGGGGTCGTTGACCTGGCTATTAACTTCTGTAAGACAGAGATAAAGAGTATTGTAAAGCAAGAAATGAAGAAAAGATGGGAAAAACAGTGGGAGGGGGAAAGGAGGGGACTCTCCTATAAAATTCAGCGTAGAGTAGGAGAAATGAGAACCGCAGGAAGGTGTAGGAGAGAGGAGGTGGTGCATATCGAGGATAAGACATACTGGTTTGAACACTACACTATTAACGATAGGGAAACATAATACAGGGAAATGTGACTACTGTGGAGAAGAGGAAACTAGAGAACATGTTATATTAATTACACTGTCAGAAGTATCAGGTGGAGAGAAGACAACTGAACCAAAACCTCAGAAACATAAAAATGAAGCTAGATCTTATTGATTTACTGCAAAAGGTCTCAAGAAGTAAAAGTTATCAGGCCTTAATTCAGTTTTTAAAAAGAGAGTAAATTGTTTGGGAGGATTTGAGGGGTGTTTTTTGGTGGCGGTAATGCATCGTTCAGTTGTTTGCCAACCGCCAATCAAATTTAAAAGAAGAAGAAGTGGCGTCGAGGTGGAGGGAAGATTTAAAACTAGACAAATAGAAACGGTGAATTCAGCATGGTACCACGTTACAATGACGAGAGAAGTGTAAGTACAGGTTTATATTATATATGTTGCAGGCAGGCTATATTGTTTGTGTGTATTGCCCTGTCACTAAATGGTGAATTTAAGTTTAAGGAGTTAACAGCGGATGTTGACTCTCTGCTTTACCATTAGCAGGGGGCTAATTAGCCGTATCAAATAGTAATTAATGGCTAACGCTTAGAATTCTGTTTGAATTGTGAATGACTTTGTATTTATTTACTTTTACAGGAAGGGTAAAACCCCCCACAGGCCTCCTCCAAAAAACCCCTCCAGCAACCAGACGGACCCTGTTGGGGTGAGTGTCCCTGAATTCTTAAAGGTCAACTCGGCAAACAGCACAGATGTGAATCTCATAGATTCCAGTGGGTGGAAAAAAAATTCCAGTGGTGGAGTGTTTAAACCTAGAGTGGAGTAATTTACTGACAGAGTGAAAATTCTTCTGGACACTTTCTCGTCAACCTGACTGTGAGCCCACAGTTTCGCTCTGCAGCCATCAGTTTTCTTCCTCAAAGGCAACAGATTTAGACTTTTTGATCTGGAAGAGTTTTATTGAGAGGAGTGCCACCTGACTGCCATCTAACTGAGGTTTTAAACTTGAAGACAGCAGTGAAACCTGCTGTGATGTATGGTTTGGAGACATTGGCACTGACAAAAAAGATGGGAGGCAGTACTGGAGGTGGCAGAGTTAAAGATGTTAAGATTTTCATTGAGAGTGACCAAAATGGCCAAGAATAGAAATGAGTACATCAGACAGACAGCTCAGGTTGAGCTGTTTGGAGGCTCCAAAATAACCCACCTGTTTAAAAACTACTTCGATGGAGAGCGAAAAGTTAGAATGGTTGTCTGTGTCGATCCCAAGACTGATGACTATGAGTAAACCCTGGTAACTTGACCCCACCCTCTTACTTTGTGTCTTTTTAATTAACCCGAAATTTTATTTATGTATTTATTTTCTTCTGACATATAAAAATGCTCTGTTTGTGCAGCTTTTGATGCAGTTTGCAGAGATGACCCAAGAGGTGGAAGTGACCAGGCCAGTGGACAGACCAATCTGTGGCGCTACTCCAGGCCGTCATCATAGAAACCAGGCATTCAAAGATGAGCTGCCTCTCAGATTGGAGGAACACAGTGGCCCAATAGATCCTGGTAAAAAAAAATTATACTGTGCTTAAGTTTTCATTTATTTATTTATTTAACACACTGTTAATCAAGCGATTAGCCTAAATGTAAGCGCACTGAAGTTTTACACTCAACCTTTAAAACAGAGCAACACCAAGTGTATAATGAGGGTTTTTTTCCACTTCTGGTAATTGTTGATATATTTAATAATCCACTGGACACATTTTTGTGTGCTTCCAAATTCACATAAAACTGAGGTTATTGTACTCGTCCTTCAAAATCTTAGAAACATGGTGTCCAGCCAGGTACTTGATACTGGATAACATTACCTTGACCTCCTGTAATACTGTGAGGAATCTTGGGAGTAATTTTTAACCAGAATATGTACTTTATTGCACATATTAAACAAGTAAAGTAAAATTTTATTTATATAGCACCTTTCAAGACAAAGATCACAAAGTGCTTCACACAGAAATGTAGGACTGCTTTCTTGCATTTGTGCAATATATCTAAAATTACAAATCTTCTCTGTCAGAGTGATGCTGAAAAGTTAGTTCATGCATTTATGACTATGACTCTTGTAATTCATTAGCAGCTTGCCTTAGAAGCTCCCTGAAAAGCCTTCAGTTGATCCAGAACAGCGAGAGTGCCAACAGCATCTCGGATGAGGGCATATTTGCTTTTGTGGAACCAGCTCCTAGTTTGAATTTGCTTTTAGGATTAGGCTTAAAACTTTCTTATAGTTTGGTTTTCATCAGATGACCGTAAACCGTCCCTTAATTATGCTGCTTGTTTATGCTGCAATACGTCTTGGCTGCTGTGGGCTTCCCATGATGCACTGAGTAATCTTCTTCACTTACCTCTTTTCACTCTCTTCCAGAGAACATCTCTTATGCTGTCTTCCTCCCCTCATCCACTCATTCCTCTTCCTATTAAATGGAAGTTTTCCTTCCCACTGTCACAAGTTGCTTGTGAATTGTGTATTAAACGGCCAGAAGTGTCAGGATAATGCATCATTTCCCTGAAATTACAACAATGATTTAGATGATACTTCAAAATAACAGCCCAAATAAAATGGCTGCACAGTGGCAGCTTTTAGATGGACTTTTCATTTTCATTTTATCATCTCAAGGAGAATTGTAGTTGGAGGTGGCTGTAGCTCAGAAGGAAGAGCAGGCCGCAAGGCTGGTGGTCCAAACCCTGGCTGCTTCAGTCTGAATGCCAAATATCCTTGGGGAAGATACTTTGAGCGCTCAGCGTACAAAACCGCTATATAAGAAACAGTCCATTTACCATAGTTAACTGTAGCGACATTTAAAGTATTATTCAGCCTTGTATTCACACTTTTAGAAAACTCTGGCTTGTGTGTAAAGGTTTAATTTGAAAATGAGAGAATGCATTATTTTTCAAGAAGTTCTTTGGAAACACAAAACATGCAAATTAACAGACAAGCTAAACTCTTGCAAACATAATTTCCATCAGAATTAACAGAATTAATCTGAACTACTTCTGTGTCAGTGTTTTAACAGTGGGGTATTGTGTATGATGATTATTAAAAAGTACACAATTGCTTTAAGGACATGTGATTCTTTGTCTTCTGTAGACATGCCTGCTGCTGCAAACCCTCTGATCCTCAGTCTCCCATCTCTACCCTCCTGCGAGCTGACTGACCCACACGATGACATCACCCTGCCCAGGCTGACTGAAGCCCTGAAGAACAGGCAGAGGATCAAGCAGATGCTGATTGAGGAATGCAGTAAAACAGGTGTCTGTTCTCATTTTAGCTCACCTGATACTTTTTGGCTTTGAAGGATCAGTTTTGGAATAGTTTTCTTTCTCTTGGCTCACATTTCTCTTGATGTTATTTCAGCCAACATGATCAAGTCTGTGCTTCAGGAACTGGATACCGGCCTAATTTCCAAAGACAACTTTATTCAGGAACAAAACGGCAAACTGTTAGAGAAAGACAAAATCATCCAAGGCAACAAAGCAGAGATTGAACGTTTAGAGAAGAAATCAAAGATGCAAGAACACAAGGTGGGAGACTAATCCATTCACGCTGCAGATTTGAAGGTTGTCACTTTTTTCTTTTCTTATGTCTCACATGTCTCTGTTTCAGATTGACATCCTGCAGAAAACAACTAAAATCTTTGAAGATGACAAGCGCTCGCTGCAGCATGAGCTGGGAACCAGAGAGCAGAGGCTGCAGAGGGAGCTGTCAGAGAAGAGACGCATGGAGCAGCGCCTGCATGGCGTGATCTCGGACACCCAGTTCAAGTGGGAGAAAGAATGTGTGAGTTTCAAATATCTTTTTTTTCCCCCCCTTTTATTCAACAATATATAGATTTTCAATAAAGACCACAAACAAAAAAGAGACCTACTTTGGTAGTAAGATCTAAATTTTACACACATTTCAGTTTTGCAAACAGCCCTTGTTGGTCATTGTTTTAGTTTTTATAGTGGAAGCTAATTTGTCTTATTCACGCAACTTGGATAATATTGCATTTGAACATTTTGCAATATCCTCACTGTGCAGGAGAGACGTGTTAATGCACTGCAGCTTGAGATGCAAAATAAGCTGTGGGTGAAAGACGAAAAGCTGAAGCAGCTCAAGGCCATCGTGACAGAGAGCAAGACTCCAGGTCGCCCTGAACCTCCACCCCGTCAGACGCAGCCACAGCCACAGCCACAGCCTCTACCACAGCATCAGCCCCGTTCTCAGCGACCCTCCAAAGAGGACCGCCTACCACCAAAGAGATCAGCCTCACCCTCACCTGTCCCTGTATGTTGTGCTTAAAAACCTTAATGATGAATGTTTTTAAGGGAGTTGAATGGTATTCTGCCCATTCAAAGTTAAATTCTGCTGCACTCGTCTCTCTTAATCTACTAACATCACTAATCCCAGTGCCACAGCAGCAGGCAGGTTATCACAAACACCTCATGCATATGATCATGTAGTCCTTCAGCAGTTAACTACCACTGTGAAACTGAGGAAATTACATTTCTGGTGAATGTGTAAAAGAGTTATTTTGATGCTGTAGATTTCTCAGTAGGTTAGTCTAAATTGATTGGTCTGAATCTATAGTTTGAAAAATCAAAGATAATAAATTTACAACAAATAAGTAAAACTGTAAAATAAATTATGTTGCAGATAAATTTCCATCAACTCACAGATCATTTTAGCTCAGCTTTGGTAAATATACATTTCAGTGTTCATGTTTTTCACCAGGTATGGGGAAAAACATGAACTTTGTACTTTATACAGAGTACTTTACTTAAATTCATAAAGTGGTTGCTGTATTTGATTACATTAGACTGTAAATGTGTCCCATTCCTATAACATCTCATTTTTGCATGTCTAACTGTGACCGTTTAGTCTTTCCATTTCACTCTCCAGTGCCCAGTCGATTCCCCTCATGTCAGTCCAAAGCCAGAGTCACAGTCAGGCAGTGCTGCTAGTGATGAGGAGGATGAGATGAACCCAAGGCCCGTCTGCCCCGTCCCCAGCAGAAGTACCTTTTTGTCTGCGGCTAGATCTGCACGTGAGGAACAGGCAGCTCAGGACAGCATGCAGGATTACAGTTCCCCTAGTACACCCACAAGAACACTCACAAGACCCCAGGCTTCAACGGGCACTTCAGTCAGCCTGGCCAGGAGGAGAGCTGTGTGCTTGAGCAGAGTGGATGAGAGAGACTGCTTCCCTTCCCCTTCGTTTCATGTAGACCTAATTGAAAGAAGTTACAGGGTCAGTGAGTTAGCTAAAGGCAGCAGCATGAGGTTGTGACGTGTCAGGACTTTGGTTCCTACAAGTTTAGGGTGTGGGGTATCCCGCCCCCCAAAATGTATAAGTTTCATGATTTCTTTCGTCAAGCTTCATAATGCTTTGTCAAGTTCTGTGTTTCGTTCAGTCTGTTTGTGGGATTTTTCCCCCTTTTTAAATCATTTCCCATTGATCTGTTCAGACGACAACACCAGTACGCCCGCTGCACCGTCGTTCCCGCTCTGCTGGTGGGGAGAAGTGGGTGGACCACAAGCCATCGTCAAGCATGGACTTGGGCACAGTTTTGCAGCCGGTCATCCCCAACGCCATCCAGGTGTCGGCACCCAGCGAGAAGGCTCTGTCCAAGTGTGACAGATACGTGCTAACGCACCAAGAAGTTGCCTCCGACGGCGAGATACAGACCAAACTTATAAAGGTCAAGTATGCAGCACAGCATATTACTGACATTCAGAATGATATATTTGGTTACACTTCCTTACTCACGCAGACATTACATTTATATTAGCAAGTTTTCAGCAAACCAGCAGCATATTTGCCAACTTGAGTTTGAGTCAGTTTGGTTTTGTAGCTGTTTGTTTGACACTTTGCTCGAATAAGTTTGTCAGTTTTAAGAAGTGAATTTAAATAATTGCATGATTGTAGTAGTGTGCATGCTTATCCTTAGAAAGGAAACTCTTGTGATGGTTAAATTACTGATGACAAGAAGGGCTTCGCACTGTATTAAATATTAAATAATAACAAAGTTATCTAATGGTGGTTCTTTTTGTTTTGTTTTTTTTCCTTTAGGGCGAGGTCATCAAAACAAGAGGAGGCGGGCAAGCTGTCCAGTTCACTGACATTGAGACACTGAAACAGGAGCTCACTACAGTCCCAAGGTAATAAATTTATAATTATAAAAATGCCTTGAATTTGCACCTTACAAAAATGTTTAACATTTTTAGATGTGTTAACTGACAATATAATGTTCCATATGGTGAGCTGGATTTCTGGATACTGCCACATTATCAAAAAACAAATAGTACTTTTCTTCTTCTTAACCACCAAGTTTATTTCCATTCTTGAATGTTATAATCGATGTGTTGCTGAGGTTTAACTATATTTCACTCTGTAATAACAGGATAACAAAAAAACTGGGGTTTGCTTTCTGTGCTGGCCTTGTTCTAGAGTCTGTCTTTGACTGAGATCAACTTGACAGCTCAGTTGAGCAAAAACACATCTCTTATTCTATGTAATTCTGAACAGCAGGACACAGCATCGGACATGTTGATTATCATATTTCACTACTGCTGTCAATTTTGTGTCCAGTTAAAAAAAAACTAATATTGTTATTGTTGTTAATAATTGTTAATAATTTTACATACATTACCTACAGATTCTGATTAACTCTGTTTTCTGTTACAGGCGCAGAAAACCCTAAAAGCTGCTGACAGAGCAACAGTGACCACTCCCCTTTATCCTCACCTGGCTGTTGTGCAATAATAAAAATAATATTAATAATAAAATTTATTTAAAAGAGCCTTTCAAGACACCCAAGCACACTTAACAATAGAATAAAACACATAGTAGAACAATGACAAAACAAAGAACAATAAAACAAAAAAGCACAAAATAAAATAAATGAACATTAGGTTCACAGTGAATATGCAGATTTGAACGGATGGGTTTTGAGTTGAGATTTAAACTGGGGGAGAGAACCAGTGTTTCTTATATCTGGGGGTAGAGAGTTCCACAGCTTGGGAGCAGAGCAGCTAAAAGCTCTGCTTCCCACGGTGCTGAGGTGGAAAGAAGGCACAGCAAGCTGGATAGAAGAGGTAGTGCTTAACGGGTCAGAAAGGTAAGGAAGGGCAAGGTTATGAATGGCCTTGAAGGTGAGCAGAAGAAGTTTGTATACTATTCAGAATTTCACAGGGAGCCAGTGAAGTTCCTGAAGAACAGGGGTGATGTGCTGGTAGGAGGGGGTTCTGGTAATAATCCGAGCAGCGGAGTTTTGAACCAGTTGAAGCTTATGGAGGGATTTTTGGGGGGAGACCATGCAAGAGAGAATTGTAATAGTCAATGCAGGAAGTAACGAGAATGGGCGTAGACTTGGTGGAAAGAAGGACGTAATCGGTTAATGTTGCGTAGATGGAAATAGGCAGAAGAGGTGAGATTACTGATGTGAGATTTCTAGGATAGTGAACTGTCTAGGATGACACCAAGGCTCTTAACCTGAGGTGAAGGGAAAACTGTGGAGTTATCAATAGTGAATGAGAAATTATTTGGCTTCAAAAGGTTGGATTTAGTGCCAATAAGGAGGATTTCAGTTTTATCCTCATTGAGCTTAAGAAAATTAGAGCTGAACCAGGATTTTAATTCGGATAGGCATTCTCTAAGGAAAAAAGGTGGGAGGGAAGAATCAGGCCTGCAGGAGAGATATAACTGGATGTCATCAGCAAAACAGGTAAACTGAAGATCAAATTTGATTCCCTAGAGGGAGGATGTATATTATGAAGAGAAGATGGCCTAAGACTGAACCTTGGCATACACCATAAGAACTGGGAATAGACAAGAGCAGAATGATTTAAGTTGAATAAACTGGGAGCGGTCAAAGAGATAAGATTGGAACCAGGCTAGGGGTGTGTCGGAGATGCCAAGAGAGGAAAGTCTGTTTAGAAGGATGGAGTGAGAGATGGTGTCGAAGACTGAACTCGGATCCAAAAGGACGAGAATGTTAAGAAGACCAGAGTCAGCTCAGAGTAAAAGATAATTAGTAACTTTAAGTAAAGCAGTTTCTGTACTATGACATGAGCAAAAATCAGATTGAAATCTCTCGTAGATATTATTATTAACCAGGTGTGAATGAAGTTGAGCTGCAACTGTTTTTTCAAGTATTTTAGAAATGAAGGGTAGATTAGAAATCGAACGGAGGTTGTTAAAGTCATAGGCTCCAAGGAAGGTTTTTTCAGTAGGAGTGACTGAAGCAATCTTGAATAAGGAGGGAACAATACCGGTGGTGAGTGAAGAGTGAATGATAGCAGAGATGAGTGGGAGTACGGAAGAAAAGCAGGATTTCACAAGCCATGTAGGTATAGGATCAAGATGACATGAGGCGGGCTTTGATTTACATATGAACTCAGAAATATCAGGAAGATGAAAAGTGGAAAAGGGCTCAAAATGGAGAAAAGGTTCTGAAGAGGGGGTAGACACAACATTCGAACTGTGTTGCTGGTGAATGCTATTAATTTTTGTAATGAAGAACAACATCAGGGAGTTACAGGTTTCAGAAGAATAGAAGTGTACATTGGGGGGTTGAAGAAGTTTGTTTAGAAGCGAAAATCCTGGTGTTACCCTCATAAGAATAATACCTGAGTAGAAGCTTTGTTTGGCCTGGTTGATGGAATCTTTATACTGGAGTACATGACATTTATAGATTTCTGCATCAACAGCTAAACCAGATTTCTTATATCTAGTTGCCGAGCTTTGGCCTTCAATGCTTAGAAGTCAAACCATGGAGCAGAACAAGCGAAGGAAACAGAGTGGGTTTTTACAGGAGCCAGAGAATCAAGGACATTGAGTAAACAATTATTATAATTATGGGTGGGAATTTAACGCGTTAAAATACGACACCAACTGTCTGCCATCTATAATCCAGTTTTGAGTTCCCTTCCCAGACGCCTTAACGCCCACTCACATCCTGGGCCATCTGACCTCAGGAATTCACATGACAAGGTGGGGCCAGGTTTCACAATGGGCTCACCCGAAACCCTGGCTGATTAGGTCCCACACCCGCTTTCACACCTGGGCGCATGTGATTAGAGGATCACCAGGGGGTCCTTTGTCCCTCCTTGGGGGGATCCTCCCACTGGGTTTAAATCTGGGACTCTCGGCCATTTGACCTTAGAACTGAAGAAGTTTCTCGGATGAGAGGTGAAACGTCTTCAAGCAACTCAAAGAAGTCCAGATGCTTTTCTTTGCAAACTCCTTTGACAACGCGTTAATAGCGATTAATTAATTTGAAAAAAACGAATGCGTTAAAACAATTAACGCATTTAATTGCACTTTGCATTCCAAGCAAAGGGGAACTTTTGTCAATGCACGATGCACACAGCTACAAAAATGAAGAATCAGAAGATAGCACGTTGCTAGGACTGATCAGAGGCAAATTTCATTTCAAAAGACTACCCGACGGAAGCCTTGATAAAAGCGTGGTTTTGTGCAAACTGTGCAAAAAGAGTTTGCATACCACCAAAGCACTTCAACCTTAATGTATCATCTAAATGTATAACATGTTGCAACAAGCAGAAACTGTGGGAGCTGTTAGTGTTAGCAGTTCGAGTACCAACAAAAGGTGTCGGCACCCCAAACTTGATGAAATGACGGGCTTCAGGGACAAAATTAGTAAGTCAATATCGGAACTCTGGACTGTAGACCACTATCGGTGGTAGACGATAGTGTAGCAGATTTTCTAACCCCCTAAGCGTCAGGTGATCAAATTTAACAGCTTTATGACACCTAAAAGCAAGCAAAATTGGATGCATTACAGAAAGCGGACTTTGTGGCTCTTACTGGGGATCACTGGACTTCCGTTAGTAATTCTAATTACATGGGAGTTGCTGCACATATTGTTCATGTCAAAGACGGGACATGGAATCTACAGTGTTTTGCGCTGACTGTGGAGAAAACAAACGCCAGAAACTATGCCGAAAACTGCGCTGATATCTACAGGTTTGTGACTGAGCTGAGACATATGTCTCATGTTCAGTGGTTTTACCTGCTTTCTGCCATCTGCATCACACCATGGACCAGCCTTGAGGCCCTGCTGCAGGAACAGTGTGAAGATGCCACCACAAAGGAGCCAACGAAGACAAAAAGCTGCGTCTCGTCATTGTCTTTAGACTGTGATTCAGATGAGGAAGCCCTGTGTAACAGGGCCCTGGGTTTGTACAGAGCAGAATCCTCCATCAGCGAGACAGACTGCCCGCTGCAGTGGTGTTCCAGTCAAGCAGCAGCCCACCCACAGCTGTCTGTCCTGGGCCGCAAGTATTTGATTAGTCCTGCCATTTCTGTCCCATGTGAGAGACTGTTCTCACTTGCGGATCACATAGTAGCAAAAAAGAGCTGCCTTGAGCTCTAAAAATCCCATATGGAAAAGAAATATTATTATTATATGTATATTATATGCATTTTTCATCTATTGTATTTACCAACATCAAAAAGTCACAAGCAAAGATAGACCACACCATGGTCCATGTTTAAATAAGGAAAGTTTATTGATCAAAATTATTTATTAAACAAATAAACATAATTTTTTCACACCCCCAAAATAGAAGGTCATAATGAAGCGGTTCATTTTATTTTGTTGATTCAAGCTGCTCTTCATATTTTTGGCCACCAGATGTCACCAGAGAGGACTGTTGAAAGGCTTCGAGTAATGAAGCGCTTCAATGCTTCAGAAAGCTTCATTTGGCCATCAGTACAGTAGCACCAGCGTTCCGGCTTGAGTGAAGTGAAGGCTGACGTCTGTTTTTTTTTTTTTAATATTTTTAGTTTTACTGATGATATTTAAATGCTTTCAGTGTTTGTATATAAATATGCAGAAGAGTATATACATAGGTCACCAAAGCTTGTGTAAAATAACTTTATCTGTTTACTCAGATATATGCATCTTTAGTTACTGTGGCTCTACAGCTAAAAAAAATTCTGTTTGCACATATGTTACTCTGCACACGAGTTATTGTAAACCTGCCCTGTAATAATTTTTATCTCCTGTATACAGTTTGTCTGATTTGGTAAAATTAACTGAGCTTCAAGTTTGGAAAAAGTGAGTTTCTGTCTTCATTTTACACCTTTCTCACTTTTCTTCACTAGATGGCAGCACAGGAACGCAAGACAATTATAAATCCTCAGTCACTGGGTGGATGACTGCAAGCAGGCCTCTACTGCACTATTCTGTAGGCATGAGAACAATACACCACACAAAGAGGATCATATTTTTTTCAGGTAAACAAATTTTAGACCTTGTTATTGTTTCTTTGTTTGTGTTTTAAAGAATCACTGACAGGCAGATATGGAGAAACAAATGTATATCTCACAATTATAAAATGAGATTTAATATTTCAGTGAGAGCACTGGGTGGCTGGAGTAGTGCAACATTCTGTCTACAAATACATTTAGATTTTAGTTTGCTGAGATTGCTTTTCTGTGCTTAATAAGATGCTCATTATATTAAATAGGGCACCGCTAGTGAGCGGACATCATGTGCTGCTGTTGTGGAAAAATAAATTGAGCATCGAAAACAAGCTGATTTTCTGATAATTATTTCAAGAAACCTTTGCAAATTCATCAGTATGAATACTCTTTAAACCAGCACTGATACCCAAAAGAAAAATAATACCTCATTTATACATGTGTGTGTTTACAGTCTTTGTCTATTCCAGCTGTGGGGAGTTTTCTTCCTATATCTATGTAGGACCTGTTAAAGACCTGATAAAGACACACAAAGTGCCTCATGACCTTGAACACTGTTTATAATAAGGTGCTTTCTATCTTAACACTCTTTTCACACGAAGAAATAACTTCTTACAATACGGTCATAGAAGTTAAATTTCCACTTCACCATCTGTACATTTTACCCAGGCAGCCTCCTCCCCAAAATCAGTATTCCAGGCAGTGTGATTGCTTTTGAAGCAGACTATTTCCCGCTTTGTGCCACATTCAACTAACAGCAACTGTATCCTATGTGATGCTCCCAAGATTGTCTGAAGTTAATGGGAGAAAACAGCTTGAAGGGAAACAGAAAAATATGTGTCCAGTACAATACACCTGTAAATCTGGTAGAGTAGAACTTCAAGAAACAAAACCTCAGTACTCAAGTGAAGTACACGTACCTCAAAGCTTTTCTCAATTACACTATTTGAGGAAATTTGTTCTGTTTGCTGCTTTTGGCTGTGACTGACAGGCAACATATGATGTAAATTATAAGCAGACAGGAGTTTGAAAATACGAGTAACTGTCTTATGAGCCAAGCACCGCCGGTGTGATGACCAGCTGAAGCTAGTGGTATAGTCATCCAGGCTTTGAGTAGACAGTTGAAATCTCATCTACTACCAGTCTGGCTGAGTTTCAATTGGAAAGCGCTGGAGAGTGACTAACATGGAGCCTCTTGGAGAGGGTCAAGAGCCCAGAGCAACCAGTGGCCATTAAATTCACTCCTATGAGATACTGAGTGCTTTGCTTTTTGACCAGGCTCTGTTTGATGTGCTGTACTGCATTATTATCCCCAGCTCCTCACCGCATGCCCTCCACCACCAAGTGGTGTGAGCATTATAAAGATGTTATTATGAAGCTCCTGTTGAGCCCCTGATCAACATTGCCAGTTTTCAAAGAGACACTTGAGGGAAATAAATGAAACTGCACACAGAGACCTGCCATAAACATGGGCCGACTGTCAAAGACAAAGCTCCTCATCCAACTGTACTGTAAGACAACATCTATCTGTATTCCACAGCTTCGAGCTTATGATTATGCATTATGCTGCTTATCAATGTTATTAAACTTGCTGAAGGGAATTCTGGGGTTCTACTTGAATACACAGTCAATTAGAGTGTCTCAGATTTTAAAAGAGCAGCCCTAATTGCAGTGTTTTATTGACTCTTTGCTTGAATGACTCTGATAAAGAGGTCTTAAGCTGCCTTTTGGCACAGGGAGGATGAAGTAATTTTCACAGCCATCTAGGATGCTGATGAGGGCCATTCATATTTCAGTTATTCAAAATAGCATCGCCCACTATATTACCTGTCATGCAATAATTTCCTCTAAAGTCCTATATGATTGAAAGAGCATCACTGAGCCAAAACATTATGACCGATCGCAGAGGAAGAAAATGGTGTTAATTAGGCTCTAACAGTATATGATATTTGTTGGATATTAAGTTCTGGCTTACTGTGACGTTTCCAAAAGGATTTCTTAGAATTGATGCCTCAGTGAGCTGTTTTGGTGAGCTGGTGAGCGACAGCATGTTAGACAGACTGGTCATAATGTTGTGGCTCATCAGTGTATAATTTCTGCTTTTATTATATGTTGTTGTACTGACTGATAGATTAGGAGCCTGCCTTTGGTCACCAGCACCTAGAAAACAAGCTACCAACCCAACAGTGACATAGCTTCAGCTATTACATTTGTATGATGAACTTGTTGGCAAATAGTTGCCTGTTTACACATTCAGCACAATGCTAATGTGTTCAGTGCACGCGAGTGATCATGTTTGCATCCATCTGGCACATTAGTTCAAAAATCCACTCCTCCTGGTCTGTTTTTGGTCTTGGCTCTTTAGCAGCTAGAACGCTGGGCAACATTCACAGGCTCGTAGCTGCGTTGGGTTGGTGTTTGACGCAGAACAGGTTGCGTGAAGTAAGGGATGGAAGTCGGGAAGCAGTAAAACATTTTCCAATCCGACCAGATTTTTACTGCTTTTCTATCAATACCAGCCTGTAATTTTTTGATAGCCGAGCTCTGCAAAACAACATAATACTCCTGGCAGTGTAGTTTCCATGCACCTGGATCATGTGAAAGCCTATTCAGAAATAAAACAGCTGTGTTGTTGATGAAAACCTCCACTTAAAAAAAAAAGATCTACCTAAAATGCTGACTTTAACTCATTTGACTATGTATATTTTCCACATTCATTTTTAGATAAATACAATGGAAAATGTTACATTATGGATACATTAATTAATGGAAATTAAATTCACTTGATTGGTATACATTCAGTTTGCATCAAGCACAATTTGCTTAATGATTAATTTTTAAATAAATAAACCAAATTTTTTATATTTCAGTTGTGTTTTACTCAAAATGATTGCTTCGTGTTTATTAAGTGTGTATTGTCTTCCTCTTCTTTTTCATGGAAACCTGATCAGGGTTCAGTAAACAACAAAGCGTCTGTTACAGAGCAAAACGACACAACTGCCCTTAAAACCAAAAGAGTTGCACAGCGCTAAGGGGTACAGCAAAATCACTTATCATTATTTGTGGTTCAAAACTATGAGAATGACTTCTCAGGGTGCTATTTTATCCAGCTTTTCATATAAAAATATCACTTACAGTGCCTTAAAGTTTATTTTGCGCGATCTGACTCGAGGAGGTACTTTCTATGACCTCTGTCTGCTTACGTGGTTAACATGCTGTGCTGAATCAGGCACTGAAAAGTGAGCATGAGTTTAAATAGGTGTGATGAAAGTGTAACCTGCTGTGCGGGGCACCTGAAGTAGGCTGTTTGCATTTACCTCCAAAGCTGGATGTGCCAACGGTTACTAATTTCAAGGGCATGTCGGAGCAAGTGACTCAATCAGAGCCACAGCTGTCCTTTAAACCAGAACCCATTACACGGCTTTCTGCTTTCTCTTAGTGGCAAGGATAACAATCCCTGACAATTAAAGTCAATTAGTGGGAAACACACGTAAATACTGCATGAGAGCAGAGTTTGCAAACCAAAGCTCCGAGCGGGGTCTGCACACTACATCTTCATATGTCAAGGCCGTGGCTGTCTGCCAACTAAATGAGTCGGGCCAGAAAGATACGCGAATGCAGATGAGTGCTGACAGCCAGTCAATTGTCATTCAGCCCATCGCCCCGGCACTCGGGACTCATCTGGCTTTTTTAACGGCGCTCCTCTTCACTGCTTGCTCACCTCACACTCATCTGCCTTAATGCATACTAACATGCACCGTGGAGGCACGAGGCACCGTGTTCAGTGTTAATAAGAGGTAAAAGCTCCCACGCTCTCTTTTCTGCTGGTGCGGCTGTGACAAACAGATGGGTTTAAGAGTCACAAGCTCACAGAGACTCCCGGAGGTAAAGTTTGGTTTTTCAGCTGTTTAGAGACGCGCTGGCTGAGAATTGCTCTGACCCTTAAGTGCATGTGGTTAGTGGTTCAGAACCCCTCATCCCATCTGCTGCCTCCTCTCCCAGCTCTAGCCGCTTCATTCAGACTGTGAGCCACCTCCCTGATCCTATTCCTTAGTTTAAGCAGTTGACGAGTTTTCCAAAGATGACTAGAACAGATGTCTGCCACTGTCTATCATATTTCCTCATGTCCAAGTTATCATTAAGAGCTCAAGTTGTTATGAGGAATCTATTTGTTGCCGTGCTTGTTGTTGTGGTTACACATGAGCGCAGAGAGAGCTGACCTCTGACAAACACAATTCGAGACATGACTGAATTCTTACTGAAAATATTGGAAGCTATTGTTGTGTTGGCTCATTGTAGGAAATTGGACTGAATAGAGGGCTTTCCCCCCCCCTCCTCTCTGTCTTTGTTCTTGGCGGCCGACTAAGTGCTTGCAGCTGTCAGTTGAGTGTACTCTCTTTGCCCAGTATATGTGGCTTGGCTGCACTTTTAGCTGGCTGCGTCCTTACTGCGGTGACAGTACGCCATGACTGATTTCCGTTGACTCACTTTCAACGCGACCACAACGTGTCCTTCACAGAAAAGTCGGGGAGCTTTTTTACAAGTGGTTGATCTCATCTAGTTAACGCCGCGGCGTAACCGGGCTTTGCGTGCAGTTGGCTGATTATTTAAGCAGCGCTCCAAGCAGTTTGCTGATGAAATGAGAGGAGATGCCAGAAATGGTTGTTACTGACAATGGTACAATGCAGGATGATGTATGATGACTAAATGGTATTTGGATGCGCTTGAGACTGATTCAACTAGCTTCTGTGCTGCAAGGACAAAGAATAAATGAGCATTAACCCACTTAACTGATATCTATAGTCCTTGTTCGCTACAGAAAAGAGGAGAACGGCATTTCATACCTTTGTTGTGCTTTCATGCAAATTACTCACACTGGAGCTAGCTTATCTGTGAACAATCATAGGTGGCATTTGGAGGAGGGTGAAATGGCACCACATGATTTTCATATCTGCATAAAGCTCAGTCAGGTCCCTCCACACAAACTCCTATGCGAAAGCAAACACAAAAGCCTCTTTGAACACACACATCAGCTGTTTATCTTAAAATAGTCTGCAGCACTGCTGCTCTTATCCAGTACCTTGCACATTGCACTTTGTAAATGCTAGGCAATTACACATAGACATTAAGGAGCTGTTATTTAATTCATTGGATCCGGCTAAGTTGCAAAGTTCATTCATTCTAATGGCGCGCCAACTTTTATCACACGGGGACAGGTAGGAGTATAAAGGCTGAGATTACAGCATCCTGGCCCACAAATAAGATTAGAGTGTAGGAAGTGATTGCTGTTGACAAGGTGATTGGGAGAGTTGTTGTAAAAAGCAAACAAACAAAAAAAACCATTAGATGACTGGGTTTGCACAAAGCATGATGTTTTCATGGTATGCTTAACCACACGATTAATGGCTACTCGGCTTTGCATTTGGACCTTACCTGAGGAACACATCTGCATCAGAATCGCTGGGTGCTAATGAGTCGGTGCACGCCTAATAAAGTGAAGTGAGAATTCAAATGAGGCCCAAACTGCCTGTGAGGCTAGCTTAAGCAAACACCAGGACAGCTGGCAGAGAAATCATTGTGACTAATGGTCTCAGTGTGAGACAGGAGCAGGGCTGTGGGTGGTTGTTTTACCATGCTAAGAAGAACAGACTTTGTTTGTCTTTCTATAGCATACAGCGTGACTGTGTGATTCTGGAAATGTTAGCTTTGTTTGTGTTTGCTCTGCTTCTCTTGCCGCTCTAGTGCAACACCCAAACCTAGCAGAAAAATGTTGTTGTTGTACTTGTTTATCTCCAGACAATAAGGTGACCTCACAATATGGGAACGTGTTCACGCTTTTAGAAGTGCACAGACAAATCCCCGACTGTTTCCACTGTCACCTGGAGGTGAGGCGCTCCTCTCTGTCAAGTGATGGGTTTTTTTTCCTGCTTCCGCTGGGGCTCTTCCACTGTGGTAAACATAATACGCCGTGACCTGTCCTCTGGGCAGATGATCTGATTTGCTCTCCCCTTGTCTTTTACCCTTAATCACATCCATCTCAGAGCTCGAAAATGGTTGTGCAGCTGTCATAACTGAAGCACAGCGCGGCGTGATGGGAGTGCATGTTTTTGCTATTATCTATTCAATCCGAGCCAGGACAGAATACTAAACCTGTACTGCATCCCTCTCTTTCTCACAGACCGCTGCATGATCAATACCCACATCAAAGGCTCTGCGGAGATAGCAGGATTCTTTGAAGCATGTTTGTGGAGCTGGATTTGCTGAGCTAACACGGTCCACACAGAACCCCCCTTGAATAAGCTTGTTTGGCTAGCATCCTCTCTGTTTGGAGAAGAGCTGAGTGGATTCTAATGGAGAACAGACAAGGCCTCTCCCTTGTCTTTTTCCCTCCCTTTGAGCAGCTAAATGCATCCGTAGTGCCAGTGCTTTTTGCTCATCTGACATACGCTTCATTGCATGCCAGCTCAAATATTTATCTAATATCAAATTGGCTGTAACATTTTGGAAGCAGTGAAATGCCAGGAAATATTTCTCATCGAGGACACAAAATAACTTGCATCATGGTTTTGCAGTGCCAAGTGCAAATATGTCGGGTAATTATGGCTGATTGAAATGGAGTGCAGACAGCAGCAGTGTTGTAATGTGCATACCTTGTGTTGCGCCTTGAACCACCAGACAAGAATTTCCAACAGTGATTATTCTGCACTCCAAACATGACCCGTGTCCCCAGGAAGCTATTAACTATTTACAAAGTGCCTCTCTTAAATGGGAAAACAGTGCATTTGGGAGGCTGTGGGTATAAAAGAAGCAAGGGAGTGGGGGGGATGTTCAACCACAATAAACACAAGCACACAGCTCGTGCCAGCTATTCAGGGAGTCAGCAGCTCTTTAAATGATGGACCAGAGAGTGATGAATCATCTCCCTCTCTCTTCGTTCCACTGCAAGACAAGGATGAGAAGCTCTTTGCTACGAATTACACAATAAGCCGTGTTTGTGATGCTTTTGACTTTTTAAATTCACAAATTGTTGCATCTTTTGCTAAGTAATTGTGCTATTTGCTATATGCAGAAGGAAGGTTTGACTCTCCAGTCAGCTGAGGCTCATTTGAAAGTGAAATGTGGGAAAATGCTGACATCTCTTTCTCTTCCTTGCTAACACCAGGGGCACCACTGCATTTACATCCCTGTCTCCCTCTCTCAGTCTGCACTTTCTTTCTCATTTACATTATGGATGGTTCATTTAGCTTACATGACCGAGTGAATACATAACCCAGGGCAATTCAAAATACCATGAGGGCCTGTAGGGATAAAATGAAACCACATAAGCAAAAAAGAAAAAGAAAAAAAAAAACACTGCCGCACTGCCATCTGCAGCAACTTGCTATTCAGCTCTTCCCCTTTCATGTGGTTGACGAACGCGGCCTGCCCCCTCGCCCAGATGGCTGGGCTAATAATGTGTATCAGTTAAATACAGCGAGTGATGATTTATAGAACGGTGAATTATTGTTGAATTGACCATTCCCTAAATATCCCCCTGCAGGAACTGCCCCGTTAAAGTTAGTACCTGGCCTTTCATGATTCTTCATATTGACGTAGAGTGCCTGTGAATATAGGAGAGACATTGGTATTTAAAGGGTCTGCAGGAGCAAACGCCAAATGTATTAAAGCTGTAGGTGCTGCACTGATTGTAAAGGTTTGGCCTTTTCTTTTCTATCTTCTCGCGCTGTCTGTGTGGAAATTCTCTGGGGTTTTTTCCAATGTTGCAAAGGCGCATATCAGGCTAGGAAAAGACTAAAAAAACAACATTAGCTCACCTACTTTGGTAACTGTTGTTATTAGCGTAACTAAGAGTAGTGTGAGGGATTATGGGTAATGTTTACAACAAAAAGAGCCCAGCATGAAGCTGGATTTTTCACCAGGCTAAAACTATAGCCCTGTCAATAAGGGGCGATGCTGAAGAGTCTGAACTGCACACTCTAAGTAATGTTACATGTGACTTTGGCTAAGCGAAATATTTTTCATTATACCAATTCTTTTATGCTTACTTCAACTCTGTATTTTCACTCCTGGAGCTAAAAAGAAGCTTAGCATGGCTCGCAATCCAAAATAATCCTTCTTTGTTTTACGATGTTTTGCAGTCACGTGACTGTTAACCAGCTGACATCTGTCTACCTTTTTGGACATGTGACCCTTTGAATATGGCCCCACCTTGAAAAAGTAAAAGCTTTTCGAGGTTTATTACCACTTGGCTAGCAGTTAAATTGTTTACACACAAAATAGTGTCTTTCATGTAAAAATACAGCCTGAGCAACCTTTTAGTGACCAAAGCAATCTTGAGGACTTTTTTTTTTCAGTGTGCAGCATCCTCTTAGCAACAGATTTCACTCATACACTGGATTTTGAAGTCCGGTTTTAAAGCCTCAAGGTAAAAATTTCTGTCATGCTTATCTTAGTTGCAAAAACCCAGGGCACATATGATTATGACACATAGTGGCATCTGACTAATTGACAAGTCATTAGCCAGTGATGTGCAGTTTTGTGCCATATATAATCGTTCATTTCAAAACACAGTATCATCAAAAAATAGACTTCATTTTTAAATTTGTTAAATTTAACTCAAAATGAGTGCTTGAGCCCATAAACCTGCCAGTAAAATGTTTACTGTTTTCCCATAGACTTCCACAGGACTGGAAGTCTTTTTGTAGCCACAGCTATCGGCATCTGGTGGCTCTCGGATAGAATGCAGGTCAAAAGCATGTCTGCATTGGCTTAATTTTCTGACGAGGAAGCCAAGTCCATGTTTTTTACGGTATGATTTCACCCACCTCCAGAAACCACTCCCTAACCATTCTGGGAATACACTTTTCCCCCTCACAACCAGTGGCTATGACACGTTCACGTGCAGACAGCTCTCAAGCAATGAAACTTTTATAGTGGTCTTTGGCAAAGCTTCCCAGTTCATCCGCAGACTGACCCTGTCGCTACAGCACGTGGGCGGGACTGCTCAAAGATGACCGACTTGAGATGACACGGAGACCAGACAAATCCAAGCACCGAAAGAATGTGACTATCAACCATCATGACAGAATAAATATGGCGGAACATAAAGGAAATGCATAATAGGTCCCTTTTGTAAAACCAGCCCACATAACAAAGACATCATCTGAAAACCTTTATTACAACAACCATTTTAAAAATATAAAACAATATGTAACATGTAAGATGCTACGCAGGGTTCTCCTAAACTAAAGAGTTATTTCTCATCATACTTAAAACTGTATGACTAACTACTGTAGAAGAGTACTGTTTGCATGTGTTTACATGGAGATGCTAAATGGACTGGATCTGTTGACTTTCACCTCAGAATTTTAGTACAAAATCATATATGCAGTCACATAAAGCAGCTACACCCCTTTTTTACAATTTTTTTTAATGGGTTACATGTTTTTCTGCATCCATAAAGCATCATTATGCATTGCGTGCCACTGAGACTACTGTTTTTGTGGATGCGTAAACATTTCAGGCCACTATAATGAACAAATGCAAGCAGGGAAAAATGGTAAGGTGTAAATACAGTTGGTAAATATGGAGTGATTTCGGACACAGCCTTAGTCTGTGAAATGTGAGAGACAGAGATAGAGAGCGATAAAGCGAGCGAGTAGGCCCGCATGTGGTGAATAGTCGAGTAGGTTTTCTTATCTGTGTGTTTTGTGTGTGTGTGTGTATTTTATGGTTGGGTAGAGCTGTTAACATTATGACTGCATTGTGTAACCGAAGATAAGAATTTAATACCTGCATTGAGATTAAAAAACGTGCTTTGGCACATAATACAGGCTTTTATTCCCGCTGCCAACAAGTTTGACAGCACTTTGTTTTCATCTCAGAGCCGCACAGCAAGCCCCCCCAAACACACACACACACAATGGCCCCAGTGACGAGCCAGTTTTACAACTTCAAGGACTCAATGAGCTTAATGACAGAAGTGCCACGCACATAAACACGGCTCTACCCACATGGAACAAGAATGCGGCGTGTGATTTCACAGGAAGACATTTCACAAGTGGCTGCTATTGTGCGCTGGTGATAAAAGTCAGAGTGAGAAAACATTTGAGCAGGGAGCAGATTGCGAGCTCCACCTCTGCGCCTTCACCGGCGGTGGCTCTCCTGCTCTGCTTTGCATTAGCGCCGCAGCTCCAGCCTGGACAGGTCCACGGCTGTTATCTCAATGATGTTCTAATTCTAGTCAAACAGTTCTGTGTTTGACTCAATAGAGGCAGTGTTAGTCAGGAGAGTCAATATTAGCAGAGCACACAGAGCAGGCCCGGTGTTAGGAGAGACAGGAGGTGTGTGTGTGTGTGTGTCTGTGTGTGTGTGTGTGTGTGTGCGCGCGCTGGTGGGTGTGTATGTGACAGGATACATGGTTAAGCGCACTCTATCAGTGAACCTTGACCACACGGCGAGGCAATAATAATAAAGGCAATAAGAAAAAGGAAGAAGGCAAACTCCTGCTTACTTTTGCCTCAGCGGCTTCCGCGTTTGCCAAGAGTGACATTTCTTTTATCACCCTTTTGTGGATGTTATTGTTAGACGTCAGAGTTCCTGCGTTCGGCCTTTCTCAGTCCTCGCTCGAGGACACTCTGCAGTCGAGCCTGGACTTGCTGACAGACCTACGCAAAGAGCTCAGCACTTTGGCTCAGTCTTTAAAGAGGTTTTGTTAGAGTTTATTTCAGGTCAAACAGCTGCCAATATCAACAGCCTCATTATGATATTGTCAGTATCACATTGCACAACTACCACATTAATTCTTCCACTCAACAAATGTGGTGTGGATGAGTAAACTTTAAGTGTAGTCAGTACTAATGCCCAATTACTGTGATTTCACAACATGAAACAAGTAGTGGCATAAAGCATATCTGTGGCTGAATGAAGTTTTAATTACAGAGGGCAGCTAAATAATGTTTGAGTTTTGCCTCATTTGCAGTTATTGAGTAAGAGGAAATTATAAAGCCATCAGCTATCGGCACCTTCTGTTTGTTTAGGATTCATTCAGCAGGAGAATGTGGGGAAAAAAATAGAAAAACATCTGCATCTGCCACACACTCTGATTATTGCCTGTTAATTAGTCTTTTCTATTACAAATGTAATCATAACATAAATACATTCATTTCCTTAATCAGTGTCTTAGTCTTGCGCTTAATTTGTGAGCCAACAGATCTGCTATCCACATCAGAAAGCTGATATTTCAGTATTTGTGGTTGGAATTGGTAAACTTGATAGTTATGAAAATAGTCATGGTAAAAGTTTCAATTCTATCAGGACATAAAAACAGAAATAATTTGATTTAAAATGATTTAAATGCAACCTCAGACGAACAGCAACACACGACACGTTCCGGTATTTGTTTAACAGAAATGATGCCAACACGTAGAAGCAGCACTGTGGAAAAAACACCCCATGAACCACCTTTGGAAGCAATAAGCTGAAGTAATGTGCTTCTTCTTTTTTTAACTTAAGAAAACAAGTGTGGGAAAAAAAACAAGCCGCCTGAGAAAGCATCTTCACCAGTTTAACAACACACACTACAGTGATTAAAATCCAGGCTGCTGAGCAAACTGATTTCGAGTATGCAGCTGGAACACCTCAGTATTGGGTCAGCTTTGACTGAATTACCCACAACAATGAAGCACTTGATAAAAACCACAGTGAGTCATGCCTCTGTGGTCTTCTCCACTTAGCGTAGAGTGTCATGGATAGTAAAGTCCATGATGTCATTACATTATGTTGAAGTAAAGTGCCATGATTTTTAAGTACTTTTGTATTTTGAGCTTAATTAATTTAGCAAAAAAAAAAGACAATACAGGATAAACAAAGATAGAAATGACCTTGGCTGACTATTGCTTTTTTTTTTAAACTGACATAGAAACTTTCTATGACTTTTCTTTAAAAATCAGAACTCTAGCAGTTATGGTTTTCATAACTGCTATGAAAAAGCAAACAAATTGTACAAAGATAAACAGATAAGAGAGCAAGCAGGAAGTTAGCTGATGAGCATTTAGCTATCAAAACAGAGCTACTGCCACAGTCACAAAGTGGTTGGAGACTCCGGCACGACCAAAATCACTGTGACTGTTCACAGTGAACTTGTGTTCTCAGTGCTTTTGAGTTGTTTGCTTCAAAGACGGGAACCAGATCTGTGACCACTCACAGAGACTTTGTTGACAATTACATGCAATATGTGATAACACGAAGCTTCACTGTGGGCTCACGAGACCAATACCAAGGTCCATAAACTAAAGGTCAGTGGATCGATTTCCTGGTATGAAAAAAAGTGCTTGTGTAAATGAGGCTTTTAGTAAAAACCGCCTTGAGTGCTGAATTAGAGAAGAAAAACACTATATTGTAAGTACCAAACCATTTATTAAGTCTGTTCCTGTTAGCATACACAGAAATTTACATTCAGAGAACCTTATAGAACTAAAACAGAAATAGTGACGTAATTGCTGCAGGATGCCAATTTACCTGCAAAATGACATAAGTTCTTCATTATATATGAATATAACCAGAATACAAGCCCAGATTGCAGATTGTAAGGTCTTTGATTTGATATAAAGTGCCTTGAGGTGACTGCTCTTGTGATTTGGCGTTATGTAAATAAAACTGAACTGAAAGACATGCTGGAGTTGCGCTCACTGGTGCAGACTGACTCCAACATGATGGAAATTTGTCTGTGTGTATGAACAAGATGGCAATTATTTGCAAACCTTCACCAATCTGTCTGAGAGTGATTGCACGCAGTCAGAGTTGGACTGCTGTCCTGCCTGAAGACAGACTGCCTCCCACTCGAGGACCTGTGCAATGGAAAGTGGTCACCTGGAGATTGAAGGTTTTGCACGCTCATGTCTGGGCCACTGGTTTGGTTCCTGCAGCTACTCACAATCAGTCTCCAACAGCAAAAAAAGAGCCTGATCATTTGACTAAATTGCTCCAGAGCTATTATTTGAATTTGAGACATGAGCAGCATTTTTGATGCTCAGAATCAGACTAAATATCCACGTTTTACTGTAACTTGCAAGCCGGCTGTCACACACTCAGCTAAGCAGCTGTGATTGTAGCAAACTGTCAGTCATGTCTGACCGAGTCTGTGGCCTTGTTAGTGGTAATAACTAGTGTAAACAAACAGCAGCAGTGTATTTTAGGGTCATCACAAGCATCAACCAAAACCCTGTACTCAGCACAAAGCGCCAGCTCGGATGTGGCAGAACACTACTTCTATTTAAATCTGCTGACATGAGAAAAAGCAACATTAGCTAATGCACTACTTAAAGACCATAATCGCTCTTTCCCCTACTGTTAATGAATGCTAATTAGAAGTCTGGAGCAGTTTTCTGGCGTGTGCTGGCTGTTCCTCTAATGTGCCGTATTGTTCCTCTCCTCGCTCCAGCTCAGCACTAATGCTGCTGTGCCAGCTATTAAAGTCAGATAAGCTATCCATCTTTAGCATTGCCAGCCAAAAAGCCACTAATAGCTTAGCCACAAAATTGCTAATTTCCATGGTTTTCTTTCCCAGTTTGAGTGTTCCCTCTCGGTGTATAACAGATGCACTGAGGCAGATATTCCTCTCTGGCTCCCTGGTGTCACTCTGTCAGCCTGCTGTGTTGCGCACGATCCATTTTTTTTTTAAACCACCACAAAACACTCCATCAGGGAAACAGGCCACTATATTTGTGGGTGCCTCTTCACAAAGCCGGCTTCTACACGACACTCCATCATGTATGCTGTCATGAAAGCCTACAAGCAGCGTAAAATTCCCCCTCCATGATAAATGCATCTGTGACTCTTAAAACCAGAGTGCATTTTAGGAACCCATCTTGTGGAATGTGGGTTGTAATAATGTGATTTAATCCATGAAACAACTTGGCTGTAATGCCGTTAATCACAGCCACACTTTTAACGAGGATTAGGAGACATATTAGCTTCCATATTATCCTCAGTCCAGATTGCTGTTAATTTTATAACAGACTTTAAGATCTGGCAGCTATCCATTAGCCAATTCAGGCTCCATAGGCTGCTGAAGATCTGAGGAGGAAAGTGCGCACAACATTAGTGATATGGCGAGAGTAATGCACTGCTTACAAAGTGCGCATATTTAATGGTTGTAGATTAGTAATTGAAAATAACTTTAGTGTTTGCTGGCTGTGGTCCAAAGCCATAGAGTGAATTATCAAAAAAAAAAAAAAAAGGCCTGGCAGGTACTTGGAAACATCTATCTATTACCATGGAGCGCTACTTCAACTAAACGAACACCAGCAGAAACAAAACCTTACGTGCAGATAATTGCTCTTCCTTCATAGAGAAATTATCTCCAAGCCTGAAATAAGTGATGCTAAAGAGACGTATGATTGAATACAGGACACAGATCGGTCTGACCAGGTGGAGGACATCCACAAGACTGGCGACATATTTTTATGTGTGATTGCAATCTTGTTAATCACGCAAGGGTCAAAACGATGAGCATACTGTAACAGTCACAATGGTGTGGTGTCTCTTTAAGACAATGTAAGGTAAGGGTTAGCGATGTCAGAAGTATGCGCCACTGCCCTCTGTGGAGTATGAGAGCACGTGAGTGTATGGACAGACGTGGACTTTATATGTTTTACCTCTCTAACAATTTGCAGCGTTACGGGTTGTAGGAACACTGTGCTTCAGTATAAGCAGCAGCCGTTCAACCGGGCCTTGTAAGGTTGATGACGAGAGTGTGCATTAAAGGACAATCACTTAAACTCTTAAATACAACATGATGCACTTTTGGTTAGTAACGGTCCGCTTTGGAGTCAAAATGGACACTAAATCATTGTGCGCTTTAGTTAGTGCCTAACTTGTGATTGACAAGTTGACCCCTTTATGTTTCTGAGTCAGCTAGAAGGTGAATGGCAGTCAGTCTGTGGCAGGGATCCAGTTGCTGCTTTGCCGTTATATTGTAGCTGCACTTGTGCATCATTTCAGATTTTTCTTCTCATACAGGAAGTTCAGCGTGAAATGTTTCAGCCATCACCATGATGTCAGAACACGATGAAAAACTCCAGAAAGGACTAAATGGGACGCGAATAGAATCACCAGCATGACAAAGCGAGCGTTATGATGCCAAACTTTCCACATTTGTGTAACGTGTAGCCTGTGAACAATCCAATGTCTGACTGAATAAATCAATAACCTCCACTTTGTGAAAGAGTCCACCCATGCTGCACTCTTTAAAATCATTGTGATGTCGATCCCAGTGTAACACACTGCAGTTTTTTTTCCCTAGGAAATGGTCAAATACATTCACTTAAAGATATAATGACAGTGGAAACGACCTTATGAGCAAAAAGAGTTCATTTTGTGACGTTCCCATCCAGAGTGATCCAAACAAAGAAATTTAAATGCGAGTGCATGGAAGTGTGAAATCCACTCAGGACTGAAAAGCTGTTATTCAAGCCAGTTTTTTTCTTTTCTTTTTTTGAGACTGTACACTTTAACTGCTTCTTTTCCTCCAGAGACCAGAGCTAAAACAACTTCCCACTCAGATGTTCAATTCTGACACCCACTGGTACCAACGTCTAGGTCTCACCCTCACAGAGGCATCTTATTTCATGGGTCTGAAACCGGATTCATAAAAATGCACCGAGCACAGACACTCTGTGAATGTAACGGCTCTTTATGAAACCGTTTTTGGTGGTTTCTCTGCCCACTGAGTATTCTGGAATAAGCTGATACATCAGTGAGTGTAAATTTGACAACCTCGGTCTTTGTCATTGCCACACGGATGAAACAGTCTTGCCTGGGAATCAGGAAACCCTGGAAGTGATTAGTTTATAGAGCGTGCAAGAGTTATAGTCTTGCGGTTCTGCAGACGTGCTGTGCTCTGTGGCAATGCATCATGGGAAAAGTGAAGTTTTAATGCTGTGCGGTTTTATGGCTGTTCATCATGCTTTGTGACATGTACAAAAGTGAGGTTTACCATTTCCCCCGACAGTCTGGTGTTACACTAACAGCGGCTGATGGATTTAGCAGAGCCTAGCGTCACTTGGACCAGCGAGGTGTCTGTGAATCAGGTCATATCTCCTTACTTACACATGTGAGATAATTTTCCACAGAACAAATACAGTACAGTTATATTATGAACATATGACATTTCTTTTTACCCAATCTTGGCATAATTTAGAGCATGAAAAAAATAATTTGATTCATCTTTTCATTAGCTTTCTGTCTTCGGGTTTATAAAAATGTCAACAACAACAAAAAAAATGCAGGAAATGTCTCTATTTTCTGAAGCCTTTCATGAATACTTGAAAATACATGTTGTCCCAGTGGCAGCTTAGCATCACACAAGAAAACAGCAGCATGTCGTCATATTTAGGCAGCACTGCACAGTAACACATTATAGTGATACTTATGCTTTTTATAGTTTGGATTACAATGTGAAATTCAGCCATTACATTACAGTTACTAGGTCCAGTAAAGATGCATTACTTTTGACAATTTTAGTGGCATTAACCTCTTCAGGGAGAAGAAGTTAATAATGGCGGTACATTTAATGGTCTGAATGTGCCGATGCGAGGCCAGAGGACAGATAGTCCAGTAAATTTTGAGCGAGTAGCTGTTATATGCCTGCACCTTCTGCAGGCTCTTTCCAAGCAGCACCTCATCTAAAACAGAGAATTTCCAGTAGTGTAAATACGTAATAAACAAACCATTTTCTGCTGTGAGGAACTGCAACTGTGGACAATTTCCCAGCCTGATCCTTCCAGCACTTGCTTAAGTTTATTTATGAAAACATCTTCATTTAAATGCTGGGTCTTTTTAGCTGGCATGCTTACATTATCCACAATCATAAGAAGTTAAGTTAAGCAGGCCATTAAATTTTCAGCTACCACAATCATGAGATCAAAATTACACCTTGTCCAAGAATCTTTGGCTCATTATTGAACCAACAAGACAGCCTGCCAGCACGCTGAAATAAAGTGAATATATTAGGCTATATTCAGGAATACAGCCTCAAAGAGCCAATGTGGCCATAGTCTGCTTTTTACATTAATTCAACCACAAATGAGTTAAAATGATATATTATTGTAAGAAAGTTATCTTTGAGTCTATTTTGAACATGTGCAACTGAAATTTTTAAATTCAGAAGGTGCAGGCCAGGAGACAAGCAAAGGAAAAAACAAGTTCACCAAGTCCATTGCTGCGTTGTCTGCCTCGGGCTCTTTGACCTTCTGTTGCACGTCTCTCTTTCATCTTTTCATACGTGTCATGGCGTCACAGGTCTGACTGTGATTACAAATAAACAAAAAGGAAGCGTCAAACGTGAAACTTTACATGTAATTGTTTGACGAAGCAGGAATTCGTGATGTTGGCAGGTTCCAGACTTTCCTACAGCCTGCAGTCAAAAAATGTTCATCCAATCATTAAAAAAAAGTCCTTATATTTAAAATGAAGTCAGTCCAGTTACTTTTGAGACTGGCGGCTATGTATGCAAATGGTTGTAATTCCTAAACAGTTAATGTAATACTTTTGTGAAACTAATTGAATTAAAGCTGAAAGGCTGCACTTCAATCACATCTTGGTTGTTTGATTTAAATTCCACTGTGGCGATGCAGAGAGGCAAAAAACCCACGGACCTGACTTTGTGCACTAGACAAGCCGATGCTGTGTTTGAAACTAGATGCAAGCCTTTCCTCTGCTTTGTGGGTGACTATGCCTTCGGGCTGTTTGAACGTTTTGCCTTGTCTTGTACATGGGAGGGTTGCTAAAACCACAAACCAACCACCACAATAGTTTCTATGAGAAATTATTTCACATCTAGATCTGGCAGTTATGCTGCTAGCTGCTTCTCGTCTTTTCGCTTTTCAGCCAAAGGAGGGACAACTCCACGGAGGAGCATCGGCTCAACACAACATGGTTATAAACCTGACTCTGACACCACAGAAAACCTTTCGCTCCTCCTACTAGAGAAACTGTGTCCACAGCATCCTGTTTTTTTTCAGTAGTTATCCTGTGATGTGCCCACAGGGTGGGGTGGTAACAGTGTGTGGATTGACAAATGGCGGAGTGGTTAGCTGCACGTCATACAGCCTCAATCCCAGATCTCGGGAGCGGCTGACTCACACAGTTCTCCACCCTCCGCTGCACGACGCAGCCACTAACAAACAACTTAACACGCTGTGGAATGTGGCTGAACGCTGAAGTGGAGGAAGAACAGGTCTTAATGAACCACAAACAGCCACAAGACTGCAGGGCGCCAGCACCTCACATAACAGTGACTATTATTCTTATTATCATTCCTCCTTTTGCTCTATCATTTCTCAGATGTCTGGCTGTTGCCAAAACAACAGCTTGTTATCAGAGGACTGATCAGCATCTGCTCACAAAAGGTTCACCCCGCTGAATTCCCATAACAGGCTTCACATTTGGGTGAAGAGCTACAGGTGTGAGCATTCCTGTGCAGGGATGGAAAGATAGCCCTGCGAGTGAGGGTAGGAAACGGGCTCAAGATTTCCGAGATAAGGATTACCTGTGAACCTGTGAAGGTCATGCACACAAACACACGCAAAAAAAAAAGAGATCCCCAACAATCTCTACTCCATCTTCTTAAACCTCCTGTAGCAACTCACAAATAGCAGGCATGCAGTTCTCTGATATGACCTCTGACAAGGATAATCCAGAACCTTGTTACACCTTTTTAAGACTTAATTGCTGCCTGTCACAGAGCAGGAATCTTCTCTCTTTTTACAAGGCCTTTAATGGCCAAGTGCACCAGTCTTCTTTCTGGTGTAACTCATCAAACTAAATGGGCGGATAAGTAATCAGGCAGATGAAAGATCGGGAAACTGTGTGAGTCAGTAAACCGCATAGCTCGTGGTAAAATTCTTTATATTGTTCTGGGCGGTGCTTCACCGCACCGTTTTGCCTTGAGCGAAAAGGAAGCAAGGGTGTAGCAATCTTAAGCGAAGGGAAACTTGTTGAGCGGTGTTTTCTGCTGCGTTCCTTCCTGACTAACTGTGTTTCCTAGAATATATCTTTACATCTACTGTAATGTTTTTGTTGTCGCTGCTGTGACGAAACCTCATCGCTGACCAGATTATGTTGAAAAGCAAAATGATGCAGACACTACAAGCAGATATTTCACTGCAATAGTCGTGGACAATGTTACTGTATTTTTTTAAGTTTTCCATTTGATTTCATTTGAGTTTTAGTGAACTATAATAATGCTGTCAGTGACAATTTTGGCAACTTTAAAAGTGAGTTCAAAAAATCCTCTAAAACATGCTTACTGTTGCAAATTAGCTGAATATAAACATAACTTCTAGGAGATATGGCTGGCCAGGCAGATTAGAAGCGATGTCACGTCCCGGGTGTCAGTTGCTCCCTGCTGAATAGCTCCTGTGTTCAGCCGTGGAGTGACGGTGAAGGGTGGAAAGCTCACTGCAGCATTTCAAAGGTGAGTGATTTATATGGCAGCTGTTCCCCAGCGTGGCGTTCTGAATGCCCGTGCCCCATGTTTAACAGCTGACAAACACATGCCTCTTCTGTCACGCCGCATTTATGGCGTCACACACAATTCTATTAGTGCAACCTCAGCCATACAAGGGTATAAAGAAGCTTTTATGATGCACTTATCGAAGTCAATCAAAACGGGGTGACTACTTGAACGGCGCTGGCGTGACGAGGCAGGCGTCGGCGCACTGACAGCTAAGCCAATCTCAAGGACAACGCTTTAATTTGCTGTTTTCTCATTGCTCGCATTCAAAAATCACAAAGTTGCTTTTCATATGATGCGTGCGGTCCTTAAAATAAAAGGGAAGGCTTGGAAGTAGTTTGTTTGATATTTGAGATCTCTCCATTAACCCACAGCAGCGCACTGGGAGAGTGTAACCTTATTTCACGCTGGCTCTCAAATAGTGCCGAGAATTTGTGAGGCAGTTAGTGGCCGTCATTAATAACAGCCTAGGCTGGTCTGACAGCTGCTGATTGGAATGAAGAGCTGCGCTACGGCAGACAGCTACAAATTTCCCTGACAGCCAGGTCTCCATTACTGGGTGTCAGCTGCCAAAACAGCAGTAATCAGAGAAGGGGAGAGGAGGAAAAAAAGCCACTCTCTCACCACCAACGGCTTCCTTTTCCCCTACTGTTACAAAACATAAACACACAAACATGTACGTACACATATAACTCACATTTTTCATCTGCTCCTCAAACACCTGCTGAATTTCTCTATTTATGTCAGACAGGCATCATTTTTATCCACTACTTTTATTAGAGATCGTTTCTGTCGAGTAAGCTTCACAACAACGACAACCAAAACATTACAGTAGATGTAAAGATGTTTTTGAGGAGACACGCTTAGTCTGAAAGGAACGCAGCAGAAAACAGCTCTCATCGGGTTTCCCTTCACTTAATAAATCCGATTCAACAGTTTTTTGTTTCCTGCTAATGTAGAATCCTGTAAAAAAGACATTTTTCAAAAAACAAAGTCCACCCTTAATACTTCTGTAGGAATTAATAGCAGCCAGATGCTGCTAATCAAATGCACTAGACTCACTGATCAGCAACTGTGAGCGTCTCTATAAAAGCAGAATTTTATGGCAGGTCTGGAGCATTCAGGAGTAGAAATCCCAGCAAATTCAACCTGAGATCAAACTGTGCAATGCTCAGAGAAACTGCAAAAGCCCCAAGATGTACATCTCAGAACCTCAGTTAACGTGTTAAATAATAAAGTTTATGGCAGCACTATTTGTTTTGTTTTTTAATGAACAAGTATGACTTGTTAGGAAGGTTTTGGCAGGAGGAAGCCTGTTCTCTGTAAAAAGAACATGACAGCATGGTTTAGGTTTGGAAAGCTGGACCTGAATAAAACAGAAAACATCGGGAACAATGTCTAAAGTGGAGATATGTAGGCATAATACACAGCAACATGTCTGGAGACAACCAAACGCAGCATATCAGCAGAGACACCTCATACCAACTATCATGCACGGTGGTGGAGGAGTGATGATTTGGGCTTGTTTTGGAGCCACAGAACGTGGTCAGCTTGCAGTCATTGAGTTGACCATGAGGCCATCCATCTGACAGCTAAAGTTTGGCCCAAACTGGGTCATGCAACAGTGCAATTACCCTAAGCACACCAGGAAGTATACAGCATAATGGCTGAAAAAGAAAAGAATCAAGGTGCTGTAATGATCCAGTCAGAGTCCAGACCTTTATTCAATTGAAATCCTGTTGTTAGACCCTAAAAGATCTGTACATTAATGAATGTCCACAAACCTTAATGAAATGAAATAACACTGTAAGGAAAAGTTCCAAAGGCCAAAATTCCTCCACAACAATGTAAGAGACTGATAAAGTCATACAGAAACTGATTACTTCAAGTTATTGCTGCTAAAGGTAGTTCTATAAGCTGCTGAATCATGAGGTGTACCTAGTTTTGCACAAGACTATGTGAAGTCCTATAAAAACTTTCTTTTTCAAATGACTGTACATGTGGCAATGCATTCAGATCACCTTGTTGTGCATTTGTATCCTAAGGAAAGTATAAGCAGTAGCTTTAGCATCTATTTATGATGATGGCTGTATTCATTTAGGAAAGGCAATAAGAAAACTGCAGATAGATTAAAAACTATATCATTCACATGACTGATGCTAAACTAACCTTCATAGTTTTGTGATGTTAAGTTTACACCTTTACATCGTCACTCCTCTAAAGCTGTAGGACGCTCTGAGGTCGGCTCATTGTGCTGCAAATGGAGATATTTTTTTTTAAACTTATGTAACATAAGAAACAAAATAGCTGTTTCATTAGTAACTGCAATGTGACTGAATTTACTTGCAATGTAATTACAGCAGTGTGTTACTTTGGACTGCACTGCATGCTACACTGGCAGAAACAACAAGAATCACAACAGCATGCCAGCGAAAGAAGAGAAGATGAAGACAGCTAATAAGTAAACATGAATGTGACAAAAATGCAGATTTCTTGGCTCGGAAAAGGGAACGCGCTCAGCCTGCTTGCTAGACATTAAGGATACGCTCCATGTTTACTGAATGTAACATCGGTAATAGACATATCAGCCAAGTCCACCAAAACATTTGCAATTATAGAAGAAATACTGCATATTTTTGGCATTCACAGAACTTGACTTTGGTTTGAGAGGGCATACAATCTGTGGTAAACTATATAAAAAGGCAAGTCTAAAGGGAAGCATCTGATCCATGCTGTATAATTTTGCAGTTTTTAACCAAACCTCAGTTTTTAGTAGCCTAAAATCAGTGACATGCTACGCTTAAAGCAAGAGGTGGAGCCCAGTCTTCAGCGTTCATTGATCTGTAGGTTACAAAAATGTCATGATTCTCCAAGCTTTATATCTCCTTCTAAGTACATCTGGCAAATTTGTAAACATTAAAAAAATATGTAAAACTGCAAGACAGGATTGCAAATTGATGTCAGGTCTCTGCTGTCCCCCCCTTTTTCTTATCCAGTGGGAGCTGCCCAGAGAAAGGCAAGAAGAAATATTCGTTTCTTGGAAGCATAAAATGCAAGAGATTTATCATCTTTGTGCAAAACCACAGTGGGTTGTTGCAGAGAAAATAGAGTAATTTCATCAAAAGTACTACATGATTTCACAAGAGTAAAATTGTAGATGTTGGGCACCTTCCAAGCCCCACAGAGTGTTTTCCACATGAATGGCAGCGCATCACATACAATTTGCTACAGACAGGGACTATTTACAATAATGGCAAAAAGCCAAAATTGTACCAATATAGTCCTCAACCCTCCCGATCGTGCAACTGCACTTGTGTAAATGGCGAAGGCGGGCGCAGCATGTTTTCGGCGGGAGGAGTAAAAGTGAAAGTCTGTGGCCTTGAACAGTTTGATCCCTGTAATGACAGAGGGCTTTGGTATGGGTCAACCTGTCAGCGCTATGCTTCTACTGATCCCTGCTGCTCACTGCTGCAAACCATGGTCATCCACACACTGTGACACACTCACACAGCTCTGGGTGTGTCCCACTGTCCATTTTGCTTCTACTGATGAAGTTTTCTACCAACAGTAATATGTGTAATAGTAAGGTCAGACTCAAACAGACTAAGGTCTGCTCAAATGCTGTTTGATGGATGAGCAATTAGCTGACGATGGGTTGTGGGAAAGTATTTTTTGACATTTCATTTTAGCCAAAACTCTGTCAACCCTGCAACAGATGTGGAAGCACATTAAAATGAATCACATCTCAAACTTCCTCCTAATGTTGTTTTACACATAAACTGTTTGCACTCTGCAGTTGGAGTACGGGGCAGATTAGTTATCAGAGCCACATAGATTAAAGTGACACATGAGTAATCACTGATGAGTTATTCATTCTAGAGAGTCGGCCTCTCGTCTTATACCAACTGTGCAAACAAACAAGCTCATTTAAACCCCCTGTACGCACATACAGCACACAGGAACATTCACGCATACAGACTGCAGAGCTTTCACAGGAGGTGGCAGACGACCAAGAATGGGAGGCTTCATTTTATAGCTGCCTCTTCCATGTCAGCTTTACTCCAGCAGCAATAAAACACTCCATAATAAAAGCCACTATCCCAGAGAGGCAGCAGGACTCCAGCGACAGATAATCCACACAGCTCACACGGCTCGCATAGCGTTTGCATTTCTTGCCCCTGAATTCATTTTGCAGGTTTACTTCAGCATTCTCTGGTTTTAAGCATAATGGAAAGCACGGAGCTTTGGCTTAGCTGCTGGATCAACATGAAAACACAGCAATAATGTGACCTTAGACACAAGCGGGAGAGTGAGATGGTTAATTACAGCCTATAACATCATCGAAACCTTTGGAGTTAAGATGTAATTAAACTCGATAACCAGATAAAAGCTGATAAGGGGAAAAAATGTCAGGTAGTAAATCGATATATTTCTTTTATGTGGACACTAGTTTTTACAGTTGCCATGTAACATAATGAAAATTTGACAAACACTGCCATATAATATACAGTCATGTAGCAAGCGTGGCTCCAAAAAAGAAATATGTCACTCACGGGACACAACTCCGACCACTGACCACGTATTTCACCGAATACTTCAGCCGCCTCTAAATCACTCACTGCAATTTATGTCTGTGCTTGTAAACCCACGGTCAAGGTTACTTGCAAGCGCAGCAGAAATTGGCATGTGCCATTATTGTCAGTGTAATTCACACAATATTTATGACAGAGGATGTCCCATCTGGAGCCTCTTCCTTTCTTCTGGCCCCCTGAGAGTGGGCTGCCTGAAGGTAGTGGTGCTTCTCTGTGACATCTGCTCTCCTCCTCTGAGTGTAATGCAACACAGTTGCAAAAACAGAGTTACAGGGTTCAGTGAAAGCAGTATTACTATTTCATATGCTGATAATTCAGAAATGCCCATATGGTATTTAGCGCTTCAAATACACATTGTTATCATGTTTGATCATTAAATCATATGCTGAAAAGATTAGTCAATTAATCAACTTTAAAAAAAAAAGATTGTTTTTTTTTATTTTGAGCAATCTTCTTAATGTAAGTTTCAGACAGCTTCTCTAACATTTGACATTTTTAGGAATTTAGGAGTTTATTGGACCACCTTCACACACAGATAGCTCTCTTCAAATGTTAACAGCACCTGTAAAGCTTGACAATTCATAAACCTGCTTTCTTTAAGCCATAAAAACCAAGACTGAAGTCTAAAAGCAGTCCATTTGTTTCCCTTTAACCTCACTGGAATAAACACTATAAGTTAGTTGCCCTGTTTGTCACGTGAAAGTGGATAAGATGATGCCAAATGACAAACTGCTCAAATGTTACGGTATTAATTTAGAAAGATGTTGAGAAATGACTCATCAGAGTTTAGGATGATGACTCAAAATGCTGTAGTTGAGGCCCAAAATGTATTCATTTTACAGTCATTTGAAACAGACAGCAGCAATTCATATTTAGGAAACTGGGACCAGTAAATGAGTGATATGTGCTTAAAACTGCAAAGAATCTGGGTGACACTGAACTGGATAAGTGGAAGCAAATGAAGTGATGGAACACATTCGGTACCAAGAACATATTCCTTAATGACTGATTTGCATGGGTTCTCTCCGGGTACTCTGGCTTCCTCCCACAGTCCAAAGACATGCAGTTGGTGGGGTTAGGTTCACTGATGACTCTAAATTGCAGTTGTAAGTGCGAATGCCCCCCCTCCCCGCGGCCCTGAAAAGGATAAGCGGAAGAGAATGGCTGGATAGATTTTAACTCAGAATTATTGCGTCATGTGGCTAAGACTCAATGTTTTGAATATAGTTTCATACCAGCGCAACATCCATAATTATATGGGTTTACTTAAAGGCACATGGAACATTTATGAAAGAATCATTGATGCTAAACGAGTGTTGAGCAGCTAAACACTAAACAAGTGTTGGAGTCCTACATCAAGCAAGAATGCAAAAATATCCTGCTTTATTTTGTTTCCGTTCCTAAAATGGTCACATTGTTGCTGAAAAAGAGGTGATGCAAAAGTGGGAAACGCGGCCTATACTAACTTTTTTAGAAACACGTTTGATATATTGTCTTCGCAGTACTTCATCTTAAATCCAGCAAATCATTGCATTTTTGTTTCTTGAAATTTTCACACTGTGTCTTAACTTTTCACAGTGTTGTCTTTGTGCTAATGTGTGTGCAAATAACACTGTCAGAAAAAACATCTGGGCGTAACATTCGATCTTTTCATATTGTACATCACAGGATTTTTAGGTCTCGGTCTGAAATGGTAAAGGTAGGTGTGGCCTGAGGGAGTAGACTCTAACAAGGCAGAAGCCCTGATTTAACACAGCATGAAACTGCTGTTAGTCATAGATCGCCATGACAGCGGCTCTCATTATCACTACCTGGATATGCATGGCACGGTTGTCAGAGCGACGCTGGCACTGGGGACAGCCGCACATGATTGCCACAAATCAGCCGAGTAATGGGTTGTCTGATCACTCTCACCAAATCTGATAGAAGTACAGAAATTCATCTCAGTCAGGAATGGACATGCAGATGCCTTATTAAGGTGCAAATTGAGAGGCAGAAATCTTCAAGTGAGTTTATTTTCCTGTTTCTCTTTAAGCATGAGTAAAGGTGGGGTGATGCTAGCATGTCAACATGACAACATGAAAAGCAGGGGGCATTTGATGGACAACGTCTTCGTTTTGGCACCTTTCAGAGCAACTCAAATCAGACCAGCCTCTCATCCTTGTGTCCTTCTGTCAAGTGTTGCTGGGTTGCCAGTTCCCCTCTCCCCAACTGCTCTGTTGGCTGAGGGCTCCAGGACTGCAGGTGCACAGCCTGTCTGCCCACTACAGGTGGGCCCGAGAGAGAGAGAGAGCTCACGTCTCACCCTTCTCTGGGCTCATTAAAGTCTTTAGCTGCTCCTCCCCCTACTTCTTCCTCTCTCCCCCCTTCAGCTTGGTGCTCACGCCACACCGATCACACCCATCAAGCTTTGATTTACAGTATTTACACCATCCTCCTGTCCCCATTGTGGCTACGGGGAATCTGAGGAATGCCCCTCCCCCTCCCCGCTGCCCACGGTGCATCGAGCATCCTGCTAAATGTGAGCCAATCAGTGGCGGTGGGTGGAGTGCCAAGCCACAGAGCACTTCTTGCCGTTGGCAGCCTTCCCTGCGGTGGCTCTGATCACAGCACAGTGTTAACAACACGTGACCTGGCCCCGCAGCCCACAGTAATTGAGGTTACATCCCAGGCAATACCTTGATGAATAATTAAAAGGCCAGAAACAGAACTCAGAGTGACTTAGCCAGCGCCCTGGGGTCTAATAACGTGCTTGGACTGTATTAGGTAATCTATCCACTAGTGCCAGTTAGTGTCGCACACTCACACATAAGTACACAATTGGGCCCAGATAAAGGCAACACAACAGTATCAGTCATTGTCAGGGCAGAGTGCTAGTTAAGGCTCTGCAGGAACAACATGAGGAATTATTTCAGGGTGAGTAGTGGGCACTTATCTTGCCAGCACTGAGAGGCAATACTGACAATGCGGCAAAGATGCAGGCATTACGTGACACATAAGGATGTAAACAGCTCAATTATGAAATGCTTTCTGACAGACAAATAGAGCTTAAAATACTGGATAATATAACACTCGTGCCTGGGCTTTTGCATATGTAAGAGGAACTAGCTTGTGACCTTGACCATGTTGAAACCTGAGCCTAGAAACACTAGACCCATTTATAAGTCGCCATTAAGCCTGCAAAGGTGATAAAGATGTACCTCCATACCAGCGTCAGCCGTTAAAGCCCCTAACGTCATTCATAGGGTAACAGAGGTCATTTACACTATGCTAAAACATGACTTGTTTTATGGTCTGCAACCCTGAGTGTAACATTGGAAAACAGTGGTGCTAACCGAATCATTTCAGCAGTGACATTTCTAGAGGCTGCAATCATGACTTATGTGTTTTGTATAAATATATAAGAGAGAACATTTATGAATTATGAAACCTATTGAATTTGCACAGTCAAAGATAACGTAATCAACATCCAGACTCAAGAGTAAGTAAAAATAATTGCAGGATAAATTGAGTCAGACTGCAAAAACGTGTGACGGACTACACTGGGGTCTACTAATTTAACACTTAAATGACAGTATAGAGAGTACTGTGGATGCACACTGCACCAGGCTGCTGTTTACATATATTGTGTGTGAGTGTAGTATGTTACAGGGGGCAGCGTATAGCCCTTCCCTCTGACAGGTCCCTGGGTGTCACAGCTTCAGCAGTGAGTAGAGGTAAGCTGCCAGTGTGGAATAATTAAGACCTCTGTGGAAGTGACAGGGTCACTAGGAGGTATGCAGCATAGCAAAGCTCCTCTTCTCAGCTGTTTCCTCTATGAGCTGTCACGGCCTCTGCGTATTTATAGCCGCATGGCACTGCACTCCACTCTCCTCTCCCCTCCGCCTCCCAGACAGATGTCACCTTCAAGCCACCATTTCTGGGGCTAAACACAAGCTTTCAGCAACCTAACAAGCCACACACACAGGCAATCAAACAGCCGAAGTCTGAGGACAACATCGACGTTGCCTCATTCACGCTGAATTTACCAGGCTGGCTGGCAGCAGTCCGCCTCTCCCATCGGACCGGGCTTTTCTACATAACAGCGAGTCAATTACTGTTATTCTGGAGCATGAGGACCTGAGGCTGTTGACACAATAACACACTCAGTCAGGAACGAGTCACAAGGTTGGCCACTCCAGAACAATGCTTCCACCCAACACACAACCACAGAAATTTACTCTTCATTATTTTTCAGCCCTGATGATGTCATCCACAAGTAAGGCACTTTTAATTCGATACCATCAATAAATAGAATCACTCAGTCTTTCTAATCTTCATAAATTGCAAACGAGGCCCACAATAATAAGACTCGATTCAATCTTAACACAAAATACAATTAGAGAAAAACAGTAGAATATGGCTTTTGTGTGTCTGTGTGTGTGTGTAATATAGATGACTGTATGTCTGTGCCTCAGATAAGAGACGACTAGGGGCCTCTGTAATGTAAGCCTGGATGACTGAATGTGTTGACATAGCTTTAATTCAGCTTGATACCAGACACCAGTAGTCTGTCTGAGCCTCTGTGCACAGGGGGTGTTAACCTCTCAGAGATTCTCAAAATACACAAACACCAAGCACGACTGGCCAGGAGGGATTAAAATAACTTTTATGAGTGTCATGCTCATATACCGTCGTTTCCACACTTGCCTTCGGTCAGCAATATAACTTATTCAAACATAGCAAAGTACCGGTTTAATGAGTAAACAGTTTGGATTAATGATCTATTAGACATGTTTTTTGTAGATATGATTAGAATCACATCCAGTCTGGTGCAATCATTGCTGCTCTGTGTATCATAGAAGCAATAAAATTCAATTACAGCGTACAAACACATAAACATCTTGTAAGGGTAACAGATGCAATTTATGACCGTGGCTATGATTTGATCCTTTAACCTTAAACAGATTGCTAATGTGTCAGATTATCTGCCCAGTAGTGTGTTCTCAAGGCTAGGGTAACACACCCTGAGCCTCTGGATGAAGTGTTGGTTACTCAATATGAGCAGGTCTTGCAGGTCATAAGCCTGTCACTGCCAAAGTGGGTTTCTTTTACTGCCACAGTGGCGATAATCAGCTGATGCTGGCTGTCAGTCGACATGACTACGGGACGGTCAGGGGACCGACTCAGAGGACACACGATCGTCCTGCTGACAAGTATCTCTAACCCCAGCTGCTCCAACGGCTCCTCTGTCATGTGGGTGGAGCGGAGGAGGGGGACAGGCGGAGAGGAAGGTGGCAACAGGGCCCCGCTGAGAAAGGGAGAGGGAGTGGGTCGCATGAGAGCACAAATTTCAGCACCCCTACATTGCTGTGCACTCCACCCCTCTCAGCGGGCACTTCCCTCTTGCCTCTCCCAGATGAAGTGCCTCGCTGAAGTCCCAGAAGAGCAGGGTACAGGCCGGACGACAGGCCTCAGTCACCACAGGTCCACAATAAGCCAACAATCAGGTGCTACATTGTTTAGGAGCATTAACTCGGATCAGAGCACTATTGTGAAATGTCACAGCAGCCGTCAATGTATGTGCCTTCTGCTTCGTGCACATATACAGTATGTACAGAGTAAATATCTATCTATCTATATATATATATATATTTACAACAAAGCACAGTTATTCTTCTACTGCACATAATATAACTGCTTCTTAACCAAGAGGACAGAAATAAAGAAAGAAAGACTGTACCACAGATATAACTAATTTCCCACCTGTGGGACTAATAAAGGTCATCTTATCTTATCTTATCTTATCTTATCTTATCTTATCTTATAACACAAGTATGACCTTAAAACTGATATTAAAAGTAGTAACACAAATATAAACAATCATTTTTTCACATATTCACTTCTCTACTTTTCCCTATGAAATTTATTTCACAGCGTCACTTAACAGTTAGTCCAACAACCATGTATTTGGATATGGAAACCAGAGTATCTGAATATTTTTAAGCAAATAATTATTAAAATACACCTTTGCAATTTCAGATTTGCTTTTTAAGGACTAGGCCATGTGTAGAGAGAGAAATGTTCCAGTTACAAACCTCGCTTGTGTGCTGGGGACACACACACTATGTAATGATAGCTCTGTTTATAAATAAACATATGTTTGCTGGTTTCTTGTTACTTAATGGCTGCCATATGTGCCAATATAAATACTTCTGACATATGCTAATATTGTTAGATAATCTGGCTGTCAGATCTGACAGCTACTATTAGTAAGTAAAGATTTACATTCATTTTTTTAAAATTATGTAATAATATAAAAGCCATTCAATAGATTGAGCAGCTTAACATTACGATACAGTTGAAACACACATACATTTTATTTAACAGCAACAAAAACTGATCTGTTTTTTGTTATCATCTATAATTATTATTATTTTAGTTTTTTTAAGCAGCTGACAACACTCCTGCATTTTTACATGACAATCACTTTCGCTAAAGGGAGGAAAAAAGCAGCCCTCAAGTCCCCTAATCTGTGCGCTCAGGTGGCAGTTTTCATTTGGATTCAGCAAAATGAGGTGTTGGATAATGTTCCCAGCTCTAAATAACCCTGCTGCATCTAAGCTTTATATATAGAATTGGGTCCTGCTGCCTGGAAAACTATGCATTGCCTTGAAAAGTTCAGCCCCATTAATTAGTTTAAACTTAACTGCTGCCCCTTATAGACATGATGTACCCGCTGGTCGCTGGCCTACATGCTGACATGCTCAAATGATCCTACATCAACACACATGTGGCCGGGTTCATCTGGAGACCCACAGCGCATGACAAGCCGAGGCTTCGAAAGCATGCTATCCCCGGAGGGGGCATGACCCCCTTGCTTTTGATTGGCAGGTAAATGGCTCAAACCGAATCTTCTTTCCCGAGGAATGTGCTCGTGTCTGTCAGAGCAAAGAGCAGCTGGCAAGAGTACAGACAGAAGATCAAGTCAGCTTTAAGTATTAGAATAAGATCCTCACAGCTCTCCCTGCCATTTAACAGCACACCAGACTATCTTACTTTAGATGCTCATTAGCAGACCAAGGACTTGTTATTGCAGTGCAGAGGGAAAAAGTAGACGCTTTATTCAGTGCACTCTAATGCTGCGATTGCACCGATAGACCTGCTGCTTCAAAGGAGCCTCTTATTGACACACAATGAGGCATGAAACACATTTTCAGAAAAACAAGTAATTGCCTGACTTGATTTTTCAACTCTTGCCGTTAACTATCATTTTGCACAGAAAGGGCTGAAATATTATTCTCCTGACTCCTTGTGCAGATTTAATGCCAACGTTCTGCTGAGCTGCAGAAACACACATACCCTCACACATTCTCCCCCCAGTCCGTGCCAGTGACGAGTGTTGACATGTTGAGTGTTGATGTATGCATATCCTCTCATATGCAGCAGCTTAATAACCCGTGAAGGATCCTGAAGAGCAGTGATCTCCAGTTCTCACTGCACCAATTACACTCACATTACATCTGATTTTAAACAAAATTAAGCTTTTTTTTTTTTTTTTTTTTCATATTTACACCTTTGGACATCTGGATTATTCTGATTTTACCTAGAAAGACAGGCTTCTTAAGTGCACTAGTGATTTATTTCTGTGTTTGCCAACAGATAGCACTGGTGCAGCAAAGTAGGTAGAAGTATCACATTACTAATGATGACTGAGAAGAATTTATTTTGGTGACACTCAAGCAAAATAATAATGAAAAGGTCTCAAAACTCCCTCTACAGCTTTCTTGGCTATAGAAACAGACTAACTTCACACTAAATCCCTTTCTCTTCAAATTCCAAAACTTCCCTTTAACCCTAATCTATCACCTCAGTTATCCTGCATGATTAATCGGAGGCCTTAAATAACCGCGGCAGGCTTGATTAATCGGAAGGGGTGAGGTGTTGAGATCTGGCCCTACAGTGAATGTGCAGAGCCAGCACACGCCTTGTACTTCTGTGGCCACTGCCATCTGTCTCCCAGTGGGACTTGTTCCTCCACAGCGCCCCTCGCGACTTTGGAACTACACTGCTAACACATTTCTGACACATATAACACAGATGTCCTTCTGTTCCTGGAAGTCCTGCATCCCACAGTCTTAGCAGTGTATTTGTAGGTGCTAGCGGGAAGCTTAAATATCAGTATAAATCTTGTAAATTAGGATACCATCTATCTTTTATTACACTGCATAATTTCTTTGCGTACTAACCTCAAATGAAGGTGCACGAAGCGAAACATTCAAATGTTAAATGTGCTGCCCAGTGACAGCTGAGAGGAAAGCAGAGAAGTCTACCATGACTCCTCTTGGCCGGCAGGCCTGGTGGCAGACAGTCAGGTCAGACAGGTGGCACACATTTGGCTGAGGTAAATCTCCGCTCTCCTGGCAAAGAACATGCTTCTCAGCAAGCAACACTAATACGGTGAATGTAAACTAATACTGTACGCCACCCACTATGATAATATTGGGAGAATGAGGTTGGAACGCTGTCTAAAGTCACACATTCTCACATGCACCACATAACGGGAGTGTCTCTATATCAGAGGAATTCTTACTACTGCTATATAGTCTGCCCGCTTTAGAATCAAGGGTGTAGGAGGAAGGACACCGACTCCCACACTGTAACTTCTCTGGATAATTAATTGGATAATTAATTCTCACAGCTGACCATTAAAAGGACTTTTTCTTGGGAGCTGGCAAAGTAAAAGCCATTTAATGTCTGATACAATTGATTTTTCATATCCCCACTAGTGCTACAGTGCATGTGTTTAGATGGCTTTAGAGTTTATGTCTGCATATGCATCTTTATATTGTACAAATGCATATGCAGACATAGACTGGACATGCTAATTCAGAATTCAGTGGTTATGCACTGTTGTTTACTAATTCCGCACATATGTTTAGTTGTTCCCGACCTTTTTTGTTTCCAACCGATTTCAGGCAGCCATATCTGCTCACCTTATACCTTCACACAGCTTATATCATTAAACTGGAATATTTCTGGTGGTCTGAAAAACATTTTCAGCAAGAAAAAATATAATCTCTGGAAAATGCACAAGCCTAAACTCAATGTAATCTTTCGTATTATTTACTGTTCTCCAAATCAGTACATTGAGAAAATTATCCTGCAGCTCAAAACTAGCTGGCTAGCAACCTTTTTTAGACTAAATGCACGTTTCTTCATTCGTTTCTGCACTACATGCACAACTTACCTTTCTAAGCAACTCTCAGCCACGTTTTTTTTTAAGGAAACTCAAGATGACTTTAAAATGACAGCTGCTAAACACTGAATGGATAAAACCCCCAAAAAGCTAATGCAGTAATGCACTGGTCAATAACTGTGGAAAGGAGGTTAATATACATTTCCCACATCATAGTGTTCAGTTTTCACACAGCAGCAGCTTCTGATTCCTGCGTGGTCAATAACTCTGAGAGATGGAAGATCAATTTGCCAATAAAAGTTTAGTAAGCCTGTAATTTAGCTGGTAGACACTGAGTTACAACGGCTTCTGTCGCACGGCTGTCAGTTACGCTGCACTCTAAGACGCCAAAATGCGTCTGACAAATTCGAAGTAGATATGCGGGCAACATCATTAACCGTGTATGATGATGTCATCACCGCTGAGCAGTCTGTGATTCTACACCCAGATATGACAGCAACAGTCACTGTAAAATTTATAATCACCATCATAATTTGCTCTTATCAGTTTATAGAACCGTGACCCTTGTTTTTCCAGGTATTTGATTATATTTTTCCACATTTAAAGGTCACATGAGCCATAAAACTGGAGATATGGGCGATATGAATTGCACTCACGCTGTTTGGTTTCCTTATTGTGTACTTATCGTGTATCTTATGATTTCTAACCAGACAACAAAGGATCGAGGCCTGCAGTACTGGTGGTTCTTGCACCAGCCAGAAATCAAAACATCCCAGTTTAATTAATATGTCAAAAAATACTAACAACAAGAACAAGAACTAGATGATCAGGTCTAATGAATTTCATGTGATAATCATAGCTTGTCTCACATCAGACTTAAACCTCTCTGTATCATTTTAGTGCTACATCATCCACCCGTCTCATAGTGACACCACATACTGACCTAATGATATCATTAACACTGCAGTTTAATGTGGCTATTAATACGAGAGGCGCTCGTTCAGCCTGTCTTATTAATTAAACACTGATGATATCTGACAGAGATGCTCCTGGCCTGGAGAGCATCACATTACCACCACTGCAGACAGGGGAAAAAGGAAAAAATAACTTTTCCCACTCCCTCCAATGCTAAAGTCTAATGAGAATTCTGTGTCTCCTACAATGATTTACTAATGAAAGTTTCCCCTTTAGCTTTTTGTCCCACACATAATACTTGTTTACTTAATTCTGGTGATTACTGTGCATGTGAAAAAGTAAAAATGGAAAACTTTCCTGAGTAAATCAACGTATTGGACATATAATGTAGTGAAACCTCTTCTCTCTCTTTCTAGCCGTAACTTCAGGCATTTCTTTTCGCCGCCCCTGTCTACGAGGTCAACGTAATTTTCTCTCTAATCTTTAGTAACTCACAATGCTAATTATGAAAGGACTTTTAACAGTGGAATAATAACTTGAGGCCCATACCTCAGAGAACAGCTCAACTGCTGCAGATATAAACTAATGATTTATGAGAAGTCACACAAAAGTGATGCTATGCCATTTGCACACACATACTGCTTCAGTTGACACAAGATAGGGATTTATTATTTACTGCCTGATCTGCAGTTTTAATTATGATACAAATGTAACAGGAGAGCGCTAATAACATCTTAGCCGAGATCAAAATGCATCGGGGAAACGATTATGGTGTTTTAATCATATGGTCTTCCGTGCATAGATGTAATCATAACTAAATATCCCCACTGCTGTTATGTTATTGATAAGGACTGCTGGAGTTTAACACAGTTTTACTGGTCAGTGTCTTTTTTTCCATGGCAGGAGGGGGTTGTGAGGGGGGGAGAGGAAAGAAGTGAGAAGAACATTCTGTTAATTGGACATCGAGTGAGGCGAACAATAAGCTATGCATGGTGAGATTTGCTTTGGAGAGCTGGGCTAAGGATTTGGAAGAAGAGGAGTTATAATTGGCCCTAAGATGAGGAGCTCAAGCCAGCTGTACACGTTCAAACTGTGACAGTGGACTATTCTCCTCATCTCCGTGAAAATGAGCTCAAGATTCTGAGCCTCGGGAGACATAATACATGTCACAGCCTACAATAATGGTTAATTTGAAATCATGTAGCACTCCTCTCTCTCGCCGTCTCCCTCGTCTCCCCCTTTCTATTTCACTTCCCCCCTCTCTCTCCCTCTTTCTCGCACGCACTCTCCCCGAAATAACCCATTCATCCTAAAAATGGTTTTCATCGTTTTCTGCCTCCTCCCCAGCCCACCCCCGTACACCATTAGTCCCATCCCTCTATGCTCTAATGACCAAATGCATTTCCTAGATTTTCTCTATAGCAACCCTTATTATCCTGAAGCTAATGTTTTAAATTCAATTGCAACAATCCATATCCAGGCCAATTTGCTGTCTCCTTTTTAAAGCCAGCCCTCCCAACGCAAGCTTTACAGAGCATGTCTGCGGAGCGAAGATAAAAGTGGCTGGCTCAACACAAGCATCCCATGCCTAAACAACGCCACATTTGTTGATAATATATGCACCCGGAATGTCTTGACAATGCACAACCACCTCCTCCACATTTATAAAACACTAAGGCAAATGGGCTCCAAACAGGCGTGCACACCGAGATGCACAGACATTCATAAATGTGCTCACACACCCACGCGCGCATCCATGCTCACATGACCTGCATTGCTCTTTTTCCAGCTGTAGGCAAACTGCAGCAGTGGCTATTAATGTTTCACAACATAGTGTATCTGTGTCTCTCTCTCTCTCAGATTTTTTTTTTTTTCAAGGGCACACCGCCAGAGGGAAAGTGTGGGAGGGGTTTGGTGGATGGTTGGGTGTTCAGACACAGACAATATTTCCCCCATCTCTCGTGCCTCAATGCTTCACTGCTCGCCAGACTCAATCACATGTGCTTTCATGAATTAATAACGGGCACTTTGGAGGCCTGGCAGGAACATGGTGACCACACGCTGATGGAAGTTTAATGAGCAGCACGGGGACTGCGCTGCCATGGCACCGGCGCGTCTCTTAGCGCACTAGGCCATGTCCCTAGCCCTCCCAACAGAGCCGCAGTGTTTGGGCTCTCATTACCTAGATAAATATATCTGCCCTCTGGATCAGCCCACAGGCCCTGCTTCCTCCTCCTCCACCGCCCCAAGAGATGCTATCACAGCCCTGATTACACTGCCCTGCCCTTGGGACAATAGCTAGGCTGGAATCACAAGAACAGAAACATCAGTCTCAATTCACCCTTCTGCAAAATATTAGGGCCCTTTGCAGCAGCAGCTCTGCCACAGCCAGACGTGGGTTCAGGATTGCCCTGGCTGAAATCACTGAGAGCTGTGGAGTATGGTTCAGTGGTGTCTCCAAAAGCCAGTTATCTCAATCAGATCGCATTTGGATTCGGGCAGTCGCACGGGGTAATTACGGAGGTCAGTAGGTAAGAGTACCCCCCTCCTCCTCTTGCCAATGTCTATCTCCCTCTCTCGGCCTTTCTCTCATTCTTCAATGCTATCCAGGCTCTCAGGGGACTGTCCACTGATGAGCCTCGGAGATGCAACACGCTCATTGATTTAAGACCCGCCACAGGCAGTGATTTGAAATGGCTGAGGTACCACGGACCAGAGCATCCTGCCCGTTCTAATGACTAGATCAAATGCATCACACCTCCTCAACTGGCCGCCCCAATACTAACTATGTTCCAGACTGAACACAATCACACGACCAATTCCCTTTTGGACTCTGAAATGTATTATTTGCGTCGTATTTACTTTAGGCCAAAGAAAGTGATTTGACTGATAATTCACCATGAATGAGAGAGAAATAAATTTTTTCAGATTACTATAGCAGACTTAGGGCGAGAGGCAGGGTACACCCTGGACAGGTCGCCAGTCTATCCCAGAGATATATATATATATCTTTGTTGCTAAGCTAAGCTAGACTTCATATGCTAAGACACGAACCAATACTGTAATTAGACAAGCACACTGATATGACTCTCCTGAAATCAGTGCATACTTATTCAAACTCAAACCTGCCGTGCACATTACTCAACTTGACCACACACTGTTTGGTCACACATTCTGATGTGGTGAGCTTCTGTGGCCTGCAGCCGGATAAGAAACGACCTACAGAGTTATGGCAACTTCCTTCCTGCTCCACGCTTCCAGATTATGCCCAGACCTACCAACACTGACCCAAATGACATCACTTGAGGGAATTTACTTACTTTACAAGACTCATAAGCGTTGTTGCATTGCTCGGCTTTATAGCGCTTTTTTTTTTTTAAAGAAATCAATAATGCATAATAACTTTAACACTGACACGAGCCATCCTTTATCACAAATAATTGGAGTAGTTTTAGTTTTACTAATGCAATATTGAAACTTTTATTTTCAACTTGCTTGCACTGGGATTATATATATTTATGTAAAGCATCTGCATACATCAAAACAGGACATGCACATCGCACATTAATACAGTATGTCACAATGGCGTGTAATTTGTATTCAAAGAGTAACTGATGGCTTTGGAGGGAAATGTAATATGCACTTGTAATGAAATGGAAGGTCCTCCTTGAATTCCCCGGTGTGGAGGGGTCTCTTCGTTTTCTTGCCTCTTGCACCTCTTGCTCTCATGTTTATATAACAGTATAGTCTCAATCATTCTCTCCAGCTGGTTGAAGGTTACCAGGGGCAAGAGGGGTAACAAATGGGCTCTGCGCACCATCTGAGAGCTAGCAGGCTGAAGGCTGGATAATGGCCTGTCATAATGGACAATATAGGCAGAACCCTCCTGAGACCAGGAAACCAAAGAACAAGTAGGCTGAATTATTCATGGTTACCATGGCGGCTCGCACAGCTGCATTACATTAGGCTCTTCATTAGCCGTGCCGTATTCTACAAAAAGCTTGAAACTAAAATATGACCAATATCTCCCATTGAGGGAAGACATTATCATAAGCTCTCGAGGGGGTTTATTCCTGCTTAAATGTGCCTGAGTGCTGACCTTCCTCACCACAGTAATAATGTGGTGGGGATTAAAATGTGATTCCATCCACGACAAGAGCTTCTCATGCTTATTCTAATGATGGCTGCACTGTGACAGCTTGGGCTCGTCTGACACTGCAGTCATTTCCCACTAATAAGACACTTAACACAGGGCCTCTTGCTCCTCTTCTCTCTCTGAATACTGCAGTGAGGCAGACACAAGTAGCCGAGGGAAAATTGCACTCTGAGTTATATTTGCTTTTCACCCATATGTACAGATCTGCCTGTCATTCGGGTGACATTTAGAAGATAATATGTAGAGTGGTATAACACCTTCTATATCACAAAGGTTGTATGCTTTCTTTGTGCACAAACACAGAAAGGGAAATTAGGTTTTCCAAAAAAAAGGGAAAAAAAGCACTGTCCAAATTTGCAAGTGAGATTAGGCAGTGTATTTTCAAACCTACGCATGACTTTATGCCAACATTTAATTTATATGTCTAGAGAATGAAAGCAGCTTCTCATCCACATGTCTAAATTTGGCTTTTTTGTTGCCGTAATGAAATATGAAGACTTATCCCTGCAATAACCTGCATCTGTTCTGCCATTTCTCAAAGCTGAGACAACATACGAATACAATAAAAGAAGCGTCACGTTCAAAATTTTAATAATTAGAAATTTCATACAAATATAAAACCTCAAGACCCAAATTTTACGCAAAAGAATATTAGAATTGAGTGATTTACCTTTCAAAACATACTTGGCTTTTTTCATTTTATTATCACATAATGATGTTGAAGCTTTCAATAACAGCTAGCAATTATGGAACTGTGGCCATAACATGCAGAAAGCCATGAGCATAAAAATAACCAGCGCAGGTGCTGAATAATTAAACACGCCCAAAGCAATCTTGTGCATCACATTTCTTGGTATTGCACCTTAGTGATAACTGTGAAGCCACAAAATGTAGCCAACCTCATTGAAAAGCAGGTGGAAACTGAACCGTTATAAATGATAGCAAATCATCAACTCTTTCTGCATAGACCTCCTCATGGGTTCCCCTTTCTGAGCTGGCGGTTTCTTCCTGTTAAAAGGGAGTTTTTCCTTCTCACTGTTACCAAGTGTTTGCTCAAATAGAGGGTCATCTATTTGTTGGGGTTTTCCCTGAGGGAAAATTTTTGCAATTTTTGTGCAATCAAGTTTTTTACAATTCATGCAGAGTGATATGAATGACCCAAATTTCATTGCAATCATTTTAACTGTTCCAAAAGAAACATTTTATTCAAAGCCAAAAGATATCAAACTCCACCAAGTCCACCAAGATTATTATCCGGGGGTCCTGTGAATGCTAGTACGAAAATTCAGTCCAACTAATTGTTGCTATTTCATTCTAACTGAATGACAGTCATATGTTAGCATGACTAAAAAGACAAGCAGCTGAATTTCAGCATGAAAAAGTTACAAAACTTTAGAGTATCCAGTGCATCAGATATTCACAGGGTGCAGTCTGTTAGTACAGGATGGCGCATGTTGGCCACTGCGCCTCCAGACTTGTAAATCAGGACAAGCAAACAGCAGGCATTTTTAAAGGGTAATACGACCCAACAAGACAAAGTGACCTGTCAGATTTTCCTGTTTTTCAGCTAAAACTGTTTTAGAAGAAATAAACTGCTTTGATTATTTATGAGAAAGACTGTAAAAACTGGTTGTCTTGCTTGATCGTTTTGACTGTTTGTGTTTTAAGTGGAACACAACGACCACACATGCTCCAATTCTATCTCTCTGTCTCTCTCTCTCTCTGTTTCACACACACACACACACACACACACACACACACACACACACACAGAGTTAGGCATCCATTTTCAAGGTAGGTAAAATGATTAGCGCTGCTGAAACATGAACAGTAATGAAAAAGTCAATATATTGTGATTTTAAGTGAAGATTGTTCCCTCGGTTATTGATCCATCCTGGTCATTGACCCAGCCAGTAATCTGCTGCCAAACAGATCTGAGATATGAGGCTTCTATCCATGTTGGCCTGTATCTCTGTTAAACTCATAGAGCTAAAGCTCAAACAGTCATCTTTTAAAGATAAAATATAGTACTTGCAAAAATGTATTTTGCTAGGTACAGGGATTTATTGAGACATATCTATATTTTCTACAGTACTGTGCAAAAGTCTTGAGCTGATGTCACCCCCTAATTTCTTTTAATTTGCTAGGAAAATAGGAAATAGGTGCAGTAATTTGTTGAAACATCTGGATACATACATAGAAATACAGTGTATAAGGCAAAAACTGAGTTTGCACAGTTCTAAAAAGTTTGAAAGTCCAAATTTTGAATGACCACATTTATTCTTCAAAACAGCCTGAACTTTCTTCAGCAAGCTATCTTGTAATTTCTTTAAGTAGTCTTCGGGAATAGTTCTCCGGGCTTCTTGAAAGGCATTCAAAGCGTTTCTGCAATCCTTCATTTGTCCTCCATTTCTTAAGTTTTCTCAGTTTTTTTTAAGGACACCATGGACACCATGCCAAGAAATGTCAGTTCTTCAGTTAAAAGAAAGAAAAAAACCCTCAACTATTTCATGTCTGTCAAGCATTTTTTGTTGATTCAGCTAAAGAAATTGGAACAAATTGTGTGTTTTTGTGTGACAAGTGCCTAAAGAAACACTTTAAAATTGGTTCTTTGCTAAGTTGCCTGTTGTATGTAAACACAACACTGGTTTATCCCTTAAGTTAAGTGCCTTTTTTTATGCTTGAATGGGTCAGAGGTCAGTGTTAAGTGGCTTATCAAACAAAAACAATCCTCTGAAAATGGGCAGGAAAAGAGCGAAAAAGCAGCCAATGTCTAAAGAAAAACTTTAAAATAGCTACAGAAAGTCTGGAAAACTACCGCTTAAAACCACTTAAAAAAATTACAAGAAAGTCTGGCGCTTTGGGTTAGCTCAACATCTTTACGGACCCTGTTTCTACAGCAACAAAATAAGTTGGGGCAGAGAACAGAACAATACCCTTTTTTACACAAACACTTTGCCTAGTGGCTCCATAGTATAGCCTAACAATTTGCCTAACAAGAGAAAGTCCTTAGGTTTGATCCTGCATGAGGAAGGGCATCTGACATAACAATCTGCCAAATCAAACAAGTGGATCTACCCCTTGTGAATAAAAGAGCAGCCAAGCTCTCTTATTCACAAGCTTTGGTGTGAACATGAGAGTCAGCGTTTTATTATGTTTGACGTGACTAAAATGACAGCTCAGCTGAATAGGGTTGAGTTACTAGCCTCTGTGCAAACTAGTAAAATTGGATTTATATTGTTGCTTTATATGATGTGAGTGCAGGAGCCTTTTTTGTGTTTTGGTTATGCCTGTTTTACACTAGATGGACACTTAAAAAGCAGTGAAAAGTATTTGGTCGAATGGCTGATGTTCTTTTAAAAAACACAAGGTCATCTTTAAAAACTTTGCAAAATGCTCCTGAGGCATCTGGTCACGTTATGCCTTCTGCAATCTGATGTAAACTGTGAACTTCCACCTCCTGCGCTTTCACCGAGCCTCCGAGGCAGACCTTGTTGTCTTAAAAAACAATGCATTATTTAATTGGATATTATTCAGAGGTAATTCAAATGCAGACCAAATCATAAGAAAGACCTTGAAGTTTTATGTTTGCTTAATCCTTTGAATTTGTGTATGCTATGTGATTCAGCAACGCACTGGAGCAAAAACCCAATCATTTGAAAAAAAAAAAAAACACCCTCTTTAATATTTATAATCCTTTTTGAACTGTAAACTCCATCTGTAGTTTAAAGTGATGACTCATTCAAAGCGTAATCTTAATCCTTTTTTACGCAGCTTAGCTGTGAAACCAAAGGGAACGGTGGGAAATTGAAAGCTGCCATCAGTGCAATAAACCACAATCAAATACAACCAAAAGGGCACAATCTAATTCTCATACAAGGGCACCAATGCTGTTCATCTGTGTCCCTCACTGCAAAGCAGCATACTGTTATACAAGCTGAAAAAATCCCCTCAGCTTTAGAAAACTACATTCTGTTGAATTTTGAATTATGTAAGAATCAAATAAGCCGTATCACAAATGGGAGGTCGCCACAGTTTCATTGAGGTCACCATCCAACGTTGCTTCTTTGTGTAACAAATTGAGAGCACTGTACCAGAAGACATTGTACCATACAATTAGTTTACATGCACTATAATCCAGTTATTATAAGAGTAAAGCAACTGTCATGTCAGCACCACAGGCAGATAACCTTAACTACATTAAGGCCATCGTAGGAGCGTCATTAACTGAATTTGAAGCGGTGGTTGTTATGTAAGAGCTCGTGTCAAAGAGTTGTGATACAATTTCGAGTCACAAACAATGCACAACAACACTGTTTCTTCATTAGGCCATATATCTATAGAGCTGCGCTCATAGCGAACAATTGTGAATCTTGAGATTTACGTCTGAATGTGAGTCAGACCGACTGTGTGGAGGTCATCACATAAATAGAGGCTAGAGTTTGCATCTTTTCATAGCTACTGTAACCACAATCTTTCCCTGACTTTAACTAAGCAGCTATTTTTTCTGCCTAAAAGTAGCCATTGAGGTGAGAATTTTAGCAGCAACTGTGCTCGATTTAATAAAATAAGCAGTGGACAAATTTAGACAGATCCACTGAATATTGACATTTGGCTCATTAATGTGTTTGCCACCAAACAACTTTTCTGAGATTGAGAAGAAGCCTTGTTTCGATAGATCACATAACTTTAATCCTCACTTAATTAGACCATTAATAATCATTTAACTTCTTCCTTCCTTTTGAGAGCCACGCATCACTCTCCTGTTAGTGAACCTGTCCACAGTTGTGATTGCTCAAATGCTGCCAACAACAACAACTCTTTCATGTGAACAGGCTCGTATCTAGATTAGACAACCCTTGGCTTACTTATCAAGCTGATAAGCACGTTTGTGTGACCATTAACTTGATTGTTGATGTTAAGAGTAAGTGAATGCAGATAAGGAAAATATATCCTTGAGCTTGTGTGATAGGACATGTCCCAGATAAAACTATGATAATTTAAAAATACAAATAAAAAAAATAAACTCAGCCCTTCTATTGACCTATACTGTCAATGTCACAATTGATTTAGACATTTAGACTTCTGCAGTGAATCTCTACAGAGCCTAAAACATCATAACTGGCCGATGCGTTATCAGCTTTCATGCTTTTATGTGGTGTTTTGCCTTAATTACCTTGTGGTCATGTCTCAGTCTTTTAGCCTCAAATTAAATCCTGGGACATTTTCCCATGCTGGGTCTTTTTATTTTTCAGATGCAAACTTAAGTTTTTCCACATCCTTTTCTCTCATGACCTTTTTGACAGTTGCTCCAGTTTCCCTCCAGGTATTTGGTGACATCAGTGAGTCCTTATATTGATTATTAATTCCTTACACTTAAGCAATCAATGATTGTTATTTTCTTCCTGATAAATTCACAAACCGCAGTGAAAAAGTAGCCTGAAATGCATCAATCATGCTGAGCAGGCCAACCGCAATAGTTGCAGGCTGCGTCAACACGGCGTGTAGTTACATTTCCAGGGTGGTGCACGTCAGGTTACGGTGCAGGATTTCAGAAGGGTTTTCGGTTACCGTGTACCTACGGCGTAGATTTAACCCAGAAGTATAAATCCCTGTAACTGTGACTGATGCAGAACGTTTAATGCGCCAAATCTGTCCAGTGACACTTTCACTGCTTAACAAATACCTAATTTAAAATACGTGCAAAACCTCTGTGAGAATCTGAGTGGTGCTAAACATTGTTGTCCTTATCGGTTTCTGTTTTCACTCAGCTTTGTGTGGTGATGAATACAGTTTATGGACGCGTTAATTAGCAGTGAGCGCTCATCTCATTAGACAGTAAATGACATCAGTGCTGAGTCCACAACATGCTGTCAGAGCTCTGATAACACATTCCTCCACAGAGCTGCTTCAGCAGCTCTCTGCGTTTATATGGTCTGTTTATAGACAGTGACACACATTATTACATCCCTCCTGCTTTCACAATACAGTACTCTAAATCTAAGCTTACAAAATTAATTGAGGTCTCATTTTGACGCATTTTCTGTGATACCGCGTATCTCCTTGCTGCTTGCAATTTGGTTTCTAAATGATTTGAACCACATAAGTACAATGGAGCACATATCCTGCCATAATCCATGCGACTTAGGTTTGAAACATCTGTAACTGTCTTTACTTCTATCCATACTAGTCCAATTGTGCAGAAGTAATAATACTGGTTCATTGAGGGCCACTTTTAAAAGGCTTGTGTCCTTGGTAGTTGACTCTGACTCCTTGATGTGTGATTGTGCTGATTTACAGTAGGTAAATGCATTTTTTGCAGAAGGCTTCAAAGGGGACCTTTACCCACATATTCATTATAAATGTAAAAACATCACACAATGATGGTTAAATGAATAAGGTAGTCTTTTTATACAGTCAAATGTGGAATTATCTACATTCTTTCTCACCTGTAAAGCAGGCTCTCTGTTAAAAAACAGATTATGACCAGTGCGAACGTGCACGAACGTTTTGAGCAAAGCAAAAAGGAAGAGGTGCAAAATCTTTATAGGTCATGATTCAGCAGGAAGACATAAAAACATCTGTGACACACTTACAAGGACAAAGCTGCCAACGCTTTGAAAGAAGCTTATTTTTTCTCAGGGGAAGGTATGCATGAGAGCTTCTGTCCACAGTAAAAAACAGAAACCTGAGTGTAAATTCTTTACTCGGCACTGTAAGCTCGCTGGGTTAGATATTTAAAATGTATAAATGATGCTTTTTTTTCCACTAGGAGGAAACTAGTCTTATTGTCCTGTGAGTGGTGTTACTGACCGCTTTTATACTTTAAACCAAACATTCACACAGTAGAGTCCTCTCCTTTTGATGTGAGTCATTGTTTTCACTCTAATGTGCTTTGCTTTGCACTCCCAGTGACTTATGAAAGAACCTTCTTGCATTTTAACTTTCCATTTCATTCAGCAGAATATCAAATCAAAGTCTAATCGCAGAGGAAACTGACACTCACTTGTAACCAAAAGCAACTTTCAAGGTTGGCAAAAGTCAAACAATCCCTAAAGACTCTTGTGCTAAAAAACAAAAGTTTGCTAGAGATGTGAGCACGTTTGGTCTGGTGCAAAAACATTTCTCTCATTAGCTAATTCTGGTGTGTCATTTTGTCTTCTATACTCTTTTCTTTATAATATCAGGTAATCAGCTTTGGGGGTAACTGAATTTTGCTTTACGCATGATGCTATCCAAAATTAGCATCCCATTTAATTTCATGGAAAATTGTAGGAGCACCCTGCTTGTGAAGCTAACTAGCCATAGCTAGCATTAACAGATAACTCTCCAGCTCGACTCTCTCATGCCAAATGGCCGTGTACAAAACCAAAATGCTGAATATGAATGTTCAAGCTGGCAGTACACAAACCTGTTGGTGACATCACAGTAGGTGTGCCCATCTTTTATGTACAGATTTTATATACAGTGCAAGCCTTTCTATTTACATCATGAAAAAATGCGAGTAATTCGTAATTTGATATTAAAATCAAAAACTTTAGCTTTCTCAATGAGAAAAGCGCACCCCGTAATTTGCTATAAACTCTAATTTTTTACTTATTCGGTGATTCGAGCACTGAACCTAACGACCACACGCAATTTCAGCACAACCGCTTCTCTCACTGATTTGATTTCCACAGACAAATTCCTACATAAATGGTTTAATACCAGAAGTGTCTCCAATTTATAATCTGATTAGGTTGGACTTAACTGAGTCATGGAGCAGGTGTGAATCCTTCTCCTTCTCCTCCTCGTTGACACGGGGGCAATCAAGCGCCAAGCCACAGTCACATTTTCATAACACCTTGCTAACCACTTTACAGGTCTTAAAAATTTAATGATCCTGGCAATTGGACATTATAATTCTTATTTTCTAATCATAAAAACCACAGGAGCTTTCACCACACCGGTCACATTTACCACACAGACCATTTGACAAATCCCCCCATCCCCCCACCCACCACCCCATCACCTCCCCCGCAGCAGCCTTAATGTCTCTTGCATATTCATTGCTTTTTCAGAATCCCAATCAAAGTAGCTAGCAGGTCTCTGGTGTGAGCTGTGCCTCTCACTCCTCTATGAATCATTCATGCTGTTTAGCTCACAGTTGTTTGGGTGCATCTGGCACGGGGAGGTATGGGGTTGGCCAAATGGAGAGGCCACATGGCAGCTCCAGATGTTTTGCTTTTGTATATGCACAGCTCATCAAAAACAACAAGCAGTGCCACCCTAGAGTCTATGCCATCTGTGGGAGACCAGACAACAGCTTCTTGCACTCCCTGGTGAATTAGTGGAGGACTCTTTTGAAACGATCCGAGTTATTTTCAGGCAACCCCGTACTGCTGCTTTCAGCAACTCTGAAGACTGAAGTCCCTGGTCTACCTTTTGCTAAATTTTGGGCAACGGGCTGCTAATTTGAAGTCAAGTTTTCAGCAGGAAAGCTTAGATTTAGGAGAAAGCAGGCATCTGCACATCTGCACAGCAAAGTGCCCTTGAGCAAGAGCAAATCCCTGACAGCTGCTGAGGATGTTTTATAGCTGCTAAGTGTCTGAACTGCCTGTGGAAGAGGATACATGTAATGCAAATTTAAAAAGAAAGAATAAAAATGCTGTTTCAAAACAAGTTTGTCCTTTAGCTTTTATTGACATGCAACACAACAGAAATCAGTAACCGTAATGAGAAAAAAAAACGAGAACTCGAGTTCACTTTTTTGCGCAAAGTTTTTGAAAATCTGTCGGGCCCCATTATTCTGAGTGCTGCGTGTTCTCTGTAGGCTCTTTGTGTCCAGGCCCTGTGCACATCACACCCATCCCAAGATCCCTGCCACTCTCAGTAAAATCATTATTTAGTCCTTTTGTAAGCAAGCAGTGTCCCAGATCACAAATTAATCTTTCATATGTTTCCAAGATCTAGCCTTCTGTAATCCCATCTGTATGAGACACAACAAAGCACAGCGAGAGAGCGCCTATGAATTATTCATTCATTTCTCATGAAAGGCTTTCGTTATGTCTGTCATGTTTCACTCTTGCAAGGAAAATCCATTGATCCTTGCCTTTTCTCTGACAACAAGAACAAACAAGCGACATCACATGGCTGTACACTCCAACAAATAGATCTGAGAAAAATGCATTTGCAATAAGGCTATGTATAATCTGCATATGTGCATAATGTGTACACACATTACCAGTGCTCACTCGCACGTACTGTATGCACACCACATTAAACACATCTCCCTGCTCTTAACTAATAGCTGCAAGTGCAACCTCGGGAAAGATGTTTAAACTGGAACATGGCGAGGCGCAGTGGATAAAGTCACATGTGCCTTGCCAGTAATCATTTATCTCCAGATGTATTATAATCTCATGGGCATGTCTTCATTCTGACAAGTTGCCTTCATAATTCAGCACAACAGAATAGAGAAAACAGCATTGTTAACAAGAAAAGGCTTTAAATCACAAGCACGGAGTACATTTCCTGTGAAATATTAATGTGGAAAGTGTGTTTGTGTACAAGGAACAAAGGGCAGAGTGTTGTACATCAATGGGCTGACAGTGCTGCAGGCTGCACAGACTGGCTCTGCTTACTCCAGCTATGGCACGCTGTGTATGTATAGGGGATTGGTGCATGGGAGGAAAGAGAGAGGATCATTTATAATGTATAGGCCTGCTGGTGTGTGAGGTTAGTCTGCTTAGGTTAGTGCACACAGCTCTGTGTGGCTGGTCTTCACCTTGCTCCAAGCACTTGCCTTATTTACTTTAAAGCTTTTCTCTGGAGTCTTGCAAGGAAACTTGGGAGGCTTGATGAATAAGACAGATCTAGTTAATTTTTACAATCACCTTGCAAAAACGGAAGCGGGCGCCACGTGAGTGCATTGTTACCTGCAATGTAATGAGTTTTGGCAGTTGGTTCTTTAGTGAAGCTTTTGGCTTTTAGTTTGGAGGAATCTGACCAGAGCCTGTCAAGAACAGTGGTGGCGTTATTTCTGATCATAGCAATGAGAAAGTTAAAAGCATCATCGCATGCATTTGAAATCACCGTATATTGACAGTGCAGTTATCATTATTCCTAATGCACCTGTAGCTTATTCTATTCTTGTCACTCATGCTTCTTTCCTAGTACACTGCAGCTCTGATATGACAAGTTGCTTGTGCTGATTGTGTGTACTTGACTATGTAGATTACACAGCAGCTTGGAGGATAAGAGTGCTGTTGTTGGCCCAGGCTGCCTCCTCCCTGCCTGTCAGCTCCAAGCAGAGATGAGCTCGTGGCCCGTTCTGTCTGCTGTTAATCCTGCCTGTTCTGCTTTGTCAAAGCTGCTGTTTGAACAATGGAGCTGTCTTCTTGTCTGCTAATTTAGGAACAAACATTTGCCTGCGTAGCAAACAAGCTCTCCCAGGAAGTGCTATTAATAGGATAATTAAGCAGATGGTAATGAGCAGGATTACTGCTAATTATGACAAGATTTGTTTTGGCATTTGCCTGAGAGGCAGCAGAGTGTTAAAGTCTGCACAGGAGTTCATCACTGCACTGAGAGAGCAGGCACCTGAGTAAACAGAGCGGGACCCACCGGGGGTATGGGTGTGCTGCGTGCACGTGTACGCGCGTGTTGGTGGGTGGATAGGTGGTGGGAGGGGGGAGGAAAGCCGGAATAAGCAGAGGGGAGAATAACAATGCCGGAGCGGTGCTGCCAGAGCAGGAATTTCAAAGTATAACAATCAAGGTCAGTTCAACCTGGTCCCTGTACAAATGAGAAGGTTTACACAGCATCTATTGTGATGCTACTGAGTAACCTCCACTTTCACTTTCAAGAAAGCAAAGTGATAACATCAAATCGTTTGTCTAGCAGTTCAAATACTCACAAAAATCCTTATATGTGATTCAGATGCTTCTATAATCAATAACATTTATCAGTTATTAAAGTTGTTCACTCATTTTCTGTTGGCCAGTTGTATCCTTTCCAATCCTCTTATTACTTTGATAACTAACGAATTGTAATTTTTTGATTATAGCAAACTATTTTATTGTGATTGTTCAAATTTTATTCCCACATACTTTAAAGAGCACTGTGCAAAAGTCTTGAGCCACCTTTATATTTTGATTCCAAGCAGCCAGAGTCTCTTACTGTTGTTTTAAAGTGGTCTTGATAATCCTCCAGGGTTCCTGAAGGAAGTTTTTCTTTTTCACTCATTTTCAGTCCACTCTTTGTACTGACCATTTTCAGAGGAATGTTTTTATGTGTTTAAGCTACTTAATCCTTGAATTATTCAAACATAAAAAGCCACCTACCTCAGGAGAGGAACCAATGTTGTGTCTATACATAACAGACAACTTAATAAAGATATTAAATTGTATTTTTAGAGACTGTGTTTATGGCAGCCTGTCATAAAAACACATCATTTTCATTTATCTTTTTTTTGTTGAATCTTTAAAAACACGTAAGGTAGCACAGTTTGAAAGGCATAAAATAGTATTTCTACATCTATAAGGCATACGTGAGCATGGTGTGCAGTGTGTCCTGCACACCATTAGGGAACTGTACAAGTGGAGAACAAAAGAAGATGATCTACAGCAGAAAAACAGCATCTGAAAGACCTGACACAGGACCTGAGAGATGCATCTGGGCCTTCAGTTGATCCATCTACTATTCACTGAAGCCTCATCAGAAACGGTCTCAGAGGAAGGGTGGTTTTAAGAAGTTATTTTTAAGGAAACAGGGAGAATGACACTAGAGCTGGACTGAAATCAGGCCTTACAAAGTGATGAATCCAAATTTGAAATCTTCATCTCTTCGTTCATATCGTCATCAATAAGTATGGAGGAGGTCAGGAGAGGACTACAACAGTGAGTGTCTAGAGTCAACTGTAAAGCACGATGGATGCTGGATGTTTTGGGGCAGGATCCAGTGGTATTGGTGATCTCATCAAAATTGATGGGATTATAAATGCATAAAAGTACCATCAAATTTTGATCCACCGTGCGATACCATACCTAAACCCACTAACAATGCTGTAAAAGCATATCTGGATATAAAAACACTATCAGTCATGGATTGGTCTCCCCACAACCAGAACTTCAACGTTAATGAAGCAGTGTGGGATCGTCTTGACAGAAAATGGAGCAAAAGGCAAATATCCAAAGAAGAAGCTACACTGAAGACTACAGTTCAGACTACGTAGAAGAATAACAAAGGTTATTGTTGCAGACTTTCAAACTCGGTTTATGCCTTATATATTGTATTTCCATGTATGTTTGCACTTGTATCAATAAATCCACCTATTTTCTATTTTCCAAGCAAAATAGGCAGCGGCTCACTACTTTTGATCAGCACTGTATGTATGTATGTAAATATAGGCTGTTTTTCTTTTTCAGTCACCCTAAAGAACTTTTTTAAATGTCTTTCACTGGACACCAAAGTTATTTTCTGGTTCACTTTGCAGGTGAGAGAAAAAAAAATATTCAAATGACTCCACTACACGGCATCAATTTTTAAAAAGCTTTTTGTTAACTTGTCATTTTTTTCTGCCATCACACACTAAAAGCACTGGCATTTTGTTTGAACTGAAACTTGATTTTATTTCATGTGAATAAATGTGTGATAATTTCTTTGTACTTGTAGTTAAGGTTTTGCTCCTTTGCAGCTAACAAAAAGGCAAAAAAAAAAATTAAATCTTTCATCTTACACTAGATTAAAAGTTTGATTATTTTTCAGCACGCTGTTGTATTATTAGTTGTAAAATCATTGTCATTTTCATACATGATAAGAGATTAAATGAGACTGTTCCTTCCTGGGAAGTCAGGAGAATTAAACTGCGGGGTGACTTTAACCGAGACGAAACCTTAATTCACAAGATTCAATCAAAAACTGACAACAAGCAAGCCTAGTTGAGGTGAAGGGGAATCTTAATGCGATTGTAGCTAAAGCTCAGACAGTGAGCCGCCTCCATTAAAGCATGCCACACAGCCCAGCAGCTCCAGATAAGACAGCTGAGTCTGGGATTTAGAGCTTTGGCTTATCGTCATCTTCACACCGCTGTCTCACCAAGAGCAGCGAACACGGCACCCAAATCCTCTCTGACGGGGAACCAAGTTTGTCTTTGGGCTGGAGGTGCAGTCCAAGTTGGCCACATTTTTGTTAATGGGTTACAACTCCCAATTAGTACCTTGATCTCTGAGCCTCTTCGGAAACGCACAGCAGCTTTGGCACACTAACAAGACTTTTCATTTTGTAGCAGTAGCTAGGATAAGATTAGAGAGAGAGAGAGAGAGAGAGCTGTGTAGAGTAGTGTTTCAGAAATAAAATTGCTTTTATTCCACCCAACATGTGTTCAGTGAGATTAAGGCATAATCTTGCAACGTTTAATAAGAACCCGTTTGTGGCCTTCCGGCTGAGGCAGAAAAAGTGGAGCATGCTTGCTCTACTTTAAATCCTGTTTATTGAATTACAAAGAACCTTAAAGGATCAGGAAAGCGACTCATACATTTAAATATTTGATGTTATTTTCACATTAAAGCACGCCGTCAAGGAAACGATGCAATGCTTCGAAAACTTTTTGCATCCATTTATTTATTGATTGATTTATGTTGAAATATAAATGATCTGTATAACAAAATGGCTATAAACGGTATAGTTGGGGGAACAGAATGCATCTACTTCTATATAAATTCATGCCAGCGCTTCAATATTAATTACCAAAGGGTTTCGGGCTGACTTCCAGTAATGATCCTTTAATTTAAGATTCAACACTAAAGGGAAAAAAATGATAAAATGTCACTACATCCTACATCCAAGTCGTGCTCTATGTGCAAACATTAGGCCATGCTGGAAATCCCTAACCTCAATTTATGTAATCCAAAGCCCTCGCATGAACTTCAGTTTGAGCTCTGGCTTTCAAGAGGTATTTGGAAGTTAAAGTCTCAGATCAGATTTGGGCAGATTAGAATTACGACTTCGAAGTCTGGGAGGGGTGGATATGAGGATTTGCACTGCTCCACGAGACGGCCTTGTCAGTGATAAGTTATACTGAGCCACTGGTAAGAGGATTGCCTAGACTAATCCGAATCAAAAGACATACCATGTGAATTACATCCCGAAACAGGTTCGCTTACAGAGATTAGGAGCCTGCATGTAAATCCTGTCATACTCTACTTGGCGCTGGAAGATGAGCCTGAAAGAACAAATACAAACATGTGCTCTGTATCCCGCTGCAACTGCTGGCACCAGGTCGCTTACCAAAATCATCGGCTTCCTTGATTACAGCTTCCCTTTTCCCCCTCATTCTTCAGAAGATTAAATGGCCATTGATGAGACTATCTAGGCCAGGCACACTAATTATTCACACCACATCTAAGAAAGTGCTTATACGGCGGGTTGAGAATAACCCTCCCCATGTGAACTGACACCAACAGACACCCGCATAGCAGCCTGCTCGACCCTCCTTTTCTCTCCCTCGCCATTCCTCACTCCCACCATCACTAAGCTGAGCTCTAGTTCAATGAAGCATTTATTTCTCTTCCTGTTTGACATGGGTGATTCTATCAAGGCATCTGGCAGCAAGTGCTGTAATACAAGGCTTGCTGTTGAGACGTCAAAGAATGTTACTCTCTACTGTTGCGAAAGAAAGAAAAAAATAGCTTGCATTTTTTTTTCGCTCTCTCTCTCTAGAAGTACAGAACAAACAAGACTTGTATCCCTGGCCCAGAATGCTTCAAAGAGCACATGTCTGCTGGGACTGGCTATGAAATGTAGAACGGTGTTGGCTGCTTAGCTTTGCATTTCAGCCAGAGCACGCTCATAAGAGCACTGCAGAAACTTGGGCAGATCTGTAAATCAGGGAGCATGAGGCAAAAGCACTCGCCCTGCAACATCCACAGAAGGTGAAAACATGCTACTGCGATATGAAACAACTGCAGTTTCATGAGTTATCCTCTGCCGATACTTCCTGACCCGCACATGCACCGCTGTGGATGATAAGACACGGCGATGCCAAGACGCTGTGAGTTACACGGGGCCGTGGTGCTACTGATAAAAACTGATGAATATCATTGCTTAAAGGTGGAGTGAATGTGTTGGGCCCCTGTGCGCATATGAGAAATATACTATGGTAATTACCCTAGACATCAAGCCTTGTGAAAAAGCAGCAAAGCAAAGCTATTTTGTTGTAGATTGAGTGGATGTAAATGCTTTAGGGCACGCTGTAAATGGGAAGCACTGAGACGAAAGCAGTAGGAGCAGGCATAAGAAAAACCATCAAGCGGTGGTGCAAAACTCTCTGCAGTGCTATGAAGCATGCCGAATAGAGGTCTCTCACTGCAGTATAACGGCTCATAAAGCCGCAAATGGTATTTCCACTTCATTCAGTCTCAGGGCCAGGTTCCAAGCAGCTCCTCAACGATGGAATTGAACCCATTAGCAATCGATTAAAGAACCAGCAGGCAGTTGCCGCTCTGCCTGTGGGGAGGACAGCGTCTGGCGGGGGTGGGGGCCTGTCAGCCAGCCGAGCCTCCCGGGGATTGAGGTTCAAATCTTTGTTTATGTAGAAACTGTGGCCAGCACTTTAACCCCGGATCCCACTCCTATGGTGCAGATTAGGACAGTCGTACCATGGAGCCCGTGGTGCTCTCGGATGCAGAGCACGAAAGCTTTTGATTGACACATCACATCACTGATGCACAAGGTACATCACCTCCCTGAGATGAGGCAGCACCCGCAGGACACCTGCCACTACTAAGGAGATGATGGCTTACCAATTTGATATTCATAAATCTTGTTTAAACAGAACATGAGATATGAATGATGAACATTTTGACCTTTGGAAACAAATTAGAATTCCAATCAAGTGACCAAAAACCAACTCAAAACACTATAATACGAAAGAAATGAAGAATTAAGTTGTGTAATTACCCTGCTTAAAACAACTTTAGATTTTTTCTATAAGTCTTTTTGGCGTATTGTGAGCCTACAAGGAGTCAGATGCATATTTCAACAATTTATAACACAGAACATATTCTATTGTGATCCTAGTTCTCCCCCAGCCATTCCTTTACTATATATTCTCTCCAAATAGCAGCCTGTCAGCTTCTATTCTTGGTGCTGACCTTTGTATGCATGGGCCTCATAACTGACATTTTCAATTACACTGCAAACAACTTATCAATATGCATGGATTTCCCAGCCAATATCAGAGCAAACAGAGTCGTTTGGAGAGCTGTTTCTGTCAGGGGAGAGAAATAGGGCAGACATGTCAAGGTCAGGATTTTGTTAATGAGGGACGGACCGCTGAATAATTGAATGGGCTGAGCAGTATCGACTGTTGAAGCAGAAGCATTTAAAGCGTTGGCGATCGTTAAGGAAAATCCTCCCAGCACTTTATGTTCCATGGCAGTAATTTATGCACGGGCATCCAAGCGGGTGCCCTATGGTTCACAGCACTGAATGCACAAAGCAATGAGTGGATTAGCCAAGCACACTTTAGAAGCAGCAGCCAAGCGTGCAAGTCATTCCTGTGGATGAAGTGATGGCTCTGGCAGTGCAATTATTCAGCTGTGCATTTTAAATACACAGACAAATGGCATCGAGAGAGGCTCTGAATATCTGCTCGGCGTGGACGGAAAAAACAGCTAAACACGAAACGAATGTCAGGGCTGAAAGTGATCAATCCTCAAATTACGCATCGCACAAACACACAGTGAAATGAAATGCAAAACAGGCGGCAGCAGTAATGGAGGGCGATCGGGCCCACGAGCATGTGACGAAACATGTGATGTAATGTTGTGCGCACTTTGCTAACAGGTTCCTTCCAGGTTTTGGGGAATGATTGAGCTGATAGCCGGATTCAGAAGCAGCTGTGATGTTTGGCCACGGAAAGCAAATTGTGATAATTGTGGGCTCAAAAGCAGCAGATGTAAATGCATGTAAACACGCCAAGTAATACTAGTTTGGCCAAATGCCCCCTTTGTTTTGAACACAGTCTCAGCCATTTTTAATCTGCACGGAGAACTGCTCAAGCTGTTGTTGTTGCAGCACCATACTCGAGCAGTTCTCAGGCCTTTAAGCCTCCACCCCTCTCTCCTCTCTTTAGGTTGGGGGTGGGGTGGGGTGGCAGGGGCTTCTAATCCCTCTATGTAATTACTGCTCCCTGCAATGGCCAGACCATCTCTGTGTAAATCAGATTAGCTGACCTAAATCGCTCTCGTTTCTCTCTACCCCATCAAACAATTCCTTATCTTCACCTCCTCCCCCCCAACACCCCCCACCCAAAAGACATGGCCTGTTTATTTGATCAGCACAGGAAAGCAAACAGTTTCTCCATGATACACAAACAGGCAGGGCTGGGCCAGGCCCTACTGGGTGGCCGGGGGAGTGAGGGTAGGGCAGAGTCGCGGGCTGGGGTTGAAGACATGCAGATAACCACTTCCATCACGTCCGCAACTTCCACACCGGGCCATTAAAAGAAGAAGGAAGCCAGGCAGACACATAACACGGCCGACGATGATGCTCAACGCGCAGTAAATAAAGGTCACCGAACATGATAGAGATGTATTACTGCTCTCTGTGCTGCCTCCTCGGCTCCTTCCCATCCAATTTATTCCTCAGGTCATACATTTACAACTTTGAGAGCAGGAGCAGGAGGAGGAGGAGGAGGGGGGCGTAGAGAGGAAATGCTGCTCTTCAGTGGGAATAGAGACAGGCTAAAGTAAAGAGGGGGAACAAATGAGGTCTGTGATCCTGTCTGTCCCCTCCTCTGCCCCCCCTTCCTTCCCCCCTGAGCCCCAATCAGGCTGAACCACTGCTCTCAGCGCGACAGCCAGGCCTTTGTTGCTGACTGAATGGAGGTTAAATATCCCTCGAAATCAGAGCTCTTTGGCTTTCTGGACGCATAGTCAGAGACCCGGTGCCTTTCACATGCTAATGCCCGTGTTTTTTATTTCCTTTGTAACCATGGTTAGACAGCGGTATCATGCTAAAGGGCGATGAATAAAGCTGGTGAATTTGTTTTTTTCTCAGCTTTTTTTCCTCTCCTCTTTTCTCTTCCCCCCGCTTTTTTTGCCTCGCTCCCTCTTTTATCACCATCTCTTAGAGCCAGCCCACATTCCACCCCCCCCCTCCTGCAGGGGTTTAAAAAAGCACAGATGGTCTCTCCTGACCCGCTATTCATCATTGTGTCAAAAGCTTTGTCAGAATAATGCTCCCCAACAACAAGCTGGAGGATTTTATTTGTTTCAATTGATGAGGCCTGTTAATTTCACAGACGTCTCATTAGGCTTAAACCACCAATTAATTTCTTTTGTTCTCATTAAATGGCTAATTCTAAACATGAACCGCGCTGACAATAAATGCTGCTCAGAGCCAAAGCCAGACAGCGCTGCTCCCGCCACTGAGCTACTGGAGCGTGAAGCAGGCAGGTAGAGAGAGAAAATTGAAGAGCAGGAGGAAGGGCGTGATGGAGGGGAGGGCGCAAGGATGAGGAGAGAAAGTGGCGGCAAGAGGAGGCAAGGGGGGAGCAAGAGAGAGAGAGCAAAGGAGAGCCCTGACAAAAGCCTCTGTTAATTTGTAGACACCCTTAACACTAGGAAAGGATGGCAACTCATTAACTGCTTGCGGATTTTTTTTTTTTTCCCCCTGTCTGTGGATCAAGTGGTCCTCAGGAGTAAAGGTTGCAATCATCTGTTGGTGGCTGCAGCCAGCACTCAGCCCTGAATGAAAGCAGAAAATAAAAAAATAAAAAAAATGATAGCAGAATAAATCAAAATTCAAATGGGAACAAAAGGAAAAAATGAAAAGCACAGACTGGGAACCAAGGTAGTAATTTTTCTATTGGAAGTGTACTCACAAAAGCTATCTTGTGCCTGCACTCCATTATAGCAGTGCAAGCTGTCATTACGGCCAAGGATATATGGAAGCCTCATAATATCCAGAGATTGGTAGTTTGTTAGACAGCACTGTACAATTTGCTGCAGCCTTGAAGGATCCTTGAGTCTCTCTTGACAATTTACCGAGGGAATTGCCGGAGCGTTGCCTTTTGTCTGCTGGAGACACAGGGGCAATTATCCAGCCTCCTGTAATGTTTCCCTGACTTTAATCTCCTGGCTGAGAGCGTAAAGCAGAATGGGTAAGGTTTCAGAGTGCCTCTGGGTTCTATTAACACACAACTGCTGTTTCTGTTCAGGCCAGGCAGCCAAGAGAGGACTGCAATCTGACAGACGGGCCTCCCCCGGGCTTTTAGGGAGAAAACATGATTATGTCATAATATATTTTCAAAAAGAGATCCATTTGAAAGATTGCCCCTCTGTCTTTTCAATCTAACATGGCTCTGCTTTTGTCAGGCACAGTGGGAGCACTGGGAATGACAGATGCTTCAATGAACCAAACAGGAATAAAAATAAAGTGTTTTACAAAGAAAGGGAAAAAAAACTCACCAGAGACCGGAAGCAGGGGCAAGAAAATTCAGTTTCTCTAACAATTTCATCATGTGGATCTCGTCACTCTGGTGTCAAACTTTAGGCTGGTTTGCGTAAAAATGAGATCTTGCAGGAGGCCTGCAAAAAAGACAGATGTATGAGTTATGAACAAAACCATGCATGCCTACTTTTTTATTCATAACTTATAAACTGTCATCACCACATCACCATTAATTAGATTGTAGAGTGAATAATAATCTGGAGGTAATTGTTCTGCTAATAAACCAGTCACTATAGTTCTTTTTCAAGTCACAATGAAAAACATTCCCTGTTTTCAGCTTTTTAAATATAAGGATTTTATATTTTGTTTCCTGTCATATGCTTAATTAATCTGAATATTTTTCTCATTTTATCAACTTAATGAGCAATTAGTTAAAACCCAAAAGGACTGAACGATAATGAGATTTTGTATTGTACAGTACTTTAGATTTTGTTTGAAATGCTAATCATTTCTGATGATAATTTGTTGTGTCTAAGCAACTATATAATAGCAAACGCATTAAATTCGAGTCACAGTATTTGGATAGGTTTGTGCCCTCCAGCATAGACCTGCTGTGGCCATTTTCCTCTTTAAATGTGACTTAACAAAGCCAAGCAAAAACAGTCAGCTATCTCGATTACAGCCAATACCTTTTAGCAGGCCACCTACTGTCTGCATCTTTCCAGTAATGACTATAGTGTAGTGGAGCATTCACCATATAGAAGCAATAGAGAGGATGGGCACATTGATTAAGTAATAAGACCCCCCCGTGCCCCCCATATTGCTGTTTAAATTCTTCAGTTCGAATGACACAAAAAGGTTTACCAGTACTGATGTTTGGTGGATATGTAGGTGCATCACACATGAACACCTTTTGTTAGTTTTTGTTGGAAAGGTATGCACAAATGAATATCTGCAAACCTTGCTGAACTGGTTTAGTAGGTTAATCGATTTTTCTCAACTGGCTGTGTGTGTTAGCCCTGTGACTGACTGGTGACCTGTGTAGGGTGTACCCCACCCTCTGCCCCATGGCTATCCTTGCTGCCATGGGGTAAAGCATGGGGCTGTGGAAACCTGGAAATAATGTAAGAAAATAGATGGATGGTGGAAAGTCCCATTTGCGGGATAAAATTTCTAAAAAAAAAAATCACCTTTTTTTAAAAAAAAAATCTCAAAAGTAATTTCTTTGATGATCAATCTATAGCTCAATACACTTCGCTCTTTTTTCTTCGTTTTTTCTTTTACTTTTTATAAACATAGAACATTCATGCTGGATTTTTAAGTGTCGTTACCTGAATACAGGAAGTAAAACCTGATACTGATATATCATCTAATACATTTTTTCTATTGAAAACTAAACAATATACTAAACAAAAAAAGAGAAAACTTAAATCACATACTGAATCCAGATGAATGAAATATTCAAGTTGAAAATATTTTACTGGTATACACTGTGTAGCTTGTTATGAACAAAACGATGGCGCTAAACATGAAGTTCGAGGTCTCCATTAATGCATGAATATGGAAACAAACCCAACCATCTCTTTAATGAAAAATACAGGGAGTAGCTTGTCCTGAAGCTTTGTTACCTTAGCCAGTTAACTCGATTTGATTGTTGCCTGGTTACTGTTACGTCTCTTGAGTATATCTAGAGCTATAACTGCATCGCCAAATCATCACCTCAGCATGAACGGTTTTGCCTTCAAAGCGGTGCATCTGGTGTTAGCTTGAAGCCTTGCAGCATCTCGAAGCCTGCATGATACCAGTGGTGACACATCCATGGAAAGGAATCAAAACCGCACACTACACTTCCTCCTGCTACATGATGTTGCTAGCGGGTATATGTTTTCCCCTAAACACGACCTTATAAACTACTCCAGCTGCTTAGGAGCGGATACAGCTAACATATGGAGAAGAGACAGAGCTACGTGTTGAAAGCTACAAACACAACCTCAAGCTAGGTATCTGTTCAGAATGACAACAGTTTTTCCTCCACACAATTAATTAATATATTTTTGTTATTCTAAAATATTTTATATCATCCAGTACCTGTGTTTGGGTGATAAACAATCACTGGCCACTTTTTTGTGACAAATGATTAGATATTGCAAATATCTGCTATTCATATGACAGAAAGTCTGTGCATGTAGGCATGGAGTCATAGTCAAGATGATCTGCCAAAGTTGAAACTGAGCATATGAACGGTGAAAAGGGTTGATTTAAGTGACTTTCATGTGGTTGCTTAAAGTATTTTAGAAACTGCTGATCTGCTGGGATTTTCCCCACATAACCATTGCTAGTGTTTACCGAAAATGGTAAGCAAAAATATCCATTGAGCAGCAGTTTTCAGAGGTCAGAAGAGAAAAGCCGATAGAGTGGAAAAAGTTACTTGAATATCCATTTGTTAGAACCACAATATGCGGAAGAGCATCTCTGAAGAGCATCTCACAAGTCAAACATTCAAGCAGATGAGCTACAGTAGCAGAAGACCGCATCTGGTGGCCATTCCTGTCAGCTAAAAACAGGAAACCGAGGCTAGAGTTTGCACAGGCTTATAAAATAGAAGATTCTAAAAAGATTATCTAATCTGATGAATCTATATTTTTGCTGTCACATTTAGATGTCAGAATTTGGCGTAAATGATATGAAAGCATGCATTCATGCTAAACTTAATAATGGTGTGGGGGATCTTTTCTTGTGCCCCTTAGTATCATTTTATGATATTTTAAATATCACAGCCTGCCTGGGAATTATTGCTGACCATGTCTATCTATTTATGACCAGAGTGTAGCTGTTTTCCGATGTCTGGATAACACAGCATGTCACAAAGATCACCTCAAACTGTTGAACAAGATGAGTTACTCGAATACTAGAAAGGTGCCCAGTGAATGCTCACCCCTACCTTTTAGCTGATTTGATCAAAGTTATACCACCTAGTTAAGGAGCTGTATCTCAAATAACCACGTGAAGTGACAGTTATATTCACTTTCAGCTATTTACCTTATAGCTATTTACACTTATGTACATATACATGAAAATTAAATTTTGAGCTTCTGTTCATTTTGAAAACCAATAATAAATATATTCAGATTGGCAGGTGGACCAACATAACACAAAGCTCCCTTTTTAAAAAAATTTTTCTTAGTAATGAATAATGTGCGGTATAGCTTCAGGGCTGTGTAGCTGCATTTACAGTATTAGTGCATGCAAGATACACCTGTCTTCTAAGGCTTCACTGCAGAATCTGAAGTTGTGAATATCAAATGGGATATGAATTAGGGAAAAGCCACAGGGTGCTGTAAAGTTTAGAGAGAAGACTACTTGTTGCATGTTTGGCACTAAGTAGTCAATAATATTATCTTTATGAATATGCCCTGTATTTTGTGGTTAACTGTCACTGAAAGCAATTATATCTTATCCCACAGAGAACAACAAACAGAAGCTACTATACACAGTGGCATATAGATATATATATAATATATATATATTAACTACTTAGGAAATATAGGCTTACAAACCTTATATTTATTCACAGGCCCCCTCTATTCTTTCAGAGTAAGTGGTCAAAGCTGGTAACTGGCTTTCTCAAAAGAAATTAAGTATGCATTAGAAGTAAACAGTGAGAAGAAGGGGCCAAAGGGAAATCCAGCTTCCACCACTTTAGCTCAGTACCTCCATTTCCTCTGTAATTAGTCATGTTGCTTATACACCTCCAGCTGTGCTTTAATCAAAGAATGTGTGTGGAAAAATAATTAGCATGTTAGCATAATGCACATAATAAAGAAGTACTTGTAGCCGTCTTGATCTCAACATCAAAGACCGTGTTGGTTCTTTCTTGGGGCATTACTATCATACAAATCTAATTACTCGTGGTATTGAATTACTGGATTTTAGTGGATACTTGGAACCAATATAAAGGAATGTCCTCACAGATCTCCAACCTTCCCCATTACAAAAACAGCACACATGGACAAATGTTGAAGCAGAATACTAATAATGTGTGGTATTTGTCTCTGGGACATGTTAGGAGAAATGTAGTTTTTTCCGCGGTTCTCTAACTGCAGCCACGTAAACCTGCCCAGAGCAGACACTCCTTTGACCTCAGTGTCTAAAATAGCTCCCAGTCCACTACTGTGGCCGTGTCCTCTGACTAAACTCTGGGACGCCACAGGATTAAGTGCGGCATCAAGTTCTCATGTAGAAAGTCCTGTGAACATCAGTAGTCTGAACACACCAGCGACAGCAAAAGCAGCAGCAGCAGTGGCGGCAGTGGCAGCAGCAATCCAGTCTAATCCAAATGAATCCGGGTCTCCCAGGTTTGTTCATCCTGGTTGGAGGGTGATGACTGCTCTGCTCTGCTGGAGTGCTTATCTGCTGTCAGTGGTCGCTGGCTGTACAGGCCTCGTGTTATCAGGGCTCAGCCTGCTCGGGGATTGGAGGGTCTGCGGAAAGTAAACACAGAACCTGTCCTTTGCTTATCTGTCCCAGGAGAGAGTATGTGTGTATGCGCGTGCTGTATTAGTGTGCATGTGTGTCTGTGAGAGAGAGAAAGAGAGAGAGAGAGAGAGAAGCTTGTTTCCATGGCAACCTCCTCCTTTAACCCCCCCCACACCCCTCCCCTCTAGAGGAGAACCCTGGTGGTCTTTGTGTAATGCGATTCCACTAGAATGCACTGTGGATTAGAGCTGTGCTGCCTTCGGGCCCTAGGCAGGGCAACAGTGAAGACATTATTACCCAGATCAAATGCTGTAATCACTAGGCACTGGGGGCTTTCACGTCCATTGCAGATAAAACCTAGGACTGGCAATACTCAGGTGATTAGGGGATTATTATTCTGCATTTCAGCACGGTGCCAGTCCCTCGCTGTTGAAAAATAAATAAATAAATAAATCCTGATTCTCTGTGTGATGGATGGGGGAGGGTAGAAAACAGAATGCCAGCCAAAAGAACCAGCCAGAAATCTGGTGGACTGTGATCAGTGCCTGAGAGTTAAAGCTAAAAAAACAAAACAAAACACAACCAAAAGAAAAAAAAAAGACATTCACACACATTGGCATTACAGACCACCCTTGAATTTCTGTATTGTATTTGAGTCTTGGCTCTGACAATGCAAAGAGAAGAAGAAAACCGGACCATGTTCTTATCCTCAGAGCTGCTGTAAAACACTTAGGCCACTCTATTTCCTTAGACTGCACTGTTGCCCTTCTCTAAATAGAACAGAGCACCATGGGCTTTTGCATGAGAACCTGCTTGAAAGCCTTCCATTGAGAGGTAGATCAGCGGAAGACGAGACAATGACCCCTTCAATGTCCAGCAATAGGCACTCAGAGGTACAACCTTTCATCTGCAGATATTCCACTGTTTGATTAAGTGAGGAAGAAAACTGTACTTGAGCAAGAAGCTTGAGCTACAAATGCGCACAGGAAGTACACACTTCAGCAATGTGGGAAAAGAAAGACTATAGCCTTTAACAAATGAGCCCGTGAGAGCCGGGCATGGCGGCTGGCTCCATGCTGAAAGCATCCGGCCCCGCTTTTATAATCTAACAACAACATCTTTGAAGAGGCAGCCATATGAAGGGCTCACGGCTTCAAGCACAGAGTCCTAGGAGAGCGTTGCTCTGGAGTGGAGGGATTGGGCCATTCACCCGTCCAGCCCAAAAGTATTCAACTACCAAAAGACCACTCAAGGGAACTCGAGAGCAGTGTTTACGTCATATTTCTGAAGTGGCACTTCGTAAACCTCTGCCTTATTGTATCACTCTGTGATGGGCATGTGATTTCATAGCTGCCACCATGCATGAATCCAAACTCTAAAAAAAGTCACTAGCCATGACAGTGACCACAGTTGGTACAGCACGATACGACTTTGAAAGTTGCATCAAGTTCATCCCTCAAATATTAATGCAAGCTCTGTAATCTTCTGAGTTAAAACCAATGGCAAAGGTCCATAGCAACCCTCTCTAACGGCACCCAGAATGTTTTTTCTATCATGTCTTTGGTTCTCCTGAGACAGTTGTCAGCTCCTATCTGAATGCATTTACAGCAATTTGCTGATGTACTTCCATTTACTGTCAAGAGCAGCCCGTGAATAAGATTGTATGTAATGTAGATGCAAGCTAGAGCAAGGGAGATCCCTCACTAGCAACACACAGGACAAGGGGGAGTTTGAGGTTGCATTTCTAGTTATTAGAAGAGAAAAAGCAAGCCCGAGAGACGTTCAGCATGTCGGTGCATTGCCCTCAACAGCAGTAAGTGCTTTAGGTGTTTTACCACACCCACTGTTGGCTGCACTGTAAATGCAAATATTAATCAGTGACTTTAAGCTTCTTTTCTTAAACAAATGGTTTGGCATCTTTCTTGCCAGGAGTTGTTTGGTAAATTTGAACCAACAGGCGACAATCTCAGCACAGAGGAAAGGGAGAAACGGGTAGCCTTAGACAGTCTGGCAATAACAAAATCTGTTTATCAGTTCCTCTAAAGCTCACCAATTAACACATTATGCCTTGTTTGTTTAATCCAAAAACCAAAAGTGCAAAAACGACACGGGGTTTTATGCCAGGCTGCGTTCTGGAACATTTCTTGGATGGATTCAGTAACTTTCTGGAGGCTTGTCATCACTGATTTTTTTTTTCTTTTTAAACTGAGCCTAACCAAACAAATAATAGTAACATTTGGGCACATACACCTGTTGAGATTAAATTTTAAAAAAATATGAGCTTTAGATTTGTGGGTAGTTAAGCTATTTCTGCATGTTTGGTCATGACGCTAAGGCGGATTCTGTTGGCAACTTCATCTTCAGGCATACACTCGATTTAACGCTTTACAAAAAAAGAGCTAATAACCATATTACCCCAAAGTCTCCAACTAATCCTTGGAAACCTACCACAGCGAGACGACGGCACTACAGAAATCCAGTCAAGATAAATTTTATATAAAACAGTTTATTGATTTATCAACAACTGTCAGCTGTACAGTCCTTATGGATGATGCCACATGTATGCTACACAGTCTAACTTGTGTTTATGATGAGACCATTCCCGTCTATGAGAAGATTGTAGTGAATATTATGAAATACTGAAGAAAGCAAAGAATACACCCAAAATGTCGAACGTGGTAATGGCTTTGCCTGCGTCCTTTATGAGTAACCAAGTCTTGCATATCAGTCACAGGCTCGCAAACACAAGCGGCAATAATGATCTCGAATAGACTGATGGCTAAACTTTGCAGAGTGGAGCAAAGTTTTCATACAGTGGTTGAGTCAACAGAGTGAGCTCAAGTCACAGCTGCTTCTCTGTAAAACCCATCAATCCGACAGTTGATATAAATCCATTTTGATGTTATAGACAGGAGCCAGGGTTCAGTCAAAGGTCTTCATTTCAAAGCTGAAATTCTGCTGATCAGGGTCAAAAGGGTAAACATAACTGGAAACCATGATTTTTTTCCTTCCTACAGAAAAAAAAAGAAGCCTTTCCAGAATTCTCGACTGCAAAAATCCATGGGACAAATGTCTGTGATACAGCAAATAGCGAAGAAAAAAAAAAAAGCCTTTGTCAGGGAGAAAAAAAATACAAATTAGATTTCCGAAAAGGTCATTTTGGACAAGGAACATGGGGAAAAAAAAAAAAAAAAACCCGAGGAGGGGGAAAAAAACTGAAATAGAATATCCTCTTACAAAGTCCTAATCTAATTTCCATCCCCGGAGGGGACAGAAAATCACGGCGAGAACAAGAAAGAACCATCACAAGCGTAACTGGACACCAAAATATAAATCTATAAAAGGCCTTTTATTACTCCATTATGTACACTTTTCACAGGACCTCCAAGGAGAAGCTCCAGAGCGAAGCGCCGCTTCTACTTGTGTCATGGAACTTTATCTCCACATTAAAAAGGACGAATAAAAAAAGAAATATCCAACAAACAGAGAAACAGCAAGACATTATTTTCTTCTCGGTGCCTTGGGAAACTGCACTCGCTGTACAAGTGTTAGTTGTATGAGTGAGGAAGGGCAGAGCCGAAGGACACAGCATCCAGTGCCACAATAGCGCCGCCATCCATTTTCGTCTGGCACTGCCAAACTTCCTGCCCATCCACCTTGGGGCTGCAGGCAACATCCATGCTGTCTGTGTGAGGGAAGGAGGATGGAGGAAGTGTCTACTGTTCCTGAGCATGAGCATGCTCCGATCCAAAGCAGTCTCTTCTAATAGATCACTTCATACACAGTGGCCTTCTTGTCACCAGAGCCTGTCACGATGTACTTGTCGTCTGCGGAAATGTCACAGCTCAGGACAGATGAGGACTCCTTGGACTGTTTAAAGAAAAGCAAACAAAACACAAAAAAACACTTTAATCTTGGAGGCAGTTAACTTACTCAGCAACATTTAAGGTTAAGTGGTGAAGATTAGCTGACTTCATGGCAAGATTAGATTGCACTGACATCAACTTCTGGCCTGACGGGCCTCAAAAAGGCGTCTTTGTCAGGTCAATAATTCAGGTTCAGTTTTCACTGATAGGATAGTCCTGTCAGACAGCGGTCGTTTTGCCCTTCCTCTTAGAGATCTGTGTGTACGTTTGGCCTGGCTACAGACAGAGTCTATTGATCTGCATACCTGGAATATGCTGGCGCCATAAGGAGTCCTCCAAGCATTCAACAGATTGTCCTTACCGGTGCTTACGAACCATTTACCTGCAAAGACAACAAAAGTGCCATCAGGACATCTTTCACTGACAAGTGGTTGGAAAAGTACCTACAAATGAAGAGTAGCCTTGAGATGACAACAAGCATTTATGCTATTTTAAAAAAAGGCACTAATAAGGACAGGCAAAGGGCTCTTCACAGTCAAATACGGTCAGCTTTATCTGATGCTCTTTTTGTGTGTTTGTTCATACCGCAGTAGGCAAACTTGAGGGAAAGGACACAGCTTTCGTGCAGGTGGAGCTGATACTTGTCAGGCTTTGAATGGTGGAGCACTTCCACGTTGCTGCTCTCCATTCCCACAGCAAGCCACTCGCCAGTCGGACAGTAGCCCAAAGAAAAGATCTGGAGATCGAACAGGACAATAATTACAGACAGTTCTTCGGCCGAAAGGAAAACAGCCACCAGGTCTGGCCCCTTGCATATTGCAGGGTTGTACCTGTGAAGTGAAGTCGTGCTGCTGCAGCTGTCGACCCTCTCTCAAATCCCAGGAGCGAACAGTGTTATCGAGACCACCCGTCCACAGCTTAGTGCCATCATGGGATATGTCAATACAGCTAGCACCATCCGTATGACCTTGAAACTGCCTAAAATCAAAATCAGAAGGCATACAGACAGTTATTGACATCATCTTTTAAATTGACTCAAGCCCACATACTGGAAATAAAGTTTTGTTTCCGACCTAACGAGAGTCTGGTTATGCAGGTCCCAAACGGCAATGTTTCCATCACTGCAGCACGAGAAGCAGACTTTGGCATCGGGGCTGATGGCCAAGGCGTAGCACGCCGGGGCTGAGGAGGTGAGCTCAGCTTTGATCCGCGGTGTCTGAGAGGCCAGATCCCAGATGGTCAGTGTGCTGGCCTCGCCTCCGACAATCAATGTGCGACCATCAGGCAGTAGCTTACAGGAGCGGATGTAGTTATCCCTGTTCTGTTGCACAGAGGACAAAGCAAATCAATACATGTTCAAGGCAGTGGAGCTAGGGAGAGCTTTAGAAACAAACAAATCATGGGCGGAGGATAAAAAACATCCTGTCATAACAAATAAACCAAAGATTGAACCTCAAACCTAATCTGAACTATGTGAATAAGTGTTTGGCTTGTTAATTTTTTCTAGTGTTAACGAAATAACATGTGTGTAAACATTAAGAAAAACTGATGAGGTCCTCACCAAACAGTCCAGCTGGGACACGGGGCTCTTGCTGCCTGGTTGGCTCATGTCCCAGATTTTGACACAGCCTTTGCCACCAGTGTAAACATGACGTGTGGGGTTGCTAATGGTGACAGCACAGACCACCTCGCCGTGGCTCAGTGTGTTGATCTGACGGGCGTGGCGTGGAATACCGGGGCCAATGAGGGCGTCGGGTGGAAAGGGCACAGGCTGCATTTGACCATCTGCGCTGACATGGAAGGAGTATGCTCTGAAGGAAAAGACACATGCCTGTCAGTATTTGATATCAACTGTGTTATAAAAAAATGGATCTCCAACATATCTGGGGAGACACTTACGGTTTGCCGCCAGAAATGGATGTGAGGCTGGCTGGGAGGCCCGGGGCTCTCATGTGGGTGTGAGGATCAAACCCCTAAAAGATGATATGGGAATGTTTGACTAACATACTCAACTGTTATCACAGTAAAATCCCTCATTGCATCCTGCACATGACTTTTAGATGATCCAAAACTACAGAAAAGGAAAGGGAAAGCCGTTACCATGGGAGTGCGTCCATAGGCTGCTGCTGCTGCAGCGCTCATCTGAGGGGAGATGTGCAGACCAGCATACACCCCAGGGCTAGTCAGGCCTCCGTTCATTTCATGATGGCCCATCATAGCAAAGGGGGTAGGATAGGACCCTGCAATGGATAGAGGTGTGCGCAAAGCTGGGGCTGCTGTAGACAAAAACAGGAGATGGAGATCGGTTTGTGGCCTAACAGTTTTGCGAAAGAATGGCAAAAAAAGATGATCTCAGTCTCTGTAAAGTGAAGAGAATGGTACCAACCGAGAGCTTCCATGCCTGGTGGCTTGCCCAGGATGGGTCTGAGCCCAGGAGTGGAGCTGGTGCCAGGGGTGGGGGCATCGTTTCGGGGGTGGGGGTGTTGGATTTGAGACCAGGCGTGGAGGATTTGTCATTCTGTCAAGGGAACGAGAGAGCAAGCACAATCACAATCCCGGAAACCAGGCACTGTGCAGACTGACAATTTGAAAGCAAACTGAACTTAATCCAATCTAATTCTGACAACCCTCATAGTCCTGCAGAGCCATAAACTGCTATTTATTCTAAAACCTATTATGGTCACAATGGAGATGGGGACGTTTTTATCCCCTTACTGCTTTGGCTTTAATCTTTTAGTGAGGCAGAGGGAAAAATCCTGGAATAGTTAAATACATTGAGCTATTAACAGAGAAGACCTGACTGATCCTGATGCGGGACAATATTATCCCTGACGTTTAGTCATGCACTTAAAGCACAGACAGCCATTGCTAATCCACTGCAGAAAACGTCCTAGATCTATTTGCACATGTCCCTTTGGTCTCTCGGCAATTGTCATTTAAAACCCTTTCTGTCCCAGTTTGTCCACAACTCTTTTGATGTCTTACATGACTGAGCTCCTTGGCCTTGGAGGAAGGGGTGCTTCCAGATGACGCCACTGACGCGGGGCTGTTGGGTGTGTCTTTCTTTGGGGGGCGGGGCTTGTCAATACCATTTTCAGGTGGTGAGTGGGCTGGGCTTGCCCGTGGAGTGGCAGGATCCTGGAGAAACACACCAGTAATATTTACGTAACAGCAAGGTCACGTCAATGTGCTACGAACAATTACTTGCTGTGCAGCTCACCTCATTGGACACATCGACCACCAAGTCGTCGCTTTTCTCTCCGTCACTGTCCTGTAACAATAATTAGTAATCATTTAACTTAACACATACAGATGGGGAAAAATTAAGGCACAGACTCCAGGATGTTGTTCTCTGGTCTAAACTTCATTACTTTTTTAAATTAAATTGCAAACCTAAAGCAATTTTTTTAAGTCACCATTCATAAGTATATTTCCCCAACATGCTGAACTACTCCTTCAGGGACTTACATATCTACTCATGCTGTCCTTCTCCTCCACTTTGCGTTTCTTAGAATCCAAGCTGTAGTCTGAGGAGCTGCGATGCTTCTCACTGGCTGTGCGTAAGCTTTCTGATGGGGATATTGAGTTATTCTGCAAAAGGGGAAAAACCAAACACGCTTTATTACCATTTTGTCTTCCTTCTGTAAGAGAGCGCAGCAAGTCATTCATCCATTACAAATTCACAGAAAACACACTGTGCCAATCCAAACACTAAAAATGCCTTATTCACACAATGATGGATACAGCGGACTCTTAAAATGCAGCTGTAGGCCAGCTCCAAACAGTACCCTGACACCAGCCAAGCCCAATCTCGCACACAAGCCTGTCCCTGGCCACACAACAGAATGGGCTGTTATCTGAACTGAATGGAGGAGGGCTTGTTTTCCGAGCCGGGCTCCCTCCTCCTCATAACTGGACAACAAACAGCCTCACAGGGACATGAGCAGTGTGTTGTAGCTGAACAGAGGGCCTTTTCTCCGGAGTCAGTCAGGCTGAGCGTGAGAGAGAGAGAGAGAGATGGGAGGAGAGAAAAACGAAAGTAAAGCGAGAGAGAGGGGGGAGAGAACCTATATGTTGTGGGTGCTGGGCATTGATTGCCGTAGCGCGCTTGGGCACCATGTCAGCCGAGGCTTTGAGCTCAGATAAAGAAAGAGAATCTATATCCTGCCAGTGGGCACGGCAGCGTGGGACTGACTGGTGCTTCTTCATGGAGCCTGCCCACACAAGCTGGGACAGCTCACTCTAAACGCCAAAAGAATGGGAGGCTTCAGGCAGGTGTCCAGCAGCTTTCACAGGAGTTTGCCACTTGCCTGTAAACTGCCAAGTTCTCCCGATTCTCTCTGTCCCTCATCTGAGGACCAAAGCGAAAACATGGACTAAGTCAGCGGCGACTCAGAGAAGTGAACAATGGCTGATGGACTAGCAGTCTGGGCAAAGAGCCACTGTCTGCATAATGGCTGACCTTTAAAGAGATGCTTAGCGTGACTCATTAACCAAAGTCACCATTCTACTATCAGATGACCAGGGACGAGAGCACAGAAACAAAACAGGCCTGCTAATCGCCCCAGGACTTCCATTTCTTCAGACATGACTGCACCCATTCAGCTGGCCCGGCCTACAGAAACACAATCTCACAGGCCCATCACAAGCCATCATAGATCGCAGCATTTCAAATATAACGCTTTAGCAGGCCCAGCCAGACGAGGTGGAGAAGAAGAAAAAAAAGAAAAGAAAAACAAAACAACACTCCATTTGTGTTCATAAATATTCATCACATGCCAAGAAGGAGAAAGAGAGAGAGCTGGTAAACAAGGGAGACAGTAGAAGGGATCAAATAAATCCTTTAAGAAGGGGAAGTCCAAGCCTTTCTTTAATTGTGATGAAATTACAAGGCTTCTAATCTCTCCAGCATGATACCAGTCATTTCCCCTTCTGGATTAAACACACACGACTTATATTCCAGACCTCATTTTCCATTAATCATTTTATTGAACTCAGATTACACTGCATGAAATCAGTGTACGCATGCAGTGATGGAGGAGCTCTACTTGACACTTGCAGCGCAGATGAAAATGTGATGAATTACAAAAAAGCAAAACAAGTGCGGCTCGGGAAACTTACCGTGCTCTCTGTGTCGCAGACATCACGGTGGCGGCCGAGGCAAAGATGAAACCAAGCGGAGCAAAGAGAAAAACAAGTCAGTTAGCACATCATAACAGATGCTTCTAGCCGAATGTGTGACAATCAACTGCAGGGCACAAGGCCCCTCTTATCGGCGTGTATTGGAGCTGCTGAATAGCTTATGCAGTCATGGGCTGGGAATGTACCAGCTCATTACCCAGACAGAATGTGAACAGACAGGATGTGCTCCTCACCTAAGGGCCCTATGATTGTGAGAGTGAGAAGCATTCAGCACTAAATTGGTTTGTGTCAGTTTAACATCCTTTCAGAACTGCTAAAATTAATATGCTTTTCGATTCTCGTAAATAATAACTAGCTAACAAAGCTATGGGGCCGAGCTCTTCTTCTCACCTCGGTGTTCGAGATCATGGTGGTTCTTTTCATCCTTTACTGGGAGATGGGCTTGGCTCCCCAGAGCTCCTAGCGCCAGCAGCCCTGATCCGGACCCCGTCACAGGGGGGATGCCAGGGGGCTGCAGCCCGAGGGGTGAGGCGGCAGCTGGACTGGAGGCCCATGGGCAGCATGGGAGAGGTGCTGTGCCTGGAGCTGCTGCTGCTGTAAGGTGACAGGGAGATAGACAGACAGACAACAAATGGGTTGGAGGGAAAGGGCAAGGAGAAACCACCAGCTAAGCACGAGGCTAAACCCCAGATGATATTAGCACATTCACACGTCTATTACTGTCAGGAACACACAGCAATCCCCCTCAGTGCTATTTCAATACCAGGCCAGGGTGGCATAAGCCCTAGATCTGTGCTGAGGCGAGTAAAACGTGTAACTGACTGACCGCTCTCAGCATGTGTAACACACGAGACAGAGGCGCTCAAGTTATCGAAATAACCCACTAATCGCAGTGTATTATTGAAAACAACTGAAATATTTTTCATTCTACTTTATCCAAAAAGAAAAAAGTCTGCTTCACCCACATCTTAAAAGAGAAAATCATTATGCTTAAAGGTAAACTGGCACATATTTTACTGCAGCAACAACAACTCCTGTGCCTCTGTGATTTAAGCGATCAGAATACAAAGCTCTGTGGAAATCTGTCTGTGGGCTAAACAATACCCGCTTTTCAAACACGTCCAGTGTCTGTTTACTGATCTCATATTCACATTTCTGGATTGACGGAACATGAATCATTTGCACACCCCCAACTTTAAGAGACTGCGGGAACACAGAGTACTAGAAGCTGGCACGCCTTCCCTCTCACTCTGAGTCTTTGAGTGTGTTTCTGAGTGTGTGTCTGGAAGGCTGCTGTGGGAGCCAGGACCAGGGGTCCCATGCTGGCACTCAGTCAACCCTCCAATACTCAGCATCAATATTTGAAAGGCACAGGGAAATAGATGGGAGTTAAAAGGCACTCAGCATGGAAGTAAGCAGTTTAAAGCAAGGTTAAATAATACTTAGCTGAGACACCAATAAAAACATCAGCAATTTATTACCCGTATACGAGCCAGCTGAATAATTCAGATGCTGTTACAGCACACTCCTCTCTCTTTTTACAAGACGGATTTCAATCAGTGTCCATTTATGGCCATTTCAGGAATATTAGAATCTTTGTAATGACTATGGAGGTAGTGCGACGCATAGAAGACGGTGGTGGGCAGGCCTAACACATAATTAAAAATACATTAACTCAGCAGGAACTCCTTCTAAATTCTGTAGCAGGAATACAAAATACACTTAGTGTTTAAATATGTCCTTAGAAATATAATCCACATTGCTCTTTTGTTTTTCTGTTGTAGAAGTAGAGAGGACTAGCATGACTAATAGCTAACTTTTTAACTTGCAACCTTGTGCTTTGTTACACGGGGCAGATGTCAATCCAATTACAAAACGTACCCAAGACAGACACAGGGAGCTCTCTCTCTCTCTCTCCCCGTGTCTGTCCGGGAGCCTAAGAGAGCGAGTGCGTTATAATATTGTGTCCATGAGGGAAATTAAGGAGCCAGTTCATTGGCAGGGGAGAGCCATCCTTGCTCATTGTGTTTAATGAGGCACTGATGGGTAATAAGCATGGCTGATCAGCAACAGCCCTCATTACAGGGGCCATAAATGAAGACAATAATAAATAAAGAAAGGAGTCTGGCCTATTTTCTCTAATTTAATATTCTAAGATAAAGACCTACTCTTTGCTCCTTTTTCCTCTAACTGAGTGTAGCTAAAGAAAAAAAAAGTTACACACAAAACTGAGCAAATATATTATAGTAGTCTCTGGTGTGCTAACAAACTAACTTTAGAAAGGCATTGCCCTTGGGCTGGAAAAGTGCAATGCAACTTGCACAACACCAAATCCATTAACAAGAGTGTAGTGCAGACATATTTGTAGATGCCGTTTAAAATGAGACCTAGACAGGGTTAACAGAGCAGTCATGGCTTGAGCTGCTACAGATGCTTCTGTTCTTACTATATAACACAGTTAATGGTCATTCAAACAAAAGAAAAACTTGTAGTAATCTGTTAACACTTTAAAACAATGAGTATTATTTTACGCAGGGAGAAATGTGGGCTCGTTTAAAATGCCTCATTTATGACGCGGATATTGTGGGTATTTTCTAATCCACCAGAAAACGCTGCTTGTCAGGTTCATTTCAACACATGCAGCTGCCCCAGTTTCATTCTATTAATGGCCCTCAGCTCCATCAATAAGACATGCAGCTGGCTCCTGGATGCTGCCTGTCTACCTGGCACGCTCTTTCACCTTGCTTTACAAAATACATGAGGATTTTGGCATGCCTACAGAGCTTCTCCTTAATGAATAACTAATGGCAAGGTATTCGTAAAACATACAGTGGCTACATTTCCTCCTCCTCTGACGTGAGTGACCTGAGTGACCCGGGTGGGAGCCTTACTGTTTCATAAAAACTGTGCTGGTTCATAAAATGTTTTCTTAATGCTTTGAAAGCCCAACAAGGCACAGTCAGATGATGAAAAATACAAATTCAAATGTACAACATCCTAGTACTGTGGTGCTCTACATGTGAAAATCATATAGACCACCAAAAAACCCCCACTAGTGAAATCTCTTATTCTTAGGAACTTCTACTACTATTACTGCAGCAGCTGCTCTTCCAAAAAGTCTAATAAAGCATCTGTTTCAGTCCAACAGAGGAGTAACAAACAGTTTTCCATCACCTCAAGACACCCACTCAGGGAAATTCTAGGGAGCAATTATCCAGGAACAAAAGGTCACCAAGGGGGTTATTAATTGAATTCCAATATGTGCTTCCAGTCATCAAGTGAGCCTTTAGGCTAGTGTTCTGTGCATGCCGGAGAGTCTACAGTAGTCACAAGATCAGAGAGACTTTGAGCTTTCTATCGCAGGTGAAACCAATCGCTTTCATTGTAGCAGGCCCGGGTCAGCACAGCTGATCAATGAGGAGCAGATGGCGTTTGGAAGCCGCGATGAACGCAGCGGATTACCGCTCGCTGCCGTGGCGTGAAAAGAACTGTGCAGCGGAGCCGTGATGGCTGACGACTGTCTGTGCTGTCTCAGTTAGCTTGCAGTGCTGGCTGTGTTTAGTTCACCCTCAGCCTTTTAATTCCCACAGCAATCCAGGTCAACTGTGAGAGATGAGGCTCCTCATTAAAACCTTAGCCAATTAAAGCAATACGAGCTGCGAAGGGGGATCTCGAGAGCTCTCAGGCTCGCATTTATCAACACACAACAAGGCATTGAAGATGCCACCGAGGCCAAAGCTAAAACAACGCATGAGTCTTTTTTTGGTTCGTTTTTGGGGTGTAGTTGCCAATGTTATAGCGAATTTAATGGTGAAAAATAAGTCATGAAATGGAAAAAAAAATAGTGATGACACATTTGATTTAAAGAGAGGCAAATGTGCACTAAAAGTTTAGCAAGTGGTGTATTACAATGTGTTCACTCAACAGTTCAGACTACTCGGTACATGAATTTGATGTGAAGGTTTGCCCCTACCCAAGGTCAAATAAAGGATAAAAAGGGGGTATACACACGGTGAGAGGCAGATTGGGAAGTCCACGTACCCCGATGATGGCATTCAGCTCAGTCATAGTCACCTGCTTAGCCCTCTCTACTGCCTGAGCAACCTGCTGTTGGTGCTGTGGACAGACATTTGCAAAAGATTATTTATCACACATCCACGCTTGCTCATCTATGAATTTCACAGTTTTTTCAAAAGCAACACTAGAATTATAAAGGTGAGATAAAATGCTCTTAACCACAATTATTCCCAAATGCAAGGAGTATTATCTTAAGGGTACAGGCAACAATAAGTGGCGTTGCTTTAGTAGTAAACTGTGACACCATTTGGAAACCGGGCTCAAAACTCACCTCTTGTGACAGGAAAGGCATAATTTGAGCTAAAATTGCGTTGAGCCGTTTGGCAATCTCCGTCTGGAAAACAAAGAAAGGGGAGCAAAATGAGACGGTAAAGTATGAAAGAGACAGTGACTTCATATAACCCCGCCTTTAATGTTTACACCGATTAAGTCAATTACTGCGGCAATCAGAACTGCTTGACTCAACATCCTCTAAACAGCGTGATATTGACATTTGAAATATTTAAAACATTAGGAGAGCCCAGGGGGATGGAGCACAGCTGTGCTAAGAGTGCACTCCATGCTAAACGGATATGAGCAGGCAGAGTGCTGCTGTGTTGAGAGGATCCTCTCTCACTCTGCCCTTCTTCCCCTCATCTGCGAATGCGCTGTCCTGCAGTTAACCTCAGAGTTAAACCACACAACCACACCCCAGGAAGGAAGGCCTACTAACTACAGCGCATTGTTTACTTACATGTAACGGTGTGGGGAATTTACATTAACAATTACGACTGCAGAGCATGCAAAGACACCATAATAACATTGTAGGGGAGACACCTTAAATCTATGAATCCATTAAGCAAGCAGCCTGTGTCGTAAGTGGCGTTTGCTAAAGCTACAGCTTTTCAGGAATAAAGCTCAAGCCGTTTCTCACTGCAATCAAGCGCCCAGCCCACCACCCTCATAGCCTCCCAACATCCACGACGCCCTGCCTCCATTCTTCTGCTTGTCTACCAACTGCCATGGCAACGGCTGCAGCCCTATCTTGCTGGGATCATTATGCAAATGGCACCTCTGCTTGACCGTAACAGGCTTTAAAATCATATTACGTGCTTGGAGGCAGGTCATTAAATTGAATTTTCAGCCTGTCGATCACATGAATGTACCAAATGAATGGTGGATAAAAAGAGCAGTGGGAGGAGGTGTGCGGGGGAAGATCGGGGGGGGGGGGGGGGGGGGGGCTATGATCCACGCCCCCCACCCCCTCCAGTCTCCTGTAAAAACACTGCACAGACGGCCTGCTCTGCCTCTCTTTCTCCTTCCAGGGAAAGGAGATGAGACTTTCAGGTTCAAGCTCTGCACTGGGAGCAGAAAAATAACAGTGCCAAAGCTACATCATCTTTGGAATTTATGAGCTGCAGTTCAACCCAGGGCCACTGCAGAACACAAACACATCACAGGGATTTTCTCTGATTTTTCATTTGGAGCAGCAGCACACACAATGTACTTTGCAGACCGCTAGCTTATTTATTACACATGGCAGAAATGCCAGGCAGTTTTGGCAGCCAGACATATTACCTCTAAGCAGAGCCAGAGAGATTGGAGAGTAATGTCCAACAGAACGAGACCTGCTGACCCAAGCTGCAACATGGATAGCCACTTAGCCAGTCAAGCCAGCAGGACAAACAACAACAAGCTGAAGATGCAATATCAGATGAAGCCGCGGATCAGATGCAATAATGCCAAACAAATATATGGCAGCATGTGTCACAGGAAGTACAATAGTCCAAAAGATAACACTGACTATAACTTGATTATTGCCCGCAGACAAAAAAAAAGAAGAAGGGGGAAAAAAAAAAAAAAGAAAGAGACTGGACCGCGGTCCCCTTTGGCACACAATAAATGTGACCTACAGGTAATAAAGATAAATCTTTTACGAGTGCTGGTATTAATGCAACGTAGTAAGTGTTCTAGAAAGAGCTGAAGGAGCCCCACAGAAATGGTCGAAAAGCGACAGGACCCGTATAATCCATGTTTGTTCAGATAAGCCATGTAAATAGCAGTCGAACATTTGACAGGATTTGCAGAAAGGCCTTGAGCGCACGGCCCATTCCTCTGTAGCTTAGTGTCATGGTGACAGCTGGCTGGGAGAGGTCAGGAGGTGGCTGATCCACTCTGCCCTAAACAACTGGCAGTCTCTACACTCTCACAACACAACATGCAAATACACGGAAAAGGCAACAACTCAACTCGCCACTGCTGTCAAAATAGATACGGTGCAGAGCTGGGAGGATTTCTTTTTTTTCCCCCCTGCCGGCAGATAAAAATTGGGCTGTTGTCACTTTAAGCAGATGACAGCTTGGCCCTTGAGAGGCCGGCTTTGCACTGCCGCTACACAATTACAGGTACTCGGACCTGTGTAGCACCACTTTAAGAGCACTCTCGGGCTGGCTTGTCAATGGTGTGCAGAGAGGTATTCGCCTGTTGCTATCAGCAATGGGAAAATGGACTCGAGACACTGATGAGTATTAAATGTAGAGGGAAAACAAGTGGTGGCTCTGGTCACATGATCCATCTATAAACAATACTTGACTAGTCACATTTAGAGGCTCAGCAATTTTGACAGCGTCGCCTCATGTCAGGTTTTCAGAGTGAGAAGAAAAACATCAGAGTTTGTTTAAGCCAAAAAATGATGCTTCCACTAAACCAGTCTTTGATAAAGAAGTGTAGCGAGTCCAGAATTAGTTTCTAATTGGCATTTAAAGTTATTGGTATTGATTTGAAAAATGCTGAAAACCTGCATAAATGAATACGTGAGTCATTACTGTGATTAGTCTTGTCAGCTGCAGCAGTCGAGCTGTGGTTTTTTCTAAACAAAGCATGACACAATCTAAAAAACAATAAACTTATTCCAACAAAAACAGCATAAGAACATAACCGTCGTTGTTACGCCACATCTTAAAGTACAGTCAAGTAACTTTTCTGCTTATGTAAGTGAAACTGACACCCAACAGTTCACACCCTGAAATTATTACACTGCAGTCCAGTCCCACATGACAGATTGGGGATATGGAAGTACTGATGGCTTGGAGAGCCACAGTTCCTCCAACCACTTTTCACTGCACGCCTCTTTTGTATGAAGACTGCAGACAGCCTGTTGGCTGACCAAGTTTGCTTTGGCGCTCGCCGTGGCAGATACTTTGCTACTTAGCAAATGATTCCTGCAGACATGGCTGCGTTACGGCCGTAGGTAACGACCTAATCTGATTGAATCTTAGCATCACACAAGCCCCAAACCCCATGCAGCTCTTGGAAAACAAGCACCATATGAAGATAATTACCAGCTGACATCATGCAGCAGAAATTAGCAGTTTGCATCGACATACTGACATGGCTGATAGAGAGGGATCAGATAACACCACCACGTCAGTCTTAGCTTTGCCCGTGTACGCATTCTGAAATGTGAATTATGTCCCTGCACAGTAATGAAAAAGGCACAGTTAGAGGAATGAATTTCCTCACCATGGAATAAATCTCCTGGCAGGAAAATAATATGCCTGTGTGCATCCAATAATCCATCCCAACCCTGCCTGTTAACCGCTCCCCATCTTCTCCTCCTCCCCTGCCTGAGCTGTAAGCTGGGGGAGCTGCATGGACGGGGCCCACACTGTTTGCTCACAAACACGCCGTTCAGCAGGTTAGGGCCCCACTGATGAATTATTCAAGCGCTTCCATCAGCTCTGTTGAGGTTCCTGATAAAAGTCAGGCGCTAAAATGGATCAGTCGATTAACCTGTTTACACAGAGCTGGGCTGTTGCCCCGCCTCCAGCTCTATTCTCCAACTTGTCTCCTGATCCCATCCCCCCCACCTCTCTCCTCTGGTTGGCGATAAGTGCCTGACAGAAGCTATCAGAAGGGCCTGAGCCCTGACAGACATGTGGAAGTCTGACACACAGCACAGACACTGATGGATCGCCCTAACACGCCAACCCACCATGCCGCCAACGCTGTCATTATAACCAAGCCAGGCAGTTGCAGGGGGGCGCGGGAAGCGGGGGGGACATGGGCATCAGCGCTTTAAGAACAGCATACAATGAAATGTCACTCATTCACACAATCTTTATCACTTCAGTGCGGTTTATCTGCGGAGACATACAAGATAGGATCTTCTGATAAAGATAAGACCACAATGAAGTGACTAAAGGACTTTTGCTCTGCTGGTGTAATTACTTCATCCTGAAAAAAGAAATACTGACCTATCAGAGGGCCTCTCTTTTTAATCATTAAGTCAAAAGGCTAAGCCTGCCAAAGTCTACCTTTAATCTTATCAGAAAGCTGAGTCAAATCCCGGATGCACACCATATGCAAATTTCCAATAACGGCTCACAGCACTTGTACAAGCTGTGGCACAAGTTTGGGGTTGTGTTGTTGTTTGTGTGCAGTGGATCTGCCTGTTTTCAGACCATTACTGATGCTCAGTTCAGCTCACAGCCTGTAAGTGGCTCCGCCTGGATCTGACATCCCCTGACACCGTGGAAAACCAATGAGCTGAAAAATATGAGCAGCACTGTGAGATACGTACCTGCTTGTGCATCTCTATATTCAGCCCGTAGGACATCTCGTAATACTGAAACGAAAGCAGGGATATAATTGTGGTTAGTGACGTCAGCGCAGTTACAAGATCTGATGATATTTATTACGTGTAACAACAGGCGAGTGTTTTTGAGCTCTACACTCATGAGACCGGCGTAACCTCAATGTAATTATCGCTGCGCTGATTACATCAGGGTTTGAACACTATAAAGCCTATATAAAAAGTGTTTTTACAGGAAAAGGAGATACGTTATAAGATCAGATAACAAAAGGATTTCTTTGAGCAGCTCAGAGTGAATAGCCAATAAATCAATGCTTCGCTGTTTGCAGTGTGGGCAGAAAAGAGAGGGTTAGAGTTATTGATCAGCTTAAGCCCTCAGATCCCTGTGATGTTTGTTTACTTAGAGTAACGCGATTGCTCAACACTCTTATTTCCAGCCAGGTCAGTCTGTCTGGCTGAAATGTAATCCGCCGAGCCCACAAGTGGCAGCCGGAGCAGAAATGGCTTTCCAGTCAGCGTCTATTTGATGAGGCCAATGCATTATTCAGTCCATTAGCTTCTTCGAAAATTACTCTCAAACAAGAGAGCCATTCTGTCTGAGATCAGAGCCCCACAGCCATGGCGTAACCTGACACCGAGCGCTGGCTGTGGGATACTTCCCAACATGTTTACCTAACCTCCTGCTTGTCAGGCCGACATGCTGTTTTCCTGTGAGCAAAAAAAAAAAAAAAAAAAAAAAAAGTTTAATTTAAGGCTGCATGCATTGGTTTAAATAATTCCCGGTGTGTTTACCTGGGATAGCCTTCTTAGTGTGTCATGTCTGAGCTAATTTTTGCGTCAGGGGCACACCTATGTTTTTCTAAAAGGCTGCTTTAAAAAAAAAAAGCAAGCTAATGATTAAGGTTTACAAAGAAGCTGAGTATAAAGGAGACTGCAGTGTGCTCCACGTCCTCCATTTTGTTTACTGTGGTGTATTTTCCCACACGCTGCTCTGGGCCTCCGCCCTCAGCTCACACCTAATTTATGGCCATGCATATGTCTGAGTGTGGAGTCTCCTAGGAGAATAATCAGATCAGCACACACAGAGGGCAACACTGCAGCCGACCCTTGGAGATCAGGGGCATGCTATAATGGAGCCGCAGCCCACTGCCGGCCGCCTGTCAGGAAGCGCTCCTCTGTAACAACCTGCTACATCAACCCCCACGGGGGGGCTTTCACAGGCCTGTACCTGCCACTCAGCCCGCCCTAACAACCACATAGGTGATCACAATAGCCCCGTCTCACTCCACCCCAACTAGATCTTCAACAAGCCGTGCAATCTGGAAACCATAATTGCTTTCAATTGTAACACAATCTTACCATGACATAGTGGCGCTGCATCTCTGTCTTCTCATTGGCCAGTTTGTCATACTCCACCTTAAGACTTAAAATAGGAGACCAGGTGTCATTTTCAAGCGTCTGTGCCACTTCAATCACTCAGTCACACTTAACCACTTAACAGAGATGTGCACAGGATAAAAACAGGGCTGCTTTAAAAAAAAAACAAAAAAAACATTATATATATGTTCCTACAGGAGTCAACAGTCAAATATTAGCCTTAACCTCAAAACCCAATAGAGTAAATGTTGACACTGTCATTCTTTGAGTATAATCATTACCTGTGATACTGGGCTTGCAGGAATTGAAATTCATCTTTAATCCTGTCACAAGACTCTGCTACGGTGAATTTGAAGCCAGGCTGGCCAGGCTGATGTGGAGCCTGAAAAAAAAGAAAAAAAAAGAAAAGAGGTTGTAAAAAAAAAAAAAAAAGAGAGAGAGAGAGAGAGAGAGAGAGAGAGAGAAAAAGTTTTATTCTGCATTGTGCTCTGACCTGCTAAGGAGAGCTGAACAGTTCACACATTTAGACTCAGGGTTTTAGGCTAACATCTCCTCTGCGGGAAGACATTACCACAAGGTGGGTCTGATTCACACCTCCAGAGGGTAATAACACATTAGCTTTCACAACAAATATGAAATATAATTTCAAAAAAGAAATTCAAATTACCACCACCACTACCACCACCTGTCTTCACGTTCAGACACAGTCATATGCAAGTGTCTGGCTGAGTAAATATCTCCAGGCATACAAACAATCTGCATCCATTTAGTACTGACTGCATATTCCGATGAAGCATAAATGCACTGTAATGAAAACCATACAGAAATCTGATGACCTGCATTAAGAGCGGAAAACGCTTTGCAGGGCATGTTTCAGGAGAACGTGGGGGAGGACGCGGCACAGGCAGGAACCATACACCAGCACCAGTGTTTTGTAATAAATATGCAATCTTCTCTAAGTATAGGTGAAGCGAGTCTTACCGGATGTCGGCCTTGTGGATACATCTTGAAATGTATCCTTTGTTTATCCCTCCAGTGTACAGGTCCTTTGGCAAAACGGGTGAAATTTGCTCACAGCCACACCAGTCTCAGCAGACAGGGCCGAGGGGGTGAGGGAGGGGGAGGCAGGGATGAGGAGAGGGGGGGAGGGAGGTCGTGAAAATCCTGTGTTGAGAAATGACGCGGTTTAATCTATAACCGTAAAAATAAAATAGAAATAAAAACCACAGACATACAGTTCACACTGTTTACCAATAAGTAAGTAGTCACCACAGCACACTACTCCCAGTTACCGCAGCAGTTCGAGCCGAGTCAGAAAAGCAGCACACAGTCGAGCGCTTCTGTCTTCTTGATGACCTTATTCGGTCAGTGGTCAGACTCGATATCCTAACAAATCTCAACGTGCAGTTTAACCTGATGCCAACACATAGACGGGGCTGGAGAAGCCACTTATCCGCCGTGCAATTTTAATGCTCAGATCAGTTTCGTTCTTTAATAAAAAAAAATAATAAGAGAAAAAAGAAAGAAAGAAAGAAAGGAAACTGACTGCTGTTTGTGAAATGACCACCACCATCCCCTCCCCCGGTCTGTAGGACGTCTACAGGCAGGCCACAAGCGACAGCCGCTGGCTTCCACCTACTGTGTGACTCCCGCTCGGAGTCGTGGAAGCGGGGTTGAGCGTACGCCCAAAAATTAGAAGAAAAAAAAAAAAAAACTAAGAAAGAAATCAACAGCTCTTGTAAATACGTACCCGTGCGTGTGTCCGAAGCGTCCGTCCGACTTCTGCTCCCGAAGAAAATACTGAGCAGGCTATAATTCATGCGTTTAATCCCTCCTAATGTAAGCCTGGTGGACGCAGTTTTCGTCAAGCATCCTCTCTCCTTCGCTCTCTCCAGAACGCACCCAGCCAGGCTGGGAGAAAATTTTTTAGTGCGGTCGGGCTCGATTAAACTATACTTTATTCTTCAACCGCGAACCTCCGAGGAATGTGCGCCTTCTGCGGCTGGTTAATCCCACAAAGAAGAAGAAGAAGAAGAAGAAAAAAAAAAAAATAAATATGCTTCCAAAATCTGTCTTCCGACTCGAAGAGGTTGGAGATTCTTTAAAAGCGTAACATGGTACTCTCCACAATCTCGCGTTTCCCCCAGTTGTCCAGCTTACCCCGGTTGCCACACACAGGCAGCAGGGCTGAACTGCCGTGAAAGCGCCTATCTGTCCAATCGCATTACTCGGAAGGAATACGGCCACATCTGCCTATCGGAGAGCGACGGCCCCCACGTGGGGTGCAACGGTACATGACATCATCTCGCGGATCCACAAGGCATCATCCGTCCGTCCCACCGTGTACAACAGCAACAACAGCAGGCATTGATGTGCCGACGATGATATCCAAATTTGACAGAGACAGCACAAATTCCACATCCGCGCTTCATTAGGGTGTTTTCCTTTTTTTCCCCTCAGTGTGTGTGCGCGCCTCCGAAATAAGATGATGAATTTTTTTTTGAGGGGGTAAGACCACCAGCGGGACTGGGGGAGGAGGGGTGGGGGGTGTACGGTGAATTTTTATCCCCACACTCAGAAAAACGGATGAGGGGAGTGCTTCTTGTAAAACGTGGTTACAAAATACGAAGAAATGCTAACACGAAATATACAAAGTAGCGGGCAAAACCAGAAATATCCGGGTTTAACCCCCCACCCCTCCCTCTCGCCACCACCACTATCGCCACCTTTTCCTACACGCACAGCGTGAAGGGCACAATATAATGACCAATCGATCGACGACACCCACCAAAATTGAAGCCACGGGAGCGTCTCGATATAATTTCTCGTAAGTGTTTCGAGATTCTTGAACAACATACCCGCTCGTCTACCTATCAGCATTTGGGTGATAGTTGCTCAGCGGGGGAAGAGGAGATGATTGCCTTTGTGTGATATGAACATCAGCCATGTCTGAGCGCTGCCTCTGCGCCTTGTTTTGAAGGTTCGGCTCTGCCCCCACGTGGGACTCCTCTGCGGCTTTAAGGCCTCTCGTCCAATGGCCGCGCGGCGCACTTACTCGCCGGCTTCCCATTGGCCCGCCGGCGCCGAGCCTGTCATTCACGCGGCAGCGTTGTCAATCAATACCACGCGGGGTCAAGCGCTGACAAATGCCTGTGCTCCTCGGTCCTCTGCCTGTGAATAGAGCCTGGAATGGCTGCTTAATTAGCTTCGAATGGCTTTTCTCTCCAGTTCAAACAATCTGTTACCACCACGTGGTAATGAGAGCCTACATTAAACAAAGGAAGAAAGGAAGCATGCAAACAGTTGTAACATTACAACCTGTAGTTTTCCTTTACATATGGGCCTATGTAACTAGCAGACAAAAGGCTCTTGTTTACCTTTATCACAGAGGCCAATCCACTTGTTCTAACATTAGACATGATATTAAAGTTTTGTTGTATAGATATGTGTTTTGCCTTCACAAGGCAGAAATGACACTTGACTGCTTGTGCATATGATGGATACACAAGTAGCTACTAACTGTGTGTGTTTCTTGGTTGTGAAACAAAAGAGGCAACACCACATCCATACAGATGCAAATGAAAATCACATTATCTCTGATCTTTCTAAAGTGCTACATGCATTCAAAGATGCTAAATTAGCAACAGATGGTTGTGAAATCTTCACACATATTCAAGATGTAATTGTGTATAATGGTGGGGAGTTAAATTATGGTTATAACAAGTCTGATAAAGCCTTGCAGTAAGTGACTTAAATACAACCAGCCATGCTTCACTTTGGGGAAAGCTGAGGTCATTATGTCACCTTAAGGTCTGAGATTGCCCAGCAGTCGTCTTACTTGTCATTCTTGTCAGCCTCCTTGAGGATGTGGGATAACTGTGTTATTTCCAAAAGTATGGGGGCAGTCTGTGAGAAACTCAAGCACTCACAAGAGCTGGCGGGCTAATCTCAGCCAGGCACCCCCTCATGCTTTTCAATAGAGAGTGCTTGGATTAAAGGCAACAAAAGGCTGGGCCCAAACCCCAGGGAGAAGGGTGGTGGTGGTGGGGGCTCTCCACCCACCGAGACCCCCACACTGTTTATTTACATGGAAACCTCAGCCTCGGTGAAACTCCCACCCTGAGGCATTACACACGGGCCTATTTGCAGAGGTGGCTCTAATTCTTGACAGAGCGGGGATTGTCCTCACTCCAGCCACTTTGAACTTACTAGCGACTCACTTTCCACATAGCTCAGATACAGCCAGTGAGCAAATATTTTGCTTCTTCCACAGAACAATTTCCTTGGGGTCATATTGTTCAAAGGTAGCTATGCCTGTCACACTCTGCTTGGATTTTTGTGTGGAAAATGTGGTTGAGCACAGAGGTTGAAATCACGCCTTTTGCAGCCAGAGAACGAGGCAAAGATCGACAATACGGTGGAACTATTTATCATAAACCTATATTGGATGTATTTGTAGATTACACAGTCTTGGCTCATTAATGCGACTTGCAGTTAATAAGCGACTTGGCCATTTTTCTCTCTGTGGAAGCTCGCTTTCCTGTTCACGGAGCAGAAAATGAGGGCCCTGATACTGCAAACGCTGGGGGTTTGTTGCAGTGACTTACACTTCAGGGAACTGGCATGTTGTTTGTATGGAGATACGCAGATGTACATACCGCACGTTCACAAACAAACACACGCACGCGCTATGTATCGCAACCACGTCATTCACAGGCAGGAGGCAGAAATTCACAAAAACACGCACACACGCATTCCATGCAACAAAGAGCCTACAGTGTGTGGTGGAGAGATGAATTGCCTGCACTGTATTATCAGGATGACTCATCAGACAGTAATCAATGAAAACAGGATGAAAGTCTTATCAAAGGAGAAAAATGCAGACATGAAATGTGTCTCAAAACAAAAAGAGGCTTTTGGCAGGAATCCGGTGCTGTACATAGCCCTCGGCTCGGGAGGGGTGCGACATTACCAAGCGATACTCCGAAATTAATATTCCCTGCAATCAACAACTCTCAATGATAAGCACACAAAGCAACAACAATGCACACACAACCAGCAGTTTAAAAAGTCAGCTCTCTGAGCAAATGCGGACCCACTTGTAGTTTGAAACATCTGTGCACTGAACACATTTTTCTTTAAAAGCATACTTTCATTTCTATTGGGTTTTCAAATCTGGATACAAATGAAGTAAGTTTTTCAGTGATGGGGGAAATATAAATCTGTCTCCTAGCCTTTCTTTTATTCTGCAAAGATAGGTCAATATAACAAATCCCCTTATAGCATCAAGGCCGTTGCTCTTTTCCAGGAGGATCAGCTTCACACTAATTTCCTGTTAGAGCAGACAACTGAAAAGAAATTGCCAAACATATTTTACTGTTGGAGGTTTTTTCCCTCCTTAACACGACTTAATAAACATCTCTTTAAAATTCACACGTTATTAACACACTAAAATTAGACAGTGTAGAGCAAATGATTATCATTATTAAACGATATGTATGCAGCTTATCCGCCAAGATTATTACGTGATAACAGGATCCTTGAATTTTAGAGTGACTTCTTTCACATTCACTCTATGCAAATTAAACATTTTTGTTTCTAGACAACACCTTAATGTTTTAAACTGCTAACATCCTGCATATTAAATATAGCCCAAAAATAAGTACGTGAAACCAAACCACAGCAATGTGTTTTCATTTGGCTTTGTCAGACTGTCAGAAAAGTAGTTGAGTGAATTGATGGGACATTGTTCACACCCAGAGAGCCACAGTGCACTTAAAAAACAGCCTGAGGGTAACAGTAAATCTGTCTTCAGAATTTATTGATGTTTGTTAATCTATTCATCTCCATTGCAACCATGACTCACTTGTTTTCAATTAAAGTTGTGTCATATGTTGCTTAAGTAGAGGACACTGATCGTTCACTGGGTGTGCTTGGGACCTGAGCTAAAGCAGAGGAAAGCTTCGGAAGTCTGTGTTCCAAATGCTTCAGTGTTGAACCTGCACTCATGGTTGAAAGCTAAATCCTCTCACAGCCTCATGTATGCAGTGCTGTTGTTGTGTTGTTGTTATGTCCACAACATAGTGCTGAGCTGGAGGACTGCCAGCTATATTCTTATCCACTTAAATACAGGAGCCTATTCTCAAAGAGGTGATGTTTGCAGACAGTAGCCTTTCTAAACTTTTTTTTCTCCACTCCTACTCTTGACTCAGTATAATCAAGAATCAGAATGACTGAACCGAGTGCTTGTTCAACAGAGCCTCAGCCCGGGACATTTTTAGCTGCATCATTTCTATTTTCACAACCAACTGCACATTACAGCTAGTTGCAGGCAGCCAGTCTACATATTGAATTATTCCCAGCTGACAATCTGCTTCTGTGTGTGCACTGCGATCCAGACGTAAATACTTGGCAAAGTCAACATTAAACTGATCAGAGGATCAAGCTGTACCAGTTGATTGAGAGGACCTTGAGCTGTACAACAAAGATTTTGTTACTCTAATCCAGTTTTCTAAATTGTTAATAAGATTATTTTTTTTTTGGTGGGGGGCTAAATTCAGTTATGGGTCATGATTACATTCACATGGCATGGGAATGACTTCACATGACTGTCTTGGGAAAAAAATTGTTGTCAAGGTAACAGGCCATGCAAGAGGTGTCTGAAAATTACATTCACTTATATAAAATAGTGATGTACGAAGGGCAACACCTCAGCAGTGAGAGATGTGATGAAGCACAGCTGAATTTATCACCGAGGGTAATGAATAGTAAGCAGACCACTTTAACTAGCTCCATAATGACAATATGAGCTGTGTAGTATCTCAGAAATCTTCTTATGAGACCGCAAGCTTCTGTCATAATATACTGCATTTCACCACTTCTGCCTCACTGAGGAGCTTTTCATATTCTCTGGCACACAGTATTATAGCTCTACTCCTCCATGCCAAATTGACTCCACAAGTGCTCCTATACCTGCTGACTGACACATGCTCACTGAAAATGATTCCTTCACCAGGGGCCAGCATTGCTGCTTGCTCTGGAGGGGCGCTTGATTCCATTATTAAGTTGAAAAAGGGAGACAGAGTGCAGGGATAGGGAGAGAGAGAGAAAGAAAAAAAAACAGCTCAACTGGGTCTAGAAGAATAATAGAGAGCTGAGGAAGTTATCAGGATAGAGGAGAGTAAGGCTGCTGTCTGACAGCAGATCAGAGCGCTCCTCCAGCTGGAACCCCTGCTCACGAGTCCAGCAGAGCAGCTCCCAGCAGTCGACCGGCATGATGAGCTATGCTGTGCGGGACAGGTCAGAACAGTAGCACCTATACAGCCTATATCACAGTCAGCGGTGGCAAAAAAGAAAGAAAAAATGTAGTTAAAAAAAAAATTAAAAAATCACTAAGGCCTTTGCACTTTATGTCAGAGTTCCTATCATCGTGCTGTCTAATGTTCATATCTTTACAGGCCTCATATCATTGCATAGTTTATAACAAGAAGCACTGAATGCTTTTGGCTCCTAAAGCACACCTGCCGGGTGCTGGTTAGCACTGTCATCTCATAACAAGAAGGTTCTAGGGTCAGACATCCTGGACAGTTGGAGCTTTTCTTTTTGTCTTTGTTACATACTTACCCGAGTTAAGGTTTTATTACAGATTACAATGTGACATTGTTAGTCTGTTACACCAATAAAGATTCATGCCAGTTTTTCCAATCTGACTGGTGAGCAGATTTTCTGAAATAAACCTGGTTTATTTGACACGGTGTATCTACTTTTCTCTAGGTGTAGCACATTTCCTAATTCCTTCAGCCACCTGTCAAAAGTTGGAGGTAACTCAGACTTACAGAATTGCAGAATTTGTCTTGCTAATACTGTTGATAAGAAAATGGCCTGAGCCTCATAACGATGCATCACACTGTTTGAATCTTTCTGTGTGAAGTTTGCATGTTCTCCCTGTGCCTTAATCGCTGCGCTTGCTTCCTGTGAAACTCCATAATGTGCCTGTTTAGTTAATTGCTAATTGGGAATTGGACGTGAGAGCGGATGGCTGCCTGTTTCTCTGTGTCGCCCCTGTGATGGACTGACAAACTTGTCCAGGGAAAACCCCTGCTCTTTCCCAATGTCAGCTGGCATAGGCTCCAGCCCCCCCAGTTAAGAAAAGGTATGTGTGGTTTCCAGAACACTGTTGCCAGCCTATTTATTTCCAACTTGTCCCCTAAACAAGGACAAAAAAGGGTTAAAGAATTATGGAGACAGAAGCCCTGAGAGAGAAAGCGAGACCAAATCAACAAATTAATGCCTGTCCTATGAGAGGCTAAGCCTCTTATTTTTATTTCAAATGAGGATAGAAATTGACTTCCTTATTAAATCTAATTATTAGCCAGTGCCCTCCAAAAGTCTTCTGAAATCGCCTGGAGCAGGCAGGCTATTAGCATAAACACCACCACTGGCAAGCTTAAAACAAATGGTATATTTAGTCAGTGTTAATGGGATTAAAGTGTGCTGGATTCAGGAGCAGTTCTGCTAACAGTGAGCATCACATCTTCATTATGGATGCCCTGACTTCTCCGTTCCCACTCTTTGTTTGCGTTTCATTTCTCTCTGTCTCTGCTCCTCTCAGTTATTCAACAGATTGTGTTCAATCTTGATCCAAAAAATCCCAGACAATCATAAATAATAAAGGATTACACCAATCTAAAAAAAGCTGGTGGCTCGCCAGCGGCTATGCGCACACAGAGAAATAATTGTTGGCCATCTGTGCACCAGATTGGTAAGAGAAAGGGTAAACAAAGAGCACAGTGTACCTGCTAAAGCTTTCTCCTCTTTTTCGCTCACTCCCTTTAGCCAGAGAACATGAAAGGCTTTGATGACGCTCACCCCTGCAGAATCCACTGGCTCGCTCCAAGAGATTTTTTGATTAGGGAGGTTTCAGTACCACAGACTGACAAGCCACGCCTGTCAGGAATCTAACAAGGCTTGAGGTTATCTCTCTATCAGCAGCCAAACAGTGCTGAAATGCAGCTCAGAGCCAGTCAAACAGAGTAAAGATGGAGGATAATTGACCAGGCAAATGATCACATTTACATGTCATACAAAAGCTCTCCAAAAAAGAGAGTGAAGTCATGAAAGCTTACCCTCTGCAGTCTCATAAATCACTCCTCTGTGGGCTGAGATTGGATTTACTGGCACAGTGTTACATCTACACTGCCAGAACCACTGTAAGGGCTGCATAAACCTTCACAGAGCATTGCAGGTCTTTATTTTAGAAAATTGATCTTGGGTCAATCGATGCATTTTGATGCAAGCGGCAAAGCAATATGCATTAGATTTATGGGTCAGGGAATAAATCAATACGAGACAGCTTCCACGCTGGTTCCAGCGTCTGTTTAAAACCATGTCTGACTCCAATTAACAGTGTCGTGATTAAGACTCATTTGATATTAATCTTCAAATTTACTGTTTGGATAAAAACTGCCAAATTCAATTTTGCACATGAAACACACGTCACATCACAGCTGTCTCTAGCTTTTAGTAGGAAGCTAACAACAAAAGCTTGGGTTTGGCTTATTTTTGGCTTCAGTCTCTGCAGGGAGAGAAAAATGACCTTACGGCTTCCCATCCATCCCAACTGGAGGACCCTCATTATACTGCGAGATTTATGTATGTATATGCAGAGAGAGATAGATCCAGATGAATAGTGTGAGATTCTGGAGCAGGGAGGAGACAAAAAGATCGAGCGCAGTCATAATGAGCTGTGTTTATGTGCAGTGTTGCTTGGCCTGCTGACAACGGATAATGAAGTTACAGTTAGTGGGGGGATCTGCTGGCACTAATTAAACTTGCTGTCATTAGCAGTGTTGGAAAAAGGAGGTGCTGCAGCAGAAATAGGAGGAGCAAACACAGGCATATGCATCACAGCAGCAGTAGCATGCACACAAACACCAAGCAGAGCTATACATCTGTGACAAGGTGGATTTGATAGTATTGTATTTGTATCCACTCCTGACTTTGCATTTAAGTTTTATTTGAGGAATTAAATCCTCTTTAACTCAAACTCAACTGAGGCTGCTTTATTTTGAAGGAATTTGTCTGCTCCTGCGGGAAAAGGCTGTGATGTTAGGATGTGAGGTATAGGATTTAAACATAATTTCCAGTAGTCTCTAAAGTGTCTGAAGAAATGAATTCAGTGCTGTTTATAATCAACTGCAGATGCAGGAAATACTTTACACCTAAGAGAACCTTGCAGTGTGGACAGGCTAGTGCAGAAGCCACAACTCTGACATCTGGAAATGTTGCAGTCACCACTGAGCTGTTAGAAAGTGGGAGAGAAGCTCGATTGACTGTCGCAGAGTCGGAGTAGAGCTCAGTGTGTGCCATCTTAACCACAGCTCCATCGTAGCCTGTAATCCAGCTCACCACCAAAGCCACCGCTGTTGGCTGCTTGTGCAGACCAAGCTCCACTGTTTGTTTATGCAGCACGTAGACCCGGCCATTAAAAGTGGGAAGCCTGTCAAAAATAAAAAGAGACTTTTCATGTTTGAGGGCTGCAATTGTGGCTCTTGTGTGATGTTTTTTCTCCACACTGACCTACTGCTTTGAGGTCGGGAAGCCGCTTAACCCTGGCCTCTGGAGCCAGCCGATTGGCTGGGCCAAACACAGTATTTTTGAATGTGGTGGTGTAGTGTGTGTGCGCCTCCGGCAGAGATACTATGGTTGCGTGCAGTGGCTATGGCTTTGTAACCGAGACAGCCTACACATCATTATAATGGCTCCTTAGGCAAAGAGGCTAAAGATCCTTCAGAAATGTGCACATTATGTTTCCCCCATTGTGTCCTACTTACCTGCCCTCGTGCTCCCCAAACCACCATAATAAAAGGCAAGCTAAGTAAAGGCTATGACTCAAATAAAGGTAGAGTGGCATTCCTCTACCAAAACACTTATATAGGCTTAAATACCTCTATACAAAAGCTGCTTACAAATGATACAAGCTGTTTAAGACAGCTATTCCCAGCTTGCAGCAATTCAAATAATAAAGCAGCGCCGGGAGAATGTGGAAATTTGCTATGTAGTTAACTTGCGACAGCCACCAATTAGGTTTATGATTCGGGCGCCTTTGGGCCACTGTCGCCAGGCCTCAGTCTCCCTCTGATGTCATTACACAAATCTGCTGCAGTCTGACAGAGCAACAGGACTGTAGGACACAGGGGGAGAAGGAGAAGGAAAGTTGGCTCGGCTCCTCTCCTCTGATAGCAGCAGATAAGTCGGCCTTGGGGCCTCTTATCTCATCTGTGCATCCTGTGTAAATGTAAGTTTTAGTCTGGCAGATTACATCAGCAGAGCCTGCTGGGGACAGAGGCCAGCCGCCAGGGGACCACGATGACTCCCCTCATGCGACAAATGCATCCCCTCCACCCTTCATGGACTAACAAAGTAAGACCAGGGTGTACTGCGGGAGATGGCTCCTCTCAGCCAGTTAAAGTGAGTCCCTAGAGGAACCAGAATTAAAACTGTCAACTTCTATTTAGTGCAGAAGTTCACCCTGTAGCATTTGTTTTCACTGTCAGCTACACACTGTGTGCCGTGATAATGATATTAGTGGACAGCATGCCTCACTTTTCATAAACGTCTGTATTACAGCTGTGTGGAGGTGTGTGTCCTGACAGAGGAAGAACAGTCTGCTGACGTGGGACGGGCTGCCGCGGTCCAGAGGCCACAAAGGTGCCATGTGACTGTGAGGGGTTCATTTTAGGATACATAAACACACCCTCCCTGTTTGTCTAAAAGCCTCTCTCAATTCGTATACTGTATGTACAGCAAATTCCAGTCAGCCAGACAGACAGGCCGCATCTGGGGACGACCAATGGAAGGGCAACCCCCCTCACCACCCCCCATCCTTCTTTTCTTCTTTTCTCCCTGCTCCCTGCGACTGTCATCCCACCCAGAGAGGGGAAGTGGTGAGGTTGCAGCGGTTGGCCAGATGGGGCCAGCTGTGTGACCGCAGACCTCTGAGGGAGAGATGGAGGGAGGGACCCACAGGCCTTATTACAGACCCAGCTACACACTGGGCCTCACAAACAACTACTTCACAGCCAGTGGCAGCCACCAAGTAGCAGAAACAGCACTGCAGGATTTGTACTAAGGCAGCATAAGAATTAGTGTTACTTTCAATTACAAACAAGAATAACTAGTAGCTAATGTTTCAGTGTGTACTTTACTGCATGTGCAGTTTAGAAAAGTAAACTTTAACTTTGCTGGTTCGCATGTAAAACAAACAGAACAAGTAACTGGAATGACAAACTTACTGCAGTCATATAGATGCTGAATAACCCTGGCAGTTTTGGGTGGACTGTGTTGTACCACAGTCTGCTGCCAACTCATATCAGCTGAAAGCGACTGTTGCTGGAATGCATCGTCAGCCAGATCACAGGACAGAAAGTCTCAGAGTGATGAAGTCACTGCTTTGCAATGGTCCCCAGGGCAGTGATTTGTGAGCTAATCTGGGTCTGTCTCCCCAGATTCCAGGTCTTTCTCTCCTTGGGGAGAAACTAATGGGACAGTGGGATGGAGCCACCATGCAGCAGAAGTCTTTTCAGCTCACAACACTGACATCCATCTCTATGATCACAAAAAAAATAGAAAAATGCTGATTTCATATTGCAGCACGGCCAGCTGTACACATGTAAATGCATGTGTAGCGAGGGCCTTGTTTTTAAGCCCCACAAACACAGCGAATCAAGCCCACTTCCCACACGCAGACAAACACACACACATACACTTTCGCAGAAGCAAATGCAGAATAAATTAAGTACTGCATATATAACCTTGGCTATTTGCAATTTGTCATGCAGCCCAAGAAAGATAATTGAGGCAACCTCCCAGTATGCAAATAGAATGATAATCAGCCTCACTATAGCAAACACATGGACAGAGAAAAAGAAAAAAAGCAGTTACATTGTTAGCAATTTCTAATAGAGGACACCTATTGACCCATTTTCTCTCAGAAAGCAATTTGTCCCTCCAAAATAAAACTAATAGGTGGCAAGATGAATGGATTAGAGTGGGCTAGACTGGGTGCACTGTGCCACGAGGCACTAAATCACCAGATTATTAGTTTTATGAGCCAAGCCCATGAGAGAATGATTGCTAATGTTCCCAGAGTAACCAAGGGAAATAAAGGTAATGGAGCAATTTATAAATTCTGATTGGTATACATAGAAAGCTTCCAGCCCATCTCCTCTGTTATTTCACTGCCCTCAATAAAATACGCCCCGAGCCACACAAACACAACGGCCAGCTATCAGAATCAATACAATCACAGAACCACGAGTGCTTCTTCTGCTCCTTTGTTATTTTTAGCGCAATGCAATCTGACTTGCTGCTATAAATCAAAATAATGTGGGGAAAGGGCAGGGAAAAAAAACAAACAATCACCAACATCAACTTCCATTTCTTAACTTCATTTAGCCCGTCTGGGAGACACACGGATGATGATTCACCAACAGCAAACTCTGCATAGGTGAGCGTTATTGATGACGAAGATGCGCTCTGTCTAAAAATCATGCATCACAATATGTCTGCAGAGCTTCTCAAGATTGTTGCACTCTGACACACACCCACAGCCAGTCAGACAGACCGACATGCAGAGGAAAGGCAAGCCGCTGAGGCAGACAGGTGTTCTGTTTAATCCACCCAGCTCAGATGAATAGCCACCCTTCACTCATCCTGTTTTTGTAACCACAGAAATTTCCATCATACAAACCCAAATCCCTAATTTCCACCTCTTCACAGCTCTCTGATGTTTAAATTGTATGTTGCACCAAGTCCAAATGTAGTCTGAAATGCTCTGCAGATGTAGGCCCCTCTCATGTGGTTCATGAAAGCAGAGATTTATCTGGTTAGAGAGGGCTCGTTGCTTTTGCGGCCACAGCCCGCCTGCCTCATATTGAAGTCGAGGTGGGTGGCCTCAGCGTCTTCCCATGTCCATTTCTCAGGAGCACAAACAGCACGTATCCTGTGACGTCCTGCTCATATTGTTTTGTTTTAAACAAACCACCTAATTATAATTTCATTAAAGTCAAGCAAGCTGTGCTCTGTGTAAGCTAGACGTGTGCAGCTCCCCCAGCTTCTAATGTAATTTGAGCCACTGCGGTACTGAAATTCACACCGAAGTCAAGGTTAGAGGAGGCAAAGCAGTTTAGAAAACAATATGGCAAGATAGAAGCTGGGTTATAGCGACGTGTCACCTATCGGCTCTGAGCAGCTCGTCTGTCGGAGCATCTGTGATAGATTTGTTCTGCAGCCTCACAGAGCTGATGTCTTACCATATGCAGACACAGCATACTGTCTCTCTCTCTCTCACAGACACACAGTACTTGACCTTTCAACAGCAGTGCTGACAGCTCACAAACTCCTTTTGTAAGTGCAAATCTACTCATATACTTTCCACCCACTTCTTGTTTTTTTTTCTCTTTTTAATGGTGAAACTGCATTGCTCACTTGTGCTTTCACTTCCTTGTCTCACAGGTATGAAGTAACACTGTGGACTGTGACAGCACTACATGCTGAGACTTGTCGAGTAAAGTAAGTGTTGCTTTTGTGTATTTGATAGTCATTGCTAAGTGGGTGATTCAGCAGAGACAATTCACCGCTGTCCTCTGGCTAATATGCACTGTATGAATTTTTCAAATGCAGACTCCCACATATGCACACTTTGTAATTCCATACTCCCGGGGGTTGAGACTGCCGGCTCATCTTCACCTCACATTTCCTGTTGTGAAATAACACGCAGGAAAAACAGACCTCAACAAATCATGAGAGCTGAAACTATGTGGGATGACGGTTTTTCAGCTTCTTCTTCCTATGATGATGATTGTTATTTTATTTTAGTATTTTATTCTGATTTTGGCGTGTCGTTTAAATGGAAGCCGCTTCGCCGTTAACCTAAAATGTCAATTCAATTCCACACATCGCTTTCAAGAACCACTGACAGCGGGATGCAAGCTCAGACACAGAAATTGATTTTCCAGTGGATTGATTCCAGCCTGGATCTTGTGCGGATCTTCAGAGAAAGAAGCTGTAATGACACATTCTGTGATCCCACAGTTTCTATACGATGTGGTTAGGTTTTATCCAAATGCGACAAGGCCTGTAATAAATCTTGTCTTACTTCCATCAGCTTGCCAGCAGCTGGGAGCTGTCAAGGGAAGCCACCCCAAGCAAAATGTTATTCCAGCTTGTTAGTGTTTGAAGTCACAGCAAGCTGGGCTGCAGAAGCTGCTGCCTGTGGTTTATGGCTTGTGGGGTTGCTCAAGATATGGAGTCTCACTTTCCAAGTCAGGATGTCTCACCGCCATTGAAGCCACAACTGTAGCTGTGCGATAACACAGGCACGTTGAGAAGAAAGGACTTCAGAGCAGATATGTGGTCTTGCCTCAGTGAGTGACAACACAGTATGTGTGCATGTGTGTGCGGATGTGCGCGCGGGTCTCACTTCTTGTTGTTTTTCCACATCCACCCACTGATGCAGCACAGCAACTACTTGCCCAAACACTATTACTTCCTCTTCTTTCTGCTTTCATTTAGTTACTTTTATCCAAAACAGGTGGATTTTTTTCGTGACACTTGTGAGTGATTTATGGCTCTTTTCATTGTGACAATAGAAGCATTAGGCAAGCCAGAAAAATGAGTTTGTATAAAAACTGACGACAGTTGAACAAATATGTGGATTAAAATTGCAATATTTAGAATGTCAAAGCTGCACAAAATAAATATCAGTAATTTACAGCAACTGTAAACCTAGGGAGACTCATTTGTTTTCACAGGTGCAGAAATTACCATCTAGCATTGCCAACACAGCAATGCTATCGACATAATGTCAATGACAATGTTGTCATCAGTGCTACTACATGTCATCTCTACCACACATGTCAGTTATAATTAGGGCTCCAGCCCTTTTCTTCTTGTCTATAAAATATCAGAAAATTGTATTAAAAAATATCCATTACAGTTTCACAGAACCCAGACAGCAACTTCAACTTTTGTTTTCTTGTTTTAGTCAGCAGTACAATAAGCAAAATTTTCATTTTGCAGTCATTAAAGACAATGAAAAGTGGCAAAACCTGCCTCATAACTGAGGAGCAATAATTGGTGGATAAATGGCATTTTTGCCTAAAAAAAATGTACTAAAATCATAAAACACTTCAACTTAATGCTTCAACTTATCAGTACAGGTGTAGTTCTAATACCTGATAGTAACTCTTACCTGTGTGCACACCTTTATTAGGATGAACACTCCAAAGAAAAGAGGAGTACAGTTGGAACAAAGTACTCATGTGAGAATGGCAGGGGAGAATGTGAAAATGTCTCCTATGTACTACCATGAATAAACCATTAGAGCTTCACTGAAGGACACGTAGATACTAATTGGATATGCTTGGTTGATTCTATTACACTGTGAAGATAAGGTTAGGCAGAAAGGTCAAGAGGCCAATGTGATGCTCCGTCTGATTCAGTGATAGTTTGCTCCATTCACCATCCCAAACCTGCCCTGTGCAGAAAGTGCGTATGTGAGCATGGGACCTGGTACGCACACACACACACACACAGACACATGACCTGAGGGTCAGCTGTCATGGCTGCTGCTCCAGCTTGTCCCTCAGGGAGAGCAGGTAGACAGGCTATTGATCAGCCAGAGTATTATCAGAGCTGAAGCTGTTTATCACGCTGTCTGCTCTCAGCAGGCAGGCTCCGTCTCTAATGGACCCTGGTAGGGTGCTCTCCGGCACCTGTCCTTGTCACCCCCACACCCTGAGCATCATTGATCCCGTTGTCACCCGTCCTTGTCCCACTACGGCCCCATTTTCTGTGGGAGAGTGGCTCCTCCTGTACTATCATCTCTGCAATGTTTCTCATTGGTGTTGTCCTGCTGATGACTTGGTACTTTGTCACAGTGCAAGGTGGAAACAATGATGAGCATATTATCACGCTCCGACCTATCACATTATTCATCCTCTGGTAAGAGGCATAAACAAGAGAGAGTCATTATTTTCCTCTTCAGGAATGTCTTTCCTCTTTTGTTCTTAGTAGCTAAAGGGCTAGTCCAGGGAGAGTTTGGGAGAAATGACTGACCCTAATGACATCATTGTGACATAATAAGAGTTATTTTCACATACTAATGAGGCCTCCAAATTAATCAGCAGTAGCACACACATAATTATTGGAGTCATATATGCATCCATGGCATGTGAGTGAAAAAGTGACTGAACTTCTTGCTTTATTTATAACCTCAGTAAACACTTTCTTGGTGATTTTATGGCTTTGGCGGTTACTTTAAAGTCTTATTTAAAACAACATGATGTTCACATTATAATGGTGTAAAACAGACAATAAAGTAGGGTTTGCTTTGAGACCCAAGAATACCTACAGGATGAGTCTGCATTATCCTTAATTTCTGCTCATGATGCCAAAATGCCAAACTTTAAAAGAAGAACCCACAAACTAATAGATACTCTCAGGTGGCTACGTCCTTCTCGTATTTACAGTCAGTCACGTATAATTTACCCGTTCCCATGTGGACTACTTTGAACCTATAGCAATGTCACCAGAGTTACTCTTTTGCTCCCAATGTTGATAACTGAAAAAGCAAACGTGTCATTTTGGGTCAGAAAACTGACGCTGCTGATTTTCTTGGGAGAACAGTTTAAAGATATTACCCAGCTGTTTTTATTGCTGTATGGGATTATAAATGTGTAAATTTACCCAGTGTTTGGCACCATGTGGTATTTAGTTTTCAGTAAGCTTGTAAGCTGCTTTTAACACTCGCCTTGATGGCTTTTAGGCACATATTGTCCTTGTTTGCAGACAAAGCTAGAGTTTATTTTCCATTAACTGTGGGCTACCTTGAAGGCCTATATGTACTCACTTGATGGGATAAACCAGTCACACACTCTTCGGCAGTGGTCAATATCAGTTCTGTGTACAACAAAGCTGTTACACTGGCCTATTAAAAAGGAGGCAGTAAATGCCAGGCACCAGAAGCTGAGGCCATAAACAAGCCAGTGGACAGTGGTTTTTCAGAGGTCACGCAGAGTGCTCAGTCGTCTGTGGCGGCTGGCCGGGGGAAACAAAGTGATGAGGATTTAATGATATCCAGCTTTGTGGCTATTGATAGCAGAGTCAATGGGCTGCACTGTGGGTGTCTCTCTGATACACAGCAGATTAGCAGCTCTGTGCCAGATGAAAACGTCAGAGATCAATAGGACACAGGGGAGAATCAATAATCGTCCCGCTGCTCTGTGGCTTTCATTTGGTGGATTGCTCTGGTCCTTTATGGCTCACCGTGCTGTCAGCGTGCCATTAACTGCATTCATAAAACATGCATCACAGATCAGTCACGGGCATCATATGTTAATGTCAGCTGCTAATGAATATGAATGCTCTGCTCATAAGCCAAGTCTTTCTCTCATTACATTGCTTTACACCTCGCTGAGCCGGGGGAGCTTGCCTTGGATGAAATGTAAATCACTGCTTTATTGGGGGAAAATGCATGACTATCATACTAAATGCCATCCAGGTGAGAACCAAATATACTCCTCTTGCAGTAGATCAAATTCTCGGTGAAGGCAATAGTCTTGTAAAAGTGGGTGAAATGAGTGCTCTAATTACGGCATCATCACAGAGTCTAGGACAAGGAAATAACAGAGAACATTCAGTCATGTCCTTAAAACTATAATCAGCATTACCTGGCTTGTCGCGCTTCATTATAGTCCAGAGATCTTAGATTAATTAGCATTATTGTGCACAGTGAGTGAGAGAATTGGACAGTAATTACATTAACCTTCTGGATCACACCTTGTCTTTTTACAAGACGTGTCTGAGCAATAAAAGATTGCTGCTGCATAGATGATTACTCTTATCCTTGACAGTGTCTGCCTTCCAAATTGATCCAATTAGCCATTCAGGGCTAATTTAATTACTTAGGGCTGCTATAGCCTCTCTATGTTTCTGTCCTTGCCACCAGGATAATCATAACTCTGAGCTCTGGAACAGATTATCTTTAGCACATGCATGAAGAAAGCAAATTTAATCTGATATGGGAAAACATGAATTAGCCGTCCCTCTTAAAGCGGCTGAATGCAAGCAAAAATACCTCTCTGTCCTGGTTTCCCGCGTATTAATGTGCTCTATAGTGAGGTTTTTCTTCAGTGCAGACTGAACCGAGCAGGAGAAGATAGCGAGTCTTTGTCACAGTTATCAGTCTCAGAAGTCTCTCGCTTCCCCAGAATATCAAATATGTGAAAAAAAGTATGTTTCATTTTATACACTAATGAAGGTGAGAGCCGGTTCATATCAAAGAGCATATCCATATGATTAGTATGCATGGGGCAGGCTCATAGTTGATATTAGGTGAAACCGTCTTCATGCACACAGAGTAATCTCATCTGCTTCACTTTGAGCACAGCGGCGGGACGTCGGGCACGTACCAATCTTCTCTGCTCCAGGGACAATACGAGTTTGAGAAATGAGAGGTGGAAGCCACAGCGTTGCCAGCCACATCCATAATTGGCAAAGTGAACAAAATGAGAATGAACTCTGGGCTTGGCTTAACTTCGTTGTAATTAAGATGAAATTCACCAGTCATTTAAACTCACAAATGGACGTTTGACAGAAGGCCAAGAGCCTATTGAAATACCATTGGCGTGCAGTTTAGAAATTCATCTGTCTTTGCAGAATGGAACAGGCGCTATTCAAGTTTCTTTAATCAGCATTCAGGATTGAGATTCCAGTAAAAGTCTGAGTCAAGGTCAAATGGGACTATCAGAGAAAGCAGACAACATGTACAATGTAATTAGATGCATATTAAGCTGGAGTGTGCGAGATAGAAGCGTGTCTTTTTGCTTTGTGGATGAAAGAGAAACTCATTTACACAATATATCTTCTGCAATATGAAAACTTGCATGTTAACAAAAAGGAAAAAAATGCCACAGAGATCCACAGGAAACAAATCTGTTGAACCATACATCGGGAAAATGTGTCTCAGTTTGTATTTCTGTTGTATCTGCTCATCTCTCTGTGGATTTGATTCATGAGCATGACATATTAGATTCAGTCCAAGTTTGGGAGCTAATGAGTTGAAGCAGATCCAGAGACTCGGTGTTCACAACAGCCAGTGGGAGCCACATTAAAGACAGCCTGTTCACAGCTTTGCTCCTACTACACGGGCATTCTTTGGGGCTTGCGTGTGAATCTCACTCGGTCATGAACAGAACGTATAAACACAGCTTTAATCAGGGAATTGTTTGGGGAGAGTTCTTTTAATCTGTATTTAAAACACCAGATCAATGAGGACCCCTGCTTTGAGTCATGTCAGTTGGTAAAAAGGAGGATTTACATCAAATATTCATATCCAGCTTCCCTAGAGGATTTAGCACCACAGCCAACCACTGACTTTTATCCTATAGGGAGCAAACAGAACAAAACCACAAAACTGCATTCTCTGTGAAGCTGCTCCAGATTGGGGCCTTATGTAAGGACGGCTACAAACTGCAGTGATTATCAACAAAGAGCTGCTTTATGTTTTGAGAAAGTGCATCTTCAAGTAGAAAAAAAAGGGCTCTCTTGCTGTCCTCTTACCCAATCAGTAGCATTTTAAACATGGTGACATTGCAATAATGAGGCAAACTCGTCCTTCTCGTCAGATGGATTTTGTCTTTGTTTCATGAAATTAGGAGTTACTTAAGAGTGGACACAGTCTTTTAAGCGCAACAGCACCATGAACATCAAATGATCACTATATTACTAACGATGATAAAGCTTTAGGAATTTGAATGTTTGATTTTTATTCAGTGCAGATGTTACCAAACATCATGTGTTTTTAGTGATTTTGCTTGTTTTACATGCAAACTCAATGTAGTTGTCATATTCAATAATTTATTCATTATTTATTACTGATTTATCCACCTAATGAAGGCCTACATTTCCCCAAATACATACATTTAGATCCTTTATAGACCCCACTGGATGCTAACAAATCAGAGCCCTGATGTTTCATGGCCATTTAAAACAAAGCAAAACCAACACAAGCATACCCGTGCAAGCCATTTTAATCTTTTAAAATGTTTGATGGTATTTGCTTGAAAGTGAAAGCAACAAGTACATAATTATCTGTCTAATTAAGCTGCCAAAACACAAGCACAGTGCTGGAGCACCTCTGAAACAGTGAGTGCACCATTCATTAGCATGTGCTATAAGCTTATTAATCATCTAACAGCCAATTAGCACACTGTTACCATTTGCAGTGGGTGTGTAAATAAATTCCTGGGTTAATTTCTTCCTCTGATAATAAAGGGAACATTATGAAAATTAGCTCTGTGACTATGTAAATGATCTATGTCGTTAATTGCATAGCAGCGATAGATGTTTGCCATGAACCAGGCTGGTGATGCAACAAATATTTCCCGGGCTGTTAGAGAAATTAAACGGGTAGCTGCTGATTCCCTGGAGGAATCCACAAGCTACAATAATGACATTTACCCAGCCCTCTGGCACACTGATAATGACAATGTCGCTGCTTGGCAGCAGGCCAGTGGGAGGTGAGGGCGATGGCGTGGGGCTGGCAATCATCTCCGAGAAAGACAGACACACAAATATGTGCACACACACACTCACACACTGGCCACACTGCCAGAAAAACAGTGGGCTTTAAAGACTAAATCAGCTCTTGTATCACCCACTGGTAATTAATAATAATTGCTTTCTAATAAGGGCCATGCCATTAGCAAATTACCTCTCTACTGAAATGCAACCACAGCAGAACATGCTGTTATTGGAAATGGAATCTAATGGGATTCACTTGACCAAAATAAAGATATGTGCACGCGTGCACACACACACACACTAAATTCATTGAAAACAAACGATGACCACTCACAGCTAATGGAATTAGATGCATAATGCATTACAGCTGTCAAAATAATGTCATCACTTCCAGAGACATCAGACTGATGCTGAATCACTGTGCAGCTCTGACAGCAGAACTGAGGGGGGATTTCACTGCTGACGTTTCCCTGACAAGTGAGAGATGTTTGGATGTTAGACAAACAAAGAGCAAGGTGGGCTCGGTTTCCTTTTGCTTGATCTCCACCAGCACAGCACCTACCCCACCCCATGTTCTGGCTCTGTGATAAATGCTTCAAGCTGGTCTTAACCATGCGTGTGACAGAAGAGGAAATGGAGGCCAGTGCAGACAGACAGGATGAATGGAGCGTTTACTTCGGGTGGCTTCCATAAAACAACCTTCCATGCAATACTACCCCTGTGTTGCTGACAGTGTCTGGATACTGGCTGTGCAGCTCAGGCGCTTTGGCAAATACACCCAGCATGGCCGACCGGATGAAGTTAGGCTTCACTAATGCCAAGAAGAAGAAAAAAGATTGAGGGTATGGATTGATCTTCCCCTTAGACAAGTTGTAAACTTTTCTTTTTGTGTACGGTCATGTTATTATCATGTGCTTTCATTCAATTCAATTCAATTCAATTCAATTCAATTCAATTCAATTCAATTCAATTCAATTCAATTTTATTTATATAGCGCCAAATCACAACAGAAGTTGCCTCAAGGCACTTTTCATCAAAACAAGAGAGTGGCCTGTGTCGTTAAGCGACTATATTTAACTGTTGGGACCACAGCTATTTTGTCACACTGTGTAAGTGAATGTTCCGAATTAGTGTCCAACTATCAGCTGCTTAGCCCTGAATTCTCAGCGCAGCCACCCCCCCCCCCCACCCCCCCACCCCACCCCCACCCCTTTTGCTATCCAATCAATTAACACACACGTAATACCAGCCCTATTAGAGCCAGCCAAAACTTTCTCAGCCCTGTCATCTGCTGTTGGAACAATTGCTTAATATAACACCAGACTCGAAGGAGCACTTACCAGGGTCCAATCTTCTGAATCAATAACAACAGGCAGGCTATATTGTTTCAAACAAGGAAACCGTGGGGGATGAGAGGGAGAGAGAGGGAAAGAAATGGGAGGTGGGTCAATACAAGTGCTTGGGTTTAAGAGATGCTGGCTCAGCCGTAAACACACACACACACACACACACACACACACACACACACACACACACACACACACACACACACACATTGTGCTCTAAAGTACCACTATTCTCTGACATGGATATGAGCACCACTTCCTGGGCGGAGGGGAGGGCACGGGGTCTGGGTGTTGTTGAGGTCTGAGAAAGGACGTGGCCTCTCACCAGGCCTCTCCACGACTATGAGAAAAGTCAGAAGGTTTAACCTCTGATCATGAACACAAGAGCTAAAGGGCAGCAGCCTGAAGGGAGACACTGTGTGACTGTCTACAGCCTTTGTCAGCAGCACTGTGGGACACCGTCAAGGAGTGGCAGCAGCAGTGGCATTTAGGGTCAGGAAAGATTTCATTTTCTTGATGATAATTCTTCAGGAGCTGTCCATCAAAGTTGATGAAAATTTAAATTGTGCTGTGAGCAGATGATGAGAAAGGCATTTGCCATCCACATAACATAAATGTCACAGTTTCGCTAGCATAACAATGACAGGGCAAAGCCACCCAGCCGAGCTAATGGAGAGCATTTTTCTAGTAAGTGAAGCTGTTGCCTCCCTAGGGCCTGTCAATGTCAGAGCTGCATGGATCGCATCATTTCCTGTGCCAGCAGGGTGAGCTGGCTGGAGACACCACAAGGTATCGATCTGTCTGTAATCACACAAGCAGTTTTGGCTTCAGAAAAACTTCATCCTGAAGTGCTTAGCTTTAAGGAGAGGATCCAATTTCTTTCCACAGTGCAAGACAGGGCTGAAGGAAAGGAGGAGGGAGGGAGGGAGAGAGATACGGTGTCAATGATCTTTACTCGAGGCCTGACACAGAAGAGCAGACAGATATCGACATGATGCCGTCTGTCATCAGCAGTGGAGGCCTAAATCTGCCCCTGTATGATCCAGTAGAAACACTTGCATGAAAGCACAGCAGCAGTGCTGAATGTTTTAGCCCACAATCGAATAACCAATCCTTACAGTTAGGAATGGGAATCAAGAACCGGCTCTTGTAGAAAAACTGGTTCCCAGTAGTCCAATTCCTTGGAATTGTTAGTCTGCCTGCCTATCGATTCTGCTTATTGGTTCTTGCACTTGCACTACAATTGGCTGATTTCAGTTTGCATGTCAGAGGAGGAAAATAACGATGCAGTCTAGAGCATGAATATGGACTTTTTTTATTGCACAAAAAGGACGAGATAAATGGTAAAGTGAAAAACTGCATCCAGGACAGAAACAACCCCATTATGCTGCTAACAGAACTTCAGCTCTTTGCAAGCATCTGTCAAGACATTTGACCCACAGCATGCAATTAATTTGCACGAATCTCTCTTTATTTCTGCTTAGTAATGGTAGTGACTCTCAAAATGGAGCCAATGAGAACCCAATGACAATTCATGAGAGAATTGATAAATTCTGATCAATTCCCATCCCTACTTGCAGCACAGTAGCTGGTGTCAAAAACAAAACTAAGAAATGGGAAGCCACAATTCTGCAATACTGAGCCTAGAGAGCGCTTTCTGTCCATGCTTATGCATTTCTTTAAAAAAACAAAACAAATCAAGTATCTGAATGACTTTGACAAATGGAAAATTTATATGAAATATTTAAAAAGCAAGGTATTTTTTTTAATGGAAGGAACTGGAACTGTCTATTTTGGGATAAGAAGAGGTGGTCTTAACTAACAGTGAATGGGTGAGTGATCACACCTGCATCTTTGAATGAAGTCAGCGAAGCTCGATGAACAGAAAAAGGATCGAACGAGAGGCTGAGGAAACAGGTGAAGAGGAGGTGTGAACCACAGCATCTTCCTAGAAGAAGTGCTCATTTCTGCCTCTCGTCTCACTTCTCTTTGATGTCTTTACATGGAAGTCAGACTCCAATCACCAAATGGAGATCTAAGTGTGTGAAAACTGATTTGTTTAGCCTTACTTTGCTTTTACGCTCCTGCCTATAAATAAAGATATATGAGAGGAAATCTGCTCATAAATACTCTAAAACTGATTTTGAAGTGTGAATTGAAAACGAACCAAACAATATCATTACACCTCACTCATTCAAGTCAGGGAACAAAGAAAAACAAAGCTTTAAAATGCATAAAGGAATCTTGAAAAGACAAACCTGACTAGATATTAGCTCACATGTGCAGCGGACCAGCCGCCTGCTGACAGACAGACAGAAAGACAGACAGGCAGGGGGCTGTCTGCTGCTCTATGGCTGCTATCAAAAAGCACACCATGACTTCTTCCAGCTTCCAGCATGCTACCTGCATACGTCCCCCCAGTTGCCATGGTAATAGAGAGTGGCGTAAGTAGTGATGGGCCAACCACAGACATCAGAGCAGCTGTTAAGCAGAAACATCAGACGACTGCTGGCGGAGGTGATTTATTAAGCCCATGTTCAAAGTCCATCTGAACCATAACAAGCCTATAAGCACGTAACGGATCGAATACATTAAACTGGTTGAGAAAACCCTCTCGCTCTTCATTAGAGTGTTCATATTACATTCCACCATGCATGGAAGCCCGAATGAAACGACAAACAATATAGTGAATAAAAGAGAGTGGGGTGTGCTCACAATCAAGCCCACATCTTTTTTTTCGGAGCGTATCATATTTATGCACAGAGTGAGCTATAATTTGCTCATAAATAATTGACTTCTCTTGTGTTAAGATCTCAGGAGACCCTTTCTGTTTATTCACTGCATGGCCTTTGCAGCATGCATAGCATATTAGCCTTTCAGAAATGTCTTGTCAGGTCTGCCACTGGGCTGCGCATAGACACTCCTTTCCTGAACACCTTTCCCTGAATAATAACCTTCAACTAACCTTTAAAACACGGTGAATAATTTCAATTCTATTTTCATATCAATGGCTGAGTCAAGCCAGGCAATTATCTTTTATCCATATACTTTGCTGTCAGTGGAGAGAATAATAAAGTTTTCCCTTGTGAGGAGCCGGAGAATGAAGAGAGAGAGGGAGCCAAAAAGGCAGAGCAAGATGCTGGAGATGCTATCTAAAGACATTAATGTTGCAATGAATTATTCAGTAATGACTACAAGATCTGTCATAAAAAAAGGCTCTGCTAACATCTGCACTGTGTTCTGAGGGGGCTGAGCAGAGCAGGGGCACTGACGCCAGAACGCCTCTGAAGATAAACATGACAAATTGGCAGATCATCTGTTCAATTAGGATTGCGGAGCAGGTGCGTCGGTGAGGTGCCTCTGCCACGGGATGACACAGTTACCAAGCCAAATCAGAGGCATGATGGGAAATACCTTGTTTGTGTGACAGTGATTTAGAGCAAAGCACCAGAAGGATACCCCATTAAAAAAAAATAAAAAAAATTGGATATTCCCCTTGGTACTCATTAAAATTCGACTGCAGACGGCACCCTGCCCCTCTCCCCCTCTGTTTCATCGCTTCATCCTTCTGCTTTTGGCTCCTCAGCTGCCTTGACTGGACCTTCCAAGATCATTTCTTATTAATCCATAAAACATACTGCACTGGTGATTGGATTGAAGAGAGCAGTGGAGCAGCAAAACTTGAGATATGGAAAAATATCACACATTTTGGCGAGCAAGCAGGCGGGGAGGCAGGCAGGTTGGGGTTGGGGCGGGGGGGAGAGGAGAATAAGTGGTGAACAGGGAATGGGCTGCATGTGTGAGAGATGATGCTGGGGGTGTGGGTGGGTGGAGGTTGGGTGGGGGGGGGCATCATTGAGGCAAAGGAGGGAGGGGAGGTATAGAGAGAAGCGGGGAGATGGGAACAGGGGGGAGTCGGGGTGCAAGCAAGAAACATGTTTTGAAATATTAATCTGTGGTTTTGGCCGTGGGCTGGTGCACAGAGATGAAAAAATGCAGGGGAACCTTTGAAGCGAGGGAATGTTCCCTGAATTTGTGAAGCAGGCGGTGCACAGACGGCCATGTTGGTGGAGAACAACTGGGGCAGGTGCAATGTTTCTGAGAGCCCTCATCTCCACTCTATCCTATACGGCTTATTGGTGCAGTGTGTGTTTAGAGTGCTCCCTTTTCTCGGCTCTGACACAAATGAGATGAGTGTGGTACAGTCTCTTAATCCCCAGTGCCTTGTAAAGCCTTTGAAAGGAATACTTACTGCGGCATAAACTATCGTTCACCGTCTTCAAGCAAGCACAGGCCCCGCGCTCCTAGGGAAAAGACATCTTCCTACACACACTGGCTGTAGCATCATCAAACTTAAGTGAAGAGGAAAAGTGCATAACAGGATATCACAGGATCTTACTGAACCCTAATGACCTGCTGAAATCCTGCTGAGGAACTAATAGATTCAGCACTCTGTTGTGACTGCCCTGTGTGCCTGTTATAACCACGGCCCACTTACTCACAGCCCTGTGTAGCTGAGTGGCTAGCTGCATCACCTCTCAGTGGTATCACACATTCCCAGTCTCAACACAGGACCGAACATGTGCCACAAACCACAACGCACTCGCACACACACAAAAGCAGAATGAAGATGTCTGCAAAAAAAATGGCAAAAAGTGAAGGCTCATTAAACATGAAAGAAAAAAATATCTCATTTAGGTGGATAACTTAATATGCAGTCCTCGAATTTACCACAGCAAACACATCCACTATGAAGACAATACATTAAAACACTTTGAAAAATCACATTGGGAAAAGTCATCATCATTAAAGCGTACTCAGGCTAAGTATCTTAGATGAATTATGCTCCCTGCATCAAAAGACAGCAGGAATAACATTGAGAGTGTGTCCTTTTTGTTTCTGTTCTCTGGCAGCACCCTGCTGGGAAACTTGAAATTACCCTCTGTCTGGCTATTCTCCACTAATAATAATGATAAAGTTTTTTCTGCCTAATTATGCAAAGAACTCTCAATTAGCATAACTCGTCCTCTGTGTCAGTACAAACAGTAGAACACCCCGCGGGCCCATGATGGTTTCATTCTCAGGCTGGTTTTTTTTTTTATTATTATTATTCTTTCTTTCTTCTTCTTCTCTTTTTTTTGCTTCCTCTTGTGAGCTAATGAAGATGTACCTTAATAGAGATAGTTGTGGAGGAGTAGGAGGAGGTGGCGCAGGTGTAAAGGAGCTGCTGTAGGAGAGGATGCTGTGTTTAGCATGCTGCCCTCTGCAGGCCTCCCAGAGGGACTGCAGTGGTGTGAAAGCAGGCCCGCAGACTCAGTGGAGAGGCAGTGACACGCACTACCTCTCACACAGCCTGCAGCCAAGATTAAAGATGTATGTTTAGGGCAGATCAAATAGCATGCAAAATCCACAGGCCCACAGAGAGAAAACAACACATTAGAAAAGATTTTTAATAAAATCATACATACTCTTTGCTCAAGGCTTTTGTTTGAGCCTGGAGTCACATGGCGGCTGATAACGTCCATCAAGCTCGCCATCGTCAAAAGAAACAGGCCTCCTGAAAACCGGAGCTACTATCTGAGATTTGTGCATTTTAAGGACAATGCCGCCCCAGAGGGAAACCCTGAAAGGAAGCTCAAACAAATGATGTCTGGTGTAAGATCTTTTTCATGTAAATGTATAATGGTGTGCTGCCACTAGAAGATGGTAATCAGGCCTTACAGACGGACATAAGTGACCCCTGGGACTCAAAGGTGTCATATATAGTTTTTCTGAAACGCATAAGAGTGTGTGAGAGGGAAATAAGACATTAGAAGCTGAGCGAACACAGGGGGGGAGGTGTGTATTATGTACTGCTGAGTGCTGATGAAAGTGCCTGTAAGTCCTTAAGGGTTTGGCAGTAAACACAGCAAACAGACAATCTCCAGAGAGCCCCATCACCCCCCCCTCCTCTTCCTTCTCCTCCTCCTTGAGTGGGAACACCATTAAGACCACACTGAGAGCGGAGACAAAGCATTTTCTTTAAAAAAGGGGAAAAAAAAATCAAACCAGATGTCAGTAAACCTTGAAGAGATCCGCAGCCTCTGCTGACTCGTGCTCTATCGAGTCTCGTCAACACTGAAAGAAGTCACAGCTGAAGGTGTGAAGTGGACACCGAGCCACCACATGACTCTGTGATATCCAATCAGTGAACAACGTTTTGACACCTCAGCAGCACTCCAGAGGGCCTGTGTCGGCTAAAGTGTCCACATTTCTGCTCAGTGGGGGTTTGGCTCGGTCAGAAAAATCACACACACACTCATAGAGGCGTGAACAATGAGCAGGGCGGAGCACTGTTTCCTGTGAGAAGTGGAGATAAAAGGTCAAATTATAGCGTCAGGTTAGACATGGCTTTGGGGTCCGGCCCTCTCTGAGATCGGTGAGACACATTAGAGGGACATGTTTTTCCATCGCCTCATCGCCTTGTGAAATCCTCTCCCCTCCTTACACTCCATCGCCTCAGGCCCTCTCTGAGAGAAAGAGAGAAAAAGGGAGAGAGAGAGGCTAGAGTGAGAAAGGGAGAAAGTGTGTGTGAAAAAGAGAGAGAGAGAGGATTTCACAAATGCCTTCATCATTTAAACGGCTGTGCTGTCGCTGGAGTGCAGCATGAATAATTCAGCGAGACTGCTCCTTCTTCAAACAGACAAATAGAACAGGATTACGCCTCCACAAAACAAACGGTAAACACCACAATCAAAACAACAGAATTAATTAGGTAATTAGGGAGACAAAATAAATGTGAAATAATGATAAACTCTTCTGAGACCACAGCTGCAACTCGGTTACAGTATGCAAATATGCAGATTCAAGAGTTCAGAATATATTACGGGCTCAGAAGGATTGTTTGGAATGAATGGCACTCGCAACCATTTTTAAAGAGATGAGATTCGACGCGTAATCCACATCCAAGCACGCTGCTGAGGAGGAATTTCAAAGGCGTAGTTGTAAGACAGCCTCGCACAAACCTATATGAAGCCAATCAATCACTGGTGATGAATATTCAAAGCCATCCTGAGTTGATCATCACACAGCGAGCGTGTTGATTACTTTTAAACCCTGGGAAAAATTGACTCGTACTCTTATTAATGCTTGTACTTGAAAGTTGAAAGAGATTATAAGCCTTGTCTGTCAAGAATTTATTTGTATATACACAGTGACACCATTGAGTGGGAACAGGGGGAAAAAACTGATTTGGGGCTTACATAACTGAAGAATGAACAGCAATCCAGCTCAAGGATTTGTAGTTCATTTGCAGCCTGGAGTTAAGAAGGCCTTTATCTCCTTCTCATTCCAGCTGGAGTATTTCGGCGCTCTATAGCCGATTAAAAGTGTAAGCAAAGACAATCCTTTCTCATCTCGGAGAAATCCAGCCATGAAGAAGGAGTGACAAAAGCGTGCGGAAAAGCAGGCCCACAGAGAATTCTGTTTGCCTTGTGATCTGGAAAGGTCAGGGCTAAACTTTGTGCTAGCAGCAATTAATATCTACAACTCATGCACAGGAAGTGCAGTTGACATCCTCCGGCTTTCATCGCATGACAGAGTCTGGCACCGTGAAGGGTGGGGGGGGGCTTAGGTAAATACGAGCTATCCATTTCAAGCAATATTTAAATCACATTTCTAAATTGCAGCCCTTGAACAGCAGTTTAGAGCACGATGAGGAGGTGGAGGCATAATGACAGCTTCTCGGGGGTTTATTGAAAGTGATGAATGCTCAGAAGAGGGGATTGCTCGATGTGAATTCATGAATTTGAAAGAGATTATTTAAGCAGAGATCAATTTAAAAGTCTTACAGCTCAGCACTGATGCAATGTTTCAAGGGCTAAAAAAAAAAATAAAATAAAAAATACTGAGCACCACCAAAGTGAAAAAAGCATCCCTTCAACAGGATGAACGGTCCTTTTGCTGCTGCAACAAATTAGCTCTCTAAATCTGATAATGCTTCCATCCAAACTAGTTTCATCAGCACAAGCAGGGCAAGGGGGACACTCCATGACACACTAGAGTGGAGAGACATTGTGTGGATACAGCTCGGCTTAATCTACCCACTGGATATGCAGCAGCAGCAGCAGCAGCATGTTATGATGGGTAAGCAAGAGGATGAAAAACAAGTCTTGATGTGGACCAAAGCAGAAGGGGTCACAAAAATAAGGAACAATCGGCAGCTGTTATGCCTCGGAGTGACTGTGAATTTACTACCAAACTGCCTCTAAACTGCTGGGACTAACTGCATTAGCCACCGCTGAATACAAACCCCCGAAGACAACATTAAAGGCTCAACAAGGCAGACTGCTATACGGCCGAGCTATCAAAAGACCACAGAAACAGATCCCCTGTGTCAGAGCAAAGAAAGGAAAATACATCACTAATAAATGAACATGTGATGCAAAGAAGGGGGAAAAAATCTGGGACAAAAAGAACGTGGCGCACACATTTCGTGCGAGTCAAATGGAATAGTGAATGAGGAGCTGCTGCTGCTGCTGTCCTGCAGGGGCAGGGCGGCTGTTTTTCTACAGCAGCACATCCCCATCTATGCCAGCACTCATTTACTGATCTCATTAATATCCCCACTCTAAGGAGGAGGGAGACAGCAGCCGTGAAAAAGCCTCCCCCCACCTCATCTCCTCCTCCGCCTCCTCCCTGCATCCTCCATGTGCCTGTTCCACCGGGTCCCCCTCCCTCTCTTCTCATCTCCGCCTCTCTGTAGTTCAGTAATTGGGCTCAGCTCATTGTTATTCAAAACCCTGTAGAACCAATTAGCTACAGACCTCCTGACCCTGGGTTGCTATGTAATGGTGCAAGCTAAAGACTCTAAGTGAGGAAGCCAAGAGCAAAGGTTTTAAATTCCTTTAGTTCCTGATTAATAATCCTGTCAGGACGATCAGAGACATTAAAGAGAAACTCTGGTTCGGCTCCTGCTTTTATGGCTTCTCCCTCATTTCTAGGCTGTCTATTAAAGCTTAATGATGCCGGGGGTCGCTCTCTCTCCTCTGTCTTGTCAGATAAATGTACAGTTAAAGGGATAATGAGGAATCCTGATCCTCCAGCAATCTGGGACAAAGCAGCCCTGTGACCCTGCGGGGAGGAAGTAAAGGGCAGCACGGGAGGATGAAGAGCGGAGCAGCTAGGCCAGCAGAGACAGGGGCGGCGTGGATAGTGGACCGAGATGTCCGGCTTCCCCTTAAGGATAGAGATGAAAGAGCTTGGGCAGATAAAAACCTGGGGAGGAAGGGAGAGATGAGAGGGATGCAGATAACACCCTCATGCAACATTGATGAGGAGAGTGAATGTAAAGGAAGAGTTGCGGTGGAGGCTGCCCAGACAGCCTGCTGCTACAAGTGATTTGTTTAGAGAGTGCTGTTGTTTTAGTGCAAGAATAGTTTGCCACAGAGGAAACAATAACTAATCAGCTACCCGCCACGGTTGTTTATTTACGCCTGCTTCAACGAGCCATTATTATAGGAGCATATATCCGTAAAGGCCTTTTGCGAAACACATCATACCATGGCATGCTGAGGCTGAATTTGAATAACAAACAGCTCTCCAGTGATTTAAGTGGCTTTAACAGGGGACACTTCAACCTGTATGTGAAAGGTGTCACTTATACTAAAGGGAGAGAGCAATCACCAAACTTCCCATATGTCTGAAAAGTTTGCATATGTTCAAATTTCAAATGGTCTACAGCCCACAATGTAAATGTTTTGATTTCTGCTCCCTTTCTCAAAAAGTCTGAATCGGGGGAGTCAAACTTTAGATCCAAGTTATGCAGATCCTTGGCCCACGTTGGTGTGGTAAGGCAAGACTGTAAGCAGTTAAGACACTCTCACTTTTATAACATCCTCCATGCACCACAGGGCCTCCTGGTCCAAAGCTTTGAGAAAAGTCCACAAAATATCTCTGCCATTTGTGCAATTTCTATCAGAAAACCATTATATTTGTCAGAGCTATGTGTTCAATACTCCTTATCTAAAAACTCAGTGAGTGTTGACAGCTTAGCACCAAATAATAGAGTGTTACGACCCCCTCTGCTAGGCGACAGGAGGGAAGAAACATACACAAGCCCTCTCATGAAATCTGAGTTAATAAAGGGTTTTATTACAAACATTAAACCAAAAACTGACGGGGCTGTTCAACAGACCACCGGGGAAACAATTAATACACAATGAAAAGAACAGGCAAGAATAAAACTAAGGATTAACTAAGGTAAGCCAGCAAACACAAGACTCTTATAAAACTAAGGTCGGCTGAATATCAGAGGTTACAAACACAGTTCAAATCAAACAAGACTCTAGTAAAACTAAGGTCAGCTGTATATCAGGTTTAAACAGAGAGCAACACAGCGAACAACACATGCAGCGCAGACGAGGAGGCCACTGCATGTTCACTTTAGAGCAGCAGTTCCCCATAGTGTGAAGGATCTTCAGCCTTTTATACTCCCAGGTGCAGACAATCAGCCAGTCAATTGGTGTTGGAGTGGTCATGGGATCTCCAGGCAGCCAATCGTCCGCGAGGTCTGGCACACTTTGATCTGCATAAAAGAAGGCTGGCACAGGACTCCCAGCAGCCAATCACCCACAAGTCATGGGACACTTGGATTTGCATGAACACAAAAAGGCAGTCTCACTCCCTCCAAGGCCCAGGGCCGTAACACCCCTCCCCTTAAAATACAAGACTACATTTTGTAGACACAGACTTCAATATTCGTGACAGACAACAAAACAAGTCATACTCACACCCGGGAGAGGCCATCAGCTAGCACATTTTCTGATCCTTTTATATGCCGAATCTCCAAATTGTACTCTTGTAGCAGCAAGGCCCATCGCATGAGTCGTTGATTGTGGTTAAACATTCGGGCAAGAAACACAAGTGGATTATGATCAGTGTACACTACAACGGGTAATGTGCCAGACCCCAAGTACACATGGAAGTGCTGAAGAGCTAGCAACAGGGCCAATGTCTCCTTTTCAATGACGGAGTAGTTTACCTGATGCTTGTTAAACTTGCGGGAGAAGTAACAAATGGGATGGTCCAATCCCTGCAAGGCTTCTTGCAACAGTACTGCCCCAGCCCCAACAGCACTGGCATCAACCTCTAATTTGAATGGACGCGTCAAGTCGGGGGGCAGTTAACACGGGAGTGTGGCATAGGAGGGCTTTTGCACTTTCAAAGGCATCCTGACACTCATCAGACCATAGGAAATCAACCTTAGGGCTTAGCAGGTTGGTCAACGGCTGGACTATGGAGGAGAAGTTTTTACAGAAGTTCCTGTAATAACCCACCATTCCCAGGAATCTGCGCAACTCCCGCCGGGTGGTAGGCGTGGGATACTCCATAATCACTGCAACCTTGGCGTTAAGAGGTCGCACCTGCCCGCGTCCCACCTCTCTGCCCAAATAAGTCACTGTGGCCTTAGCAAATTCACATTCAGCTAGATTGAGGGTTAAAGAAGCCTGAGCTAAACGGTAGAATACTTGGCGCAGAGCGTACAAATGGTCCGACCATGTTTTAGTGTATATTACCAGGTCATCTAGGTAAACACTACAGTTGGAAAGGCCATAGAGGACCGTATTCACCAATCTCTGGAATGTCGCGGGTGCATTACCCATCCCAAATGCCATGACAGTGTACTGCAAAAAGGTGTCAGGCGTTACAAAAGCTGAAATGGTAGAAGCACGCTCGGTTAAGGGGACTTGCCAATAGCCTTTGAGAAGGTCTAATTTAGTCATGTATTGGGCCATTCCAATACTGTCCACGCAATCCTCAATTCTAGGGAGTGGGTAAGAGTCAGGGACAGTAACGGCGCTTACTTTGCGGAAGTCAGTGATAAAACGAGGTGAACCAGGGCCGTAACAACAGACAGAAAGGGTAAGTAGCTAAAGACACAAACTTTTGCCTCACAAGAGACCAAAAAAAGGGGGGAAAGCAGGCGACTAAATGGATGCTAACATTGCTCAGTGTCTGCTGGATGGTTAAAACATACGAGCTTGACCCAAAAATGAGTTATTGCAAAAATAACCATTTTTCTTAGCTTCCCTGTTGACTGTAACACAGCTCAGATCTTTCAAATCGCTCTGCTCAGTGTAAAGATGGCAAAAGAGGGAAGCACCAAGCTCGGCTCTGTCCAGGGGTGAAATTCCTATCTGACACAGACAGCAAGTGCAGATATTACATTAAACAATACACAGCTGAACTAGGTAAATCAGATTCTGAACTATTCATAACCCCAAATGTATTTTTTACAAGCTTATTGACGGCCTTTCTAGCTGTTGGTCTCAGTTTACACAGCGAATAATTGCATCAAATCCTCACAAGGCACAGAACCAATATTTCCAAGTCGGTCCATATAAGGCCAGTAACTTGACTTGTTTGTGAATAATCATCTGTAGGTCATCACAGTTTTCTCTCCCTCTCATTTTTTTCGTTTCTTTTTTTTTGCTGAGCTCACACCTGTTTTCTGAAACTCATTTGGAGGAGTTGTGGTGTTTGCATTCCTGGTGCTGGAGTGCTTATTTGGTCCAATTCTCCAGGCTTGGCTGAGAGTTTTGGGAGGATTCATATGAGGTCCTGTAAACACTGGATGCTTAAGGCCCTCAGACACTGATGCATTGCCTCCCAGGCTGCTATAAATCCTTTTACAACAAACTCCATAAAGCTCTTTGGTGCCTAAATATTTATGGTTGCCTGAGTTTCCCTTGAGGGTTGTTTTCTGTCAAAGTACCAACAACACTAAGTCATGTGGAGCGACTCCAGACATCTTATCTGGGAGTCAGGGTAAAGGGCCTGGTGGTCTTCCCATCTCTACCAGAGGAGGAACACATAGGAGGAAAGGGCCACTAATGAGCACTTCTCCCTCCATCACTGGCCTCCTCTGTTAGTAGACTCAATTGACCCGCCAAACAAACATACTGCTGCGTGACCTCTGCTGACCAGACAGACAAACAAACAAACTTTTCCGTGTCAAAACTACCAAGCCCATCTCTATCAGGGACCACAAGGCAGTCGATGTAGGACAAACATGCAGGAAATACCAATGCACATAAGACAATAACGAACATGACAGGCTGTAACTCGACCTGCCTGCTGCTTGACTCGGGGGGGGGGGGTGTTGCATGACATTATTGTGGTGCGCACCATCAGTGTGGAGACTCGTGGAGGCTTGGGAGTAGATGCAGGTGTGCTGACGTTGAATATTCTAGGTGAAATCTGTAATTTAGCCCGTCGCAGTGTTGCTGCCAGCCACTAAACACAGTGGCTCCTTGAAACAAGTGTCTCTAAAAAAGCAGCAGTGGGCCTGATGAGTCCTCAAGCATCCTTCCCAGCGCTGTGATTACTGACGTTTACCCTCTTTAATATGTGTAATTCCCATTTTCTCTGATTCATGAGTAAGGGCCCTCAGGGGGACCACACTAAGTGGCAGTCTGCCAAAGCCCTCCTGTTGGAAAGGCTCTAAGTCACTTCTCTCTCCACAGTTAGATACAGCGTGACAGTTACAGGTTGTCTCATCCACCTTTATTATTGTTATTTACTTCTTGGAACGCCGATGAAAGCTTGATTATACAATGTCTAATGTTTTGTGCTTCACATGCAGGTGTCACACGGTTTTAGTTGATGACTACATACCACCTATAAAAGGTGCTGGAAAATAGAAACACGATCATTTGCAAACACTGGCTTTCCATGTGTGGCAAAATGCTACATTAGAGCCCATATAATGACCAGAGTGCTTAGAGTGGCCAGGATAACCGACCACAGAAGGCACCACAATATGCATTTCCCTAATCTATTTTTCATTATGCCCATATGTAGTGAGCACATTTGTGGTCTTATGTAATTACAGCAGTCCTGCAGAAATAGCACATTCGTGAAGCTTGTAATGCTAAAATTATCAGCAGTAAAAAATAAAAATAAAAATAAATCATCAGGACTAAAGTTTTTTTTGGCCTGGGAGGCATTCAGGGGTTAGTTTGTTTTTACAATAAATAAGAAAAATATGTACTCAGATTTATGTATTAGCTGAAAACGGGTCTGTACATTTCAGCTAAAACCTGAGCTGCTTAAGAGATGACATAAGAGAGGAGAAAGAAATAAGAAGCATACAGTTTATTTTAAAAAGTTATAAACAATAAAAAAAAAAAAAAAAAGAACTAGAGCATCAGCAAATCTACAGTAGGATTCCAGCAGACAGGCAGACCAGTATGGAAACTAAAAATAGCACATATGTATTTAAGATAAAGTATAGAATAATTACTTTATATAAAATATGGCACAGGAAATACTGTTCATTGGGATTGTACATGAGTCTGCAAGGATACAGACTTACAAAGACAGTAATACCATAACATTATAATACAAACCCAACTTGGAAAAAGCTGGGAGGCTAAGTAACCGGAAACAGGTCGTGACTAGGTATAAAAAGAGCATCTTAGACAGGCAGAGTTTCTCGGAAGTAAAGGAGCTTCCGAAATCTGCAAAAAATGTCATCCACAAATTATGGAACAATTTCAGAATAATGATCCTCAATGTAGGATTGTCCAGACTTTGACAATCTCATCATCTACAGCCCACAATATCATTAAAATATTCTGAGAATCTGGAGAAATCTGTGTGCACAATCGCGAGGCTGATCATCCTAACCTTCGGACCTCCGGGCCTTCAGGCAGCACTGCATTAAAAACAGACATGATGTCAGTCGTGGAAATCACTGCATGGACTCAGGAACACTTCCAGAAATCACTGTCTGTGAACACAGTTCACCTTGTCATCCATAAATGAGGCTGAAGCTCTATCACACCAACAAGAAGCTGTGTATGAACATGATCCTGAAACGCCACCACTTTTTGTGGACAAAAGCTCATTTGAAATGGACTGAAGCAAAGTGGAAAACGTCTCTGTGGTCAGGCAAATAAAAATTTTTTAAATATTTTTGAAAGCGGGAGAGGGACCATCTGGCTTGTTATCAGCACTCTGTTTAAAAGCCTGCATTCCTGATCGTATGCATTTGTGCCTTTGAAATTGACAGCTCGCACATTTGGGAAGGCACCATCAGTTCTGAACGACATACACAATTCTATCTTTGCATATATGCTCGCATCCAGATGACATCTTTTTCAAGGAAGGCCTTGCATATTTCAGCAAGACAATGCTGAACCACAAACTTCATAAGGTAAACATGGCCCTGTCTAAACTTTTTTGAAACTTGTTCCTGCCGTTAAATTCAAAGCGAGCTAATACTTTTTTTAATGGGACACTAACTTTCTCAGTTTAAACATCGGATCTGATTTTTTTTTAAACGTGCCATTGTGAATTAAATATAGGTTTATGAGACTTTGTCATCATCACTGATTTTATCCACATTTTAGACAGCGCCCCAACTTTTTAAATTTGATTAAATTGGGTTTATATAATGTATTATGCCACATTACATTAAAAAACATATAATACATAATAAATAATAAGAGAAGCACAGTAATAGGTCAATATAGTACTAATATTGAGTTTCTCGTTCTTCCTAGCAGGAGGTTTTCTTCATCTTCGCCACGAGAGAGAATGTGAGAGGTAGTTATTCCGTTTAATTCCCAGTTAGTATTCTTTTCATCTCTGGGTTAGAGAGTGTGCTGCAGGCCCAACACAGAAGGCTCACTGTTGGAGAGCAGCTACATGATGACAGACCCACCAAGAATGTTACCCTGACCGCCATATGTAATACAGCACCAGAGTTCCCTTATTAAGGAGTGAAATAATTTCCACCAAAGTGGTTGGTGGTGCTGACAGCTCAGATTAATGCTCTCTGTAAAACAGCCAGAATAACAACTGCTCCTGCACGCATCGTGAAAACTAGTACGTTTGACTGAGGGAAGCCTGCCAGCTCTACAAATTCATGCATATTTGGGTCTGTGAACATCTGCCAGCGCAAATAATTTATGCTGTTCTCTCAGCTAAGGGGCAATGAATCCCCTCTGAAAAGTTTTCTCCAACTTCTACAGTAAGGCTGAGCGTGCCCCGCTCCTCTCCCTCCCCTCCCTCTTCTCCCTGGTGTGAAGTGGTGCAGACACACGCTCCAACCACAGACCAGGCTCAACGAGGAGCATCCCGAGGCGTGTGGGAAAGTCCCAGGCACCACTTCAGTCGATCAAGAGCCAACTGTTTCCTGTCCCTCTTTGGGCCTCAGGGTTAGAACGCGCTGTCAAGGCCATATCCACAACATCCTCCGTGCTGGAGAGCGAATGGGGCCTTGCCTTGGGTGGGAGCTCCACAGCAGCCCCACACGCACAGCAGATATCTGCATGTGTGCTCCGCTGTCGGGGCCCCGAAGACGTGTTTCTCCACTGGAGCGATGAATATCTTATGATATCGTGGAGGTGGATCAAAACATTTGGGCTCGCTGACACTACGGCACTTTCAACAGCTCCGTTGTTGTGTTCCAACACAATGGTATCAGGTGATTAAACATCCGAGGGGAGTCATATTGATATTCAAAACGCCACCACCAACAGATGGCATATTAATCATTAATTGATTCTCTGCCATTTTTTTCTTTGATCTACAGCACAAAATTCTGCACTAATTTTTCCCCACTATGCGCTGCTCTGTGATGATAGACTATTTATGAGCGCAGATGAAACCTAACATTTCCTCTCAACTGATAATAACACAGTGCTGTCCTGTTCCTGCAGTCAACAAACCCAGTTAGACATGAAGACAGCTCATGCACCATTAGATCAACTTACAAAATGAATAACAACCATCAAAATATTTGTGTCATTATACACCTGACAGTTAATTATAGCATTTGAAAACATACCTGGAAGCAAAAAAGAAAGTAGTAATTTAATAAATTAACAGTTTGCCCTTTGACTCACGCGGTGGAAATGTGTGGGAGGAAAGCCTAGAAAAACCTCAGATCAACTCTGTCAAATGTGTGTGTGCGCAATTCACTGTCTGTGTGTCGGGCTCTCCCCTCCCCTCCTTATTATTCCTCTAGGCTTCACCCTGTCTTCCCAGTCCAAACCGGTCTCCTGCTTTCCTCCAGCAGACTGACGGGAGGTCAGCCTCGGGCCGATCTCCGGCAGCCCCAAAGAGGAGCTGCTGTCAACAAGCAACATGGATGGTTTGAGCACTGAGGGCACTGCTGTGGCACGCCGGGGTCAGGAAAAATCACTCAGCTTAGAACTGACCAGCAGCACAGTCGGAGGAGATGTAACTGTCACGGTTCCTCCTAATGAGATATCGCCGTTAGACTCCTGCAAACCTAAAATACGTCATCTGGTCTCCTGTTGAGAAATGCATTCAGAAAAGCAACTATTTTTTTTAATATAAAACATAAGCCTTCTATTTTACCACAGTCTAATAAGATTATGTGTTGATTTATTGAATATAAATCCTGATTCTTGAAGCTGAATGCTGAGAAAGCTGGATCTTGTTACCTTGTTAGCAGTGGACCTCAAAGTGCATCATACACTTGAATGCCAGATAGTTTAAGATTCTAGATAAAAACCAATACAAAGCGGCTGTTCTGTAGTTAATTCAACCTTCATGAATCTATTAATGCTCAGCTGTGTCAAAAAAAAAATGTCCTAGAGATCTGCTGTTTCAACTTTGTAGTTAATTTTTGAGGCTACAGCTGGTGTTGTTAATTTTAAGATCTAATCTACCATCAGATGAATGAGGTGTAAAAAAAAATGTCAAAATAAAATACTTGAAACACTTTAATCAAAAACTAAACACTGCAACGAGCTGACATCAGAGAAAAAAGACACAAATTGATGCAGGACTATGTAAAATATACAGAAATATGTTAGCTGGGTCTGCTTAATAAAGTGGCTGCTGAGTGAGGCTCTCAGCTCTGATGCTTATTTCTCAGCCAAGCTTGCCCTCTGCAGGTTACAAATATGACAGCTTTACCACCTGATTTTGATTTCACAGTAAACAGTTTTATGCAGCTGACTTTTAATTCTAATTTTAACTTGGTTATGGCTGCGGCTCAGGAGGTGGAGCCGTTTGGAAGGCTGATGGTTCGATCCCTGACACTGTGCAATGAATGAAATGTCACGTGAAGGTGGCTCTCTCATTTTTATTCATCACTAAAGAAGAAGGCCGCTCAGAAGGTCATGAGCTGACTAGATTTGCCACTAATTGCCCCCTTACTGTTTCAAGTGACAATCTATATAAGAAGGTTACTGCACTAAAGCACAGCACCTCATCCTCACAGAGAAACTTTAAAGTATAATCCATCCTGTTAGTCATCACAATATGCCGTATTTGTTTTTAATTAAATCTCCCTATGATTTGTTTTATGGTGGTTTGCTGAAATATGTTGAAGGTGCACACACACCTAACACTGATAACGTAGGGCTGTATGATCTGACTGAAAAAAGAAAGTAAACGAACAATGAATGATCAGGATATTCCATCTCAATCTCGAGAGGAGTCAGAGGTTAAACGACACTCCGGCCCTTCATTTATTATCTCAGTGGGTGTTTTCAGAACAAGCTCATCAAAAAATATCTCAATTAGCATAGAGACAAATCTACAGTGAAGAGGTGCAGACGTACCCAGACGCTGAGGCGTGGATCAAAGCTGCGGGGGGGGCACGGGGGAATAGCAGATGAAAGAGGTACACATTAAACTGTTTACTAAGGTGACATGAAAAGCTGTTTTAGCTCAGCATTCAGCCTAATGAGGGCGAGAGACAGAGGCTTATCTTTTTTAGATATTCAGAGCTGCCAGTTCACAGTCTTTTTACACCCCTGCTCAACATCAAAAGAAAGATTGAATTTTCTGGCAAGGTAATGTCTAATATAGTGAAGTCCCTGCAGGTTAAATTAACGTTTAACTGTTTCGCTGAAGGGCTCATTTACATTTTCCTCTCAACGCTTTCACACTTCAGTGAGGGACACGGGTTCCCAGTCTGAGGGCAAAGATCGGCGCCTCGAGGAGTCATGTGGTTAATCTGAGGGGGTCTAAAAGAAGATTAACAAAAGGATGAATAGAAGTTCACTAACTTTCCTCTCATTTTTATGCTGCCTTTGATGGATTACTATCAAATTTTGTGCATTTATGGTCAGTTTGGGTTCAAGCAAGAGCACAAAATATAGCCCGATTTTACAGGTGTGACTCTGATTGTATGCACCTTAGCAATGATCAAAGTTTTTACAAAATTGTTGGCATGGCAGTAGAGCAGTAAAACTAAGCAATAATTTACTCCAGAAAACTCTGGGAAAAGCATATAGTTAAGCAAACAACAACAGCAAAAAGTTAGTGATTGAACAATCAGTGAGAAGAGGGCCCACAAACCAGTATGGTCATGAACTGCTGCTCTGGAAATTGAAAATCAGTTCCAGTGATTGTACATCCATCCTTTCCTTATCTGGGTATGGATCGCAGGGGCAGCGTAGCTATCCCAAACTTCCCTCTCCCTGCCTACCATCTCCTTTTTTCTTAGGTTGAATACAGAGGTTTCTCCAGGGCAAGCCAGGATAGATAATCTCTCCAGCATGTTCCCAAAATACATCACCTAGAAGGCCATCCAATAGGCAACACAACTCGCAGGATTTGGAAATAACAAGGACTGATTGCCAGAGAGAGAAAACCTATCCTCATACAGCTGTCAGTTAAATTTAGAGCATAACAAAATGACTGTGATGTGGTTAAAAGAGACAATACAGTTACTGTTTAACAAAATAAATACAGCTATTACAGGCCCCAAACTTTCTCCTTTTCTTCTTCTTTTTTTATGGAAATGGAAAATTTTAAATGTGACGACGACATTCTTCGGATTGTGCAAAGTATTATGGAAGTTCTTGACTCCCTGGAAAAATGCTGGTATGTTCACTTTAGGCCTGTATAAGCAGTAATACAGCAGTGTAAATAGACCCAAATACAGTAGTTGAGTAAATGGGTTACTCTCCAGCAATGCACTGAGGTGGCTCGTGTTTCACTTGAGAAACATCACACATGTAATAAACCTCTGAGTGCAAATTGAGCAAAGGCCCCAACATACTCTGAAGCCTCCAAAAGTTGAATCTGTTCATCTGGACGTAGCGTTTTGTGGGAGAAACGTTTCGTCACTCATCCAAGTGACTTCTTCAGTCTCAGCTGACTGCAGGTTTCCCCACTTCTTCTCAACTGACTTCTTCAGTCAGCTGAGACTGAAGAAGTCACTTGGATGAGTGACGAAACGTTTCTCCCACAAAACGCTACGTCCAGATGAACAGATTCAACTTTTGGAGATTTACTTTCCTGGATGATTGAGAATGCATCAAGACAATACTCTGAAGCCCTCACAGTTCCTTACTCTCCCACTGGATCGAGATCCTGTGCACAAAACCACTACTATGCCACATTGAAAACAGATGGATCAAATAGTCCTTATCCTTTATTTGGACTGCGCTCTGTTATTGGAAAGAATCTCAGTACGAATTACCAAATCTGGCCGCCTTTCAGGAAAACAAATGGACACAGATGTAGTTTTCCATTTTACAGGCTGTTTATGTCTTGCAAATTCCTTCTCCAGAAGAGTGGGATAGGCGTCTTTCATGTTCTAATGGCTCAGAGTGACCGCAGCCCTTTGTGGCAAACGCTCTGTTCCAATACTAATGACATACAGTCACACAAGACTCTGGCAGCAGTGTGCTGCTGAGGCTGCCTGCCCATTGTGTAATTAGTCTACCACTAAATCCTAGTCTGGGGAAACATTCACAACCACATTAAACACTGACAGTCTTTCACCTCAGAGAGCCTGAAACAGATGGATACGTTCTGAGGCAGTAATCGAGCACAAATGCCTTTCATCAGTCAGTTAAACTGATAACATTTGTTTTCTAATAATAGGGGGTTCTCTGCCATCACTGCAGGAGTTTGTCTCGAGTTTACAGTTTGGACTGTGGACAGACAGTTTGGACAGAAGACGACTGGATGACAGTCTTCTTTCTTTTTATTGGCATTACATTTCTACAGTAATTTAATCTTTCTCTGGAGTGATTGCCTCACATGTGCTTCTGATAGAGAAAACTTTATTTGGGAGAAAAAAGCAAAACAGCCAGCAAAGCTGATAAGTATACCGCAAACCAGAATATCTTGATTTGGACCGTTCAAGTCTCGTCTGGCTTTGCACTTATCCTGTGAAATCCTGCCATCTGGTGGCTCTCACGGAACATTACAGTGAGTCATACTTTGTTTGTTTGGTGGGCACAAAAAATGAGGGGATTTTGTAGTGAAATAGATTAGATCTGGATTTAGCCCTGTATCTTTTCCACTGACAACATAATGATCTTTTCAAGACAGAAGACAAATGTTTGTTTACTATCAAAACAATATTGGTGAGATTCTCAAGTGAGCAAGCGTGGAAATACAAACCCACTTCCTCACCACTGAACATCTGAATACAAAAAGCAGAGGCAGCTGATGGGTTAGCTGCAAATTGCACGTAAGAGTGCTGAATGGGCTCTTCCAGAGGATCATTTTATGAGCTACATGTCAGTATATGAGTTAAATATAAATAGTGTTTTGGTTGAGCTGAAACTTTTGTATTATAATTTTAATATAACAACGAAAAATGCGGACGAGTAAAAGTAAAAACAGGTTAACTTTTCCACAAGAGGAAAGGCTCATTTGCTTTAATATATAAAACACAACCACACGTCGATGCTGGAATACTCTGGTAAATCCTGACTCTGATCATTCCCAAAGGGCAGTGAACTCGGGCCGTTTTGTGATCTCTGATCCAAGTGGATTCTGCAGAACTTTCTGAAGTGTCTCTTTTACTTGGCAGATCAGAGCAGACATGTGAAGGAAAAAAAACATCACTCAGACTTCAATCTGTCCCATTTTGGTGAAGGCCACATTGCGCACATGTCTCTCTCATCTGTCAGGCAATGACAGCACTAAGGCTACTTGTCACCTGGGTCAAATGAAAGCCCTCACACCAGAGGAAACCTCTCGGTGACCCGGCCTCTGTCTGGGAGCGTGACGCGTTAATCACAGCAGTAAATGACGCCAAAGCAAGAAGCAGGCGCTGAGGTGTCTCCCTGAGCGGATCTGCAGAGAAGTCTTAGTTTCATGTCAGTCTTCCTGATGGGCTGTTAAAAGCCATCAGGGCGCTGTGATCTCAGAGCGCACTGCAGTGAAAACACATATGGTTCTGGTTGAGGCTGGGGGAAATTGGATTAAAGAAATTCTTCTTGAAACGCTCGGCATCGTTCTTGCCATAACAACTGCAAGCAGCTGACAGATGAAACCACAAATCAGCCTGAAACTAATATTTAGCTTCTCTTTTTCATGTCGACTCAGTCACAACAGTGGAAGACAAGCCAGCTGGAGGGGATTGTGCTGAACAGTGGAGAGAGGTGAGTGGAGGAAGGCTCTCTGGATGTGGATAGATTATTATATTTCTTACCTCAACAAGGTGAAATGATTACAGCATGAAAGCGTGTTTCGGGGTTCATATAGTGAGACTTTATTTGCACACGGGCCCCTGATTATTGTTTTAAGACAGGCTTGAAAATTTGTGGCCCTATAAATTGTCCCTCAAGTGGCCAAAAACTGTGTTCTTAGGCCTGAGCGCAGCACATGCTTTCCATCACACAGATGTTATTCTGCCGCTGGCAGTAAAAGAGTTGGGTTTGCTCCCTTTGTTCAGATCATCAGAGTAGGAAAATCATCTCATCCAGCGTGAGAGGAAAAAGACAGGTGTCTCCGTTAACCCACTTTGTTTGAAATTATTCTTTAAGTGGAGCATTAAAGGCTTCACAGAGAACAGCCTTTTAGGTGTTTAAATTAAGACCATCTGTCCAGTTCATACTAAGTAAGTCATCAGTTACATTTAATTTCTGCAGGAAAGAAGGAATCTTGGCTGCGGCCCTGATCCGGCACTTAGCTGAAATAAAGCAGAACAGGCCGGGTGTGGCTGACACTCAAATATCCCTGTCTAAACAGCACAGACCGAGACAGAATGATTTAAAAGACTAATTAAATCGTTGTTAATCCTAGCTGAAGACAAATATTTTCACAGTAGGCGTTTTGATTGATCATAAGAAAAGCACAGGTGTTGCTACTAACCTTGCTGATAGCTCAACAATGAGTCATGACAACGAGACGGCGTGCAAACGTGCACAAAACCAGGACCCTGAAACTGAGCTGAAATTCAGGCACAATTGATTTTATACACCAGCCCTGTCCCAATGCCACTGTAACACATCTCTGTAAATGTAATGGAGGTCATTTTGTATAGTAATGTTCTTGTGAATAAAGTTGAATAATTTCAACTTTGAACAAAAGGTATTAACAGCAATTGGTTGACACAATGCATCTGCCCCCCCCTCCTTCAGGGAGTGCAAAGACTTGTGGGTATCCAAATGTTTAAGTTCAAATAATTCACTTGGAAGAACTGTTATGGTTAGTGAGGTTATTTCAGTTATTTAGTGCAGACTTTGATCGTTGTGGTTTGGGTGCAATGTGGTGTTTTTTTCCCAAGAACAGCACCAAAGTTTAGATTGTGATCTTTTTAAACAACCAAGCCTCATGTGGTCCACTCCATCTTCAGGCTAGATGCCAGATTTTAGTCCATATTGACATATTAGCATCACACCATTGCAGATTAGAGGGCTGCACATCCATGATGTCAATATCCCTTTCAACCACAGATGGACTGAGATCTGTGGAGGCCATTTGAATACAGTGAACACTTTGTCATGTTCAAGAAACCAGTTTGAGATGATCTGATTATGGGAAATTGTAGCCAAGAGGATAAAATGACAACCAAATGTGACAACAGTATAAAGCTTGTTCTCTATAGCATATATTTTATATAAATATATTTTAACAGTAAGTGTTGTAGATTACAAACAGGCACAAAATACCAGTTAAAATTAGATATGGTTTTAAATATTTCAGTGCAACGGCACTGCTGCATTTGTTACACCGGCAAATGGCCCACATTCACATGACAGAACTAGATGTAACTTTAATCCTTCTGGTTTGGCTCTGCAGACCCCAGACATAATACTTTTTTTAAAATAATGTGTTGTTTTACACCATGTACTAATTAAAAATGTGTACATTTAGTCATTTTAAAGACCAAGTTGTGCATTTAAAAGCTCACTGTCTTTCAGTGTTGAGTAATTTACATGTTTACATAAAATACTTGAAATGAATGAAAACTAAATGAGAGCAGAATCAAAAGATGGAGAAAAAAAGCTGTCAAGCACTAATGTTTGCACTTAAAACCTCCATTTGTATTATAGATTTTTTTTTTTTTAAAAAAACCCCACCAATATCTTCTATTAAGCACACATTTCCTAAAAGGCATTACGAAAAACAAGAAAGAAAAAGACCTAGCATACATTAATTGCATAAAAGAAATGCTTTCTTGTTATTGGTCCTTGTTCATTAACTATGATGCTGGGTAAAAGAGTGAAATTCAAGTAAAATTAAACTTGAGCGAAAAGTCCAAAATAATATTTAATCTATTAAAAATACTTACAGCATATTATACAACTGACTTGTCTTAACGGGTTTCATATATTTCAACAAAATATATGAAAAGAAATCTGTACCTTTGTTGTAAACAACGAATCACATCTTCATTTTGATTTTTGTAACGCTCCCATAAAGCACTACATTTAAAAAACAAAACAAAGGATCTTCACGTAAACAGGTCTTTAAACAAAATGTAAATGTAAGGACAAACATCTGGAGAATGGTTTTATTAGAAAAATGGTGACAGCCTACATGACAAATTAAGCCAGCATCTGAATCAAAATAGGGAACGTGAAATTCTTTTCTCTAAAGAGAGAAAAAAACCCAAACAAAAACAAAATTAAAAAAAACAAACAAACAAACTACAAAGTGGTACTCAAAAACATACCAGTACAGGAACAGCATAATCAGCAGCTTTCCACATGAAAGAAAATGGATTTGTCCAGGGATTAGTGTGACATCTTGCTCCAATTCTCCTCTACATCGTCAACAGATCTCTCACAATCCGCTCTCCAAAGGCGTTTTGTGAAAACATCCTTTCAACTGGGAAGAATGTCTCCAAACGTCAACACACAAAGCCTTCTGATCCGAAAATAAAAAACCTTACACTGCCTTGCGGTGGTACTCTGGAGGGGCAACTTCATAGTCGCTTGCATTGAAGAGCGATGCAGAGTTTTTTACAAGATACCTGAAATGAAGAAACATTTTACTCATCTCTGCTGCACTTTGATAATCATCATGAGCCTCGTTAAGATTCCTGAATACTCACTTGAGGAAGTCCTGTAGGTAACTGAGCAGCAGTGCAAGGCTCTTCTCATCCAGGGGAGTGTACGCCAGCATGGCTCCGATTCTCACTTTCAAAACCGAACAATGACAGCCTTTATAAGTCATGTGACCACTGACCTCCGTTTCATTTGTAACAGTTCATTGCAAAACCATGTCTCACCTGCACACTTTCAATTTAAAGCAGCCCTTATTTCTAAGTGTTGATGCTTGCATGAGTATATATTTTCACGCACTAAAGGATAAAGTAGGAACTAGACAGAGAAGGTCAACAGTGAATTGACCTCTACACTACTACTGCTTAAGCAAAAATTAACACCATCTAAAGAGGCGTGTGTGCAACACTCATCTCAACAAATGTTTTACCGAGTTTATGTCATTCTGACTTTATTTATAATGTGTTGTTATGACAAGAAATTAACTGAGACAACATAACCTGTAATAAACATGGCATCGCAGTCAGGTCTATAAGCTTTTGGCCGATTACAGCTTTCGCAGTTTTGTCTCTGTACACTGCCACAGGAGACTTTAAAATAAATTAAGATATGACTGAAGCGTAGACTTTCAGCTATAACTGTTTATCAAAATGTATTAATCATTTAGGAGTTGCAGCTATTTTTCTATCAAGCCCCCCCAATTTTTGAGGGTCTCAGCTGCTTGCGGATGACTGGCTCCAGCTGGATGACAGAAACTGGGCAGAGAATTCATCCACCTTCAAGTTTCAACCTGCCACACACATGTAGCTCTTGCCATGTGTTTGTGTTCAAGTGTGAATAACTAAGGGTGGGCTGCCTTCAATTTTGAACAGTTCTCATATTTATGTCAATTGGGTACATGAATTGCTGCGTTTTGCTTTTTGTTTCTTTTGGTTGGATTATCTCCATTTTGAATCTGTGGACAGATTTGCTTGATGTTCTAGCCTCAGCTCACCCCGGAGTTAATTCACCAACTTAACAAGTGGCTCTTGTGGCTCCTTGGAACTTGGGAAAGAGATGCCTTTCGTGTTTTGTCCGGGCCAGCCCTAGATGGGGTATAAACAGCCTCTAAGCTATCAATTCCTTTTTATGATTGATGCTGGCATATTGTTCTGATTTCTCAGACACTGCCCTGACACTAAAAACCTGTCTAGGCCCAATTTTATCTTCACAAAGCATTCATAAAAGACAGACCGAATCCAGAAAAGAATCTGACCTACAAGCAAAATGAATAATGACATTAATATGACTGAAATCTTTTACAACCTTAATTATGACTAACAGGTCACAATTAATGCCAAAATGGAGTTATTTTGGGCTTAGCCCAAGTCGAGAGATGATGAAGATGAAAAACTTTTGGCTGTGCCTTCAAACTGTGGTTACAGTGGAAATGATACCTCCCCCAGATCAAAGAGTTCATTTCCAGTAACAACTGAATCATCAAGAGATTTTACAGTCAGCTCTTTCAACACAAGTGAAAAGGAAGATAATCTTTTTTAAAAAGCATCTTTGCATATTTGGGAGTTTTATGCTAGAAACAGCTCTGTGTTTAATATGTTAAAGCTTAGACAAAAACATGTTCAATCATTTTTGTGCATTAAGACCTACAACACATATCTGATAGTTTTTATAATATACAATTTGTTAATGGCTTTATATGAATAATTTGATAAGGAAACAGGACAATCTTTAGCTCTTCTACACCGTTTTCGTCGTCTAGTTCTTTCACCAAACATGATCATGTGTAAGTGCTTTTACCAAAGAGTCTGAGTAGGTGAGGAGCCCCATAGATCTGAGACATTGGTGTATCTGGGTGGTTGGCAAGGATGTCTGCGTACTGAGGCCTCTCGAATTTGTAGAGAAGTTGTGTCCCCAGCATAACATTGAAATATTCACGGATACCAGCAACCACCTCGTTTACAGCAAACTCCCTGAGCAGCGAAGAGAAAAAAGAAAAGTCAAATCTTTATTCTTAGTATTTGTTCACCATGTCCTAGAAACATTTTAAATAAAACATTTTCTCTCTCTGCATTGCTTGCACCATAAACAGTTTTGCTTGAGAAGATGAAAAGTAGAAGTTTTTACTTGCTGTCTGAGTTTCCTCTTGATTTCTTGTAGTTTGCATAATCTTCAAGGACTGCGTCAACATTTTTTTTGGCAGGTAGGTGGAAAAGCTGAAGAAAAACAAAATAGAAAGAAATAACCTTGGAAATGTTGTAGACAAATACAATGTATAAAATGCTGTGAAGTAAGTGAAACTTGAGTTTAAGGTCAGTGCTTACTAACCTGCTTTTGCCGTGTAATCAAGTCCCAGTCGTCCACAAGCCAGGGTTTCAGCTCCTCTGGGATTTTCACTTTGACCTCCACTCGATTTATGAAAGTTTCCTCCTGAGTAAACAGGAGTGCGGGGAAAAAAAGAAAAAGTTAATTAAAAGGAAGCTTTTAACAATCATGTTTACACACCTAAAAGGAATCCAAGCCTCAGAAACATTTCATAAACAGTGGTTTAAAATGTAGTTCCTGCTACACAGCTGCAACTGCAGTGAACTAAGGCTTTTTTTTTTTTTTTTTTTTTTTTTTTTTACACCTATAGTTTGTTTACTCTGGTCTGATGCAGTTCATGAATTTGTAAACTTGGAGCTTTTTCCCATGGTTTCGTCTCTTTTCACACAGAAGATGCCAATCAAACTCCAAGTGAGCCAAAATGCGTCACTAAAAACGATGCAGCAATGTTCGGTATGCTTACTCGCTCGACGAGTCTGGAGTAAGAGCAACAAAAGTAAATACAGGAAACAGGTGCTGTGGTCTGGAATAGTGGATAACATGGAAAATTTAGTCCTAACATTTGTATTTTATCTGGTTAATATTTCACAGTTTATACACGCTGCAACACTCCAGAATGCAAAGCATTCTCGGCTACAGCAAGGTGTTCCACTCAAACCTATAAACAACCATAAACAAACTGCTCTGAAGTTTGTTTGAAACCAAAGAAAGATCAGCTCCCCCAAAGGGTTTCAGTGCGGTTGTTCTGGTCTGCACCCAAGTGCGATTACTTTGTTCTCATGAACCACATGAGGAGAAAACAAAGCAGCCTTTTTATGGTCGCGGCGTCGCTTGTGTCGTAGGCGTCTCGTGATAATTTTCACTTCACATCTTGTGCCATGTTGGTCGGTCATGCACCTCTTGATTTTTGCGACTTGGTGCGTTGTGCTCAGCTGAGTTTGTGAAAGGAACTTTGCAAATAAAACAACAACAACAAAACAACTTTTGACAAAGCTTTGGCTTCCGGTTTTGACTTCTCCTCCTCCCCATCAGCGCATATGACAAGATAGTGTCTGAGTGGCGAAACCTATCATTTAGGAGAATACTGCAAACCTCTTGCGCCTTAACGGCAGGCATAAATGGCTGCATCTGTGTGATAGCATAGCAATGAGCAAAGCGACCACTGCAGCAGGTGTATTGGCACCTTAAGTCTGTTCATTTTCGCACAGTCTGGTATTATTTGACATTACCAGCAGAAAAAAAAAATTGAGCAGTTCTCTGAACTTACGCTTTCCACAGTTGGGTCAACACGAGCTCTTTTCTTGCGTGGAGGATGGGTTGGATCTCCTCCTGAACTAGTCCCTTCTCCTGCTCCAGGAGCTGCACAGACACAGTTTTAGTTAACTGCCACTCTTGTCTTATAAAGACAGTAAATTTTAAGAATAGCGTTTATGAATTCTAACATTGTTAGACAATGTGATGTACTTACTCTTCTGTTTGTTCTTTTTGGTTTTCCTACAAACAAAGAAAAGCAAATTAAGTGTGAAGTGTTTATATGAAAAGCAGTTTGGCAGCTTGTGTTACAGAGGAAAACAAAACAAAAACTCACACATCGTTTTTCTGCGATGCAGCAGGTATCTTCTTATTTGGCGCTTGACCCCTCATTTTTCCTTCTACATAATGGTCTCTGTATTAAAACAAGTTCAGATGTTCAGGAATACAGAAATTGTACCACACTCATTACGCTTCACAAGATTTAAAAATCACTGTAGCATGTGACCTAACAGTTTTTGTTATGTCCAAGTAGTACTATAAATAGGCATGACACATTAGTGTTGACACTTGCATAAAGGGATTTAGTACACAAATAAAGGGGGAGGGGTTGTTATAAACACTTTAACCAGTTTTTCTAAGTGGGACATTTACTCGAGGATAAAAATAACAGATTAATGTGTAAATAAAATTACAGGAAAATATTTGTACTTCTATTAAGACTGAATGATCTTCACTTGTATACTGACTCCATACAGGCCCATTGTGAGCTAGACTAAAACCCTGTTGTGTCCCAATATGTTTAAAACATAGCACACAATGTGTACTACTGAAATTAGATGAAGGATTTTGCCTAACTTGCTCCAACAGTCATAAGGAACTCACAGTCAGTTCAAAGTCAACAGTGAAAATAAAAACATAGAGAGAGTATTGACGTACTGATTGGCCCTCTGAAGCTCTCTCTGTTTCTGCAGATTACTATCCACATACTTAAGCACCCTGCTTTCAGGAACCCATTCGTCCCAGCTGGAACACACAACATCAAAAGAATGTAAGCAGCACTTCTTAAACAGTTCCTGTACAAACGTTAATCTGGATTTATTGGAACCAAAAACTTACTTCTTATTCCACCCACTGTAATGAATAAAGTATTTGATTTGTTTGTCCTTGATGTTTATCTTAACACACTGCAAAGAGAGGTATGACTCATTGTCAAACACAGACACAAAGAAGACGACTGAATGAGAGACGCGCTTAATTAAGGCAGCTTACCTTAGCTTCGTAGAGCAATGGCCCATGAAAACACAGCACTCTTTCACCTGAAGAGATATCAGTCAATAAAATAAGGACGCGAGTAAGGCATTGACAGGAGAGAAGAAAAAACAAAAGAAAACAAAAAACAACTTCACAGCAGCTGTATTTGCTAAATGAATGCTTCCGCAGGTCAGTTAACGTGTAGAACTACAGTCGTGTCATAGTAACTTTGGGCATTTAATAATTTGAACTTTCCCATTTCCATGGTTGACTGATTGTACAACATACATCTCTATGCATGTTTAACTGTATTAAAAAAACAAAAACAAAACGTAAGATTTGGGTGCATACGTTTGAATTTATTTTGGATGTTTTCCTAGCCACACAGGCTCAAGAGTATACATACACTCCTACTAATATTTGTTTATGTCTCTTAGGAAGCTCCATCTCAACCAGATGCTTTTGGTAGTCATCAACAAGCTTCTGACTGGATATCTGACCCCTCTTCTTAGCAGACTTGGTAGAGGCAATATAAATTTGTCGGTTTCCTGGCCCAGACATACGGCACAACTTTTTAATAGGGATGAAGTCCGAGCTTTAGGAGAGTCACTCCAGAAGCTTAATCTTAGACTGCTTTATCCATTCCAAAACCAGTTTGATATGTGCTTTGGATCATTGTCTTGTTGGACCATCCAAATGCGTCCAAGTTTCAACCATCTAGCTCTTGATCTGAGGTGAAGTTCATGAATTTGAAGGTAGTCGTCTTACTTCATTATTTCATCCACTTGAACAATGTACTAGTTCAAGGGGATGGTCAATCTTTTTCTTATTTGATCATAAAATTTTTCTCCAGAAGACATTTGACTTGTTCATGTGGCCATTTGCAAATTTCAGTCGATCTTGAAGGTGCCGATTTTGGAGCTGGGGCTTATCCTTGGTCGGCACCCTGTCAGTCCGTAGTGATGCAAAACTGATTTCACTGTGGACAGTAATGGGGGTATTGCAGCAGTTTCCAGTACCATGGCATTTCATGCCCATAACGACTACATGTAAACGTCTGACCACAACTGTACATTTAAGGAAGTTTACATAAAAACTCGACTATAATCTCACTATGTGACTAACTGTCAAGAGAACATTCTGGTGACTGATAATAAAAAAAGAAGACTTTTTACTAACTAAATTTAACGTAGTCCAGCTAGTTAATTTAATAACTAAACCACTTGTATGTAACTCCACAAATGAGCGGCAAGTCAGCAGCAGGCGGTGCTAACACGCCGTGTACAAAAAAAGCTAGCTAGGACTCAGCTAACAGTCAATGAGAAGCTAACGCTGCATGAATGAAAATATAGCTTTCAGTTCACTAAAACATCTCGAAAACACAGTTTATGTAGCTTCTTACTTCTGAAATTGGTTTGTGTAGTAATGACAGGACGAAATAAACCACCAAAGCTGCGAATAAAATCTCCCGAGTCCCATTTTGTGTTCACAGTAACAACAATGAGAGCTAATACGGCTAGCTGTTTGTTTCGATCAGTAACTAGCTGACACTTTGGCGTTTTTCAGCAACTCCAGCACTCGCTGCTGGTACAAGCCTAACACAGCAAGAAGGAAACAAACTGTTACCTTCTTGAAATTTAGGTTTCGGGTCCTGTTTCGGCGCCATTCACGGATTAAACTAACAAAATATGGGAAAAATCGCCAGCTCCCATTCCAGTCTGCAGCGGCGCCGCTTTCTAAAAACGTCATGACCGTCGCGATGACGCTTTAATGCCCCGACTAAACCCACATCCACACGCCAAATCAGCAATGAATGCAAAACAGGATTTCTGTTCACATTTACCTTACACGTCTCTGCCTTCTGTTGGAGTTTTTAAGCATCGGTGTCTGTTAAAAAATAAAATGCAGGCTAGACAACAAGTCATGAAACGGCTTTAAGCTAAAAACAGCTGGTTGTGCCCATGTCCTCTGAGAGAGACCTGTGGTTTGGCTCGGACGCAAGTGTGCTATTAATTAGTGTCATATGATGAACAGATGCTCCAAAGACTGGTGATTTTTTTTATATATATATATATATATTATTTTTATTTGGTGTTTGTTTACGTTAAGTAAAAGTTTCAGAGTGGGTTGGCTGGTTGCTGTTAGTTGTTTGTTTTTTCCCCCAATATCATTCTTCTTATTATTATTATTTTAAAGTGGAGGTGAGGATAACTACCAAAAGCAGGTTTTCAGAAGTTCAGTATAGTTACTGAACCTCTAATATCAATACTGTAAAAATAAATAATAATATTGATCATGAAATGACATTAACATATTTGAGCCAACGCAATAAATAAATAAGTAAACAGAATTAAAAAGGAGGTAAAATGTCAACAAGGTATGCCATGTTCAGTGTCTGGATTCTGTATACAATGTTCACCAGTTAATTTCTTTTCCAGAAACCAGAGACCCGGGTAGAAAAAAAAAGTTTAAAAACATATATTTTTTCTTATACTCCCCAAAATTATAATTTCAATAGTTATTAAAAATGGCAATGAATAAATAAATAGATAGAAAATAAATAAAAACAATGCAAATGTGAATGTAACTGCACTACCTGCAAGTTACTGCACAATGGCATTAGTTAACAAATTAGATCACTATTCTCCAGCATAATATAAGACAAAATACATACAAAACATAAATTGTAAATGATGATTTCATTCATTAATGGAAAAAAGAAAAAGATAGCCAAACCAACTGGTCCTGTGTAAAAAAAATAATTGTCCCCTACACCTAATAACTAGTTGTGTGCCCCTTGGCAGCAGGAACTGCAATCAAGCATTTGTGGTAACTGGCAATAGGTCTTTCATATCACTGGGAAGGATTTTTAGCTCACTTGTCTTTGCAAAACTGTTTTAATTAGGCATTTTTGAGCAACCTGTATAAGGTCATGTCAAAGTATCTGATTTGGATTTCAGTCTGGACTTTGACTAGGCCAGCACAGCACATTCAAAGGTAGACTTGTTTTGGATCGTTGTCTTGCTGCATAAATCAAGTGTGCTTGAGCTTCAGGGCACGAAAAGATGGCCAGACATTCTCCTTCATGATTTTCTAGGAGAGAGCAGAATTCATGGTTCCATCAATTACAGCAAGTCATCCTGAAGCAGCAAAGCAGCCCCAGACCACCAAACTACCACCATCATGTTTGACTGTTGACTAGTAAATGATTTTGTTGAGATGAAGAAATCATCTGCTTCTGTGGCTCTGTGATTGATTGCAAACAGGACACTTTTAAAGCTGTGATGGACAGGAATATCACTGAGGTCCACCTAATCTAACAGACTGATTCAGCTCCACTACCACAAAGAAAGATACAGGAAATAATTTATATCTCATGCTACTATCATCTATAATACAATTTATCTGTCTGGCAGAGCGTCATCTGGCAGATGTATTTTTAAGGACAGCATGGTAATCACGCCCCCAGTTGGGCATGTCTGAGTGGGGTTTGCATGTTCTCCCTGTGCCTGCACGGGTTCCTTATGGGTACCTTGACTTCTTCCCACAGTCCTATAATACAGATTTTAAAATGACTATAGGTGTGAATGTGAGCATGAATGCTCGTCTGAGTCTCTGCCACAGACTGGCAACCTGTCCATTTCAACTGCATGAAAAAAAAGTTCTAAATACAGGATAAATAATGTATTTTGTATGGTAAACACAGCAGGGAAGTGGACTTTGACCATGCTGACTGAATAAACAAATGCAGAAAGCCTGCGGCAGTTTGTCAGGTTTACATACTCAACCAAATCGACAAAGACTTAAAAAGTGACATTTCCTGTATATATATGCATTAATATTTTATTTTAGTTTGGTTTGTAAGTACATAAATATCATTTCAGTTATTTTTTATTTTTGAATATGTCATCACTCCTAGTTTAAATTAACCATTAAAACACTGGGATACCCCGAGCCCATTTCCACTTCTCTAAAATCAAGAAAACTACTCACAAGCAAATGTGTACAATGTTGCTTTTCTTTCTTCTTCTAATAATAACTGCCAATGATATTACGTAGCTTTATCCTTTTTGTAACCTAAGACCTCGATACTGAAAAACAATTTCATAAACAATGCAGATTTCTTTGAAGCGCCACACCTCTGCCGCTCCTCAGAGACGGTACATTTTTTGCTGGCGACATTCAACCAAGTGATTTTGTTTCTATACTGAATGCTCTCAAAAGCTACCAGAGAAGCAAACAGAGCTGTCCTCACGCCATCTACAAAACATGCACTTCCTTGTATTGGTTTTAATTCTTACAAATATCAAACAGCACAGTAGACCTCGCAGCCGTTCAAAATGATCAAAGCTTCTATTGAGTTATTGACATCATCTGATAGCAAAACAGACAAACAGAAAATGTTACAATGCATGTCAAGCAACAATGACATCTTTAAATAGCATTAATTATATATAATTACAAAAGAAATGATCACATACAATGACAGCAATGCATGTTCATTAATCAAACAAATGCTGAAAAATATATATGATAATAAATAATTCTAATTGTAAGCACAAGTCAAATAAAATAAAGGAAAGGGAGGAGTCCAAAGTAACATAGATGATTTTGACTTCTGGGCCAAAAAAAAGTGTGTTGTGATTCAATCGAAGACTAAGCTCTATCACAGTTATCTTAGAGGCTGCTGCAAATACATTAAACATCAAAAAAAGGCTGTGTCCTGTCACCTCCATAGGGAAGAGCACTCAAACAGGTGAGCTTTCAGGTAATTTGCAGACACACATAAAGCTGAAAACTACTCAAGTGCGCATTGTAATGCTTCACTGCTCCAAACAGACTCTCTGGAAATTAAAAAACAAAAAGCAGCAAGTGCTAAAATCAAACCCAGTGAAATGTATTTAATCCAATTGCACTCAGTGAACAGTTTTACACCTTTCAAATATAACATTTCACCTCAAGTGGACCAGAAACTAGTCTCCCATTGACGGTGGAGCAGAAATTTATCGGTATCGACTCACCAATTGTGTTTTTTTTTTCTTTGCATGTATTTAAGAATATAATATGCAAAGTAAAACAACTACACTTTGAGAGAAAAAAAAAAATTACACAATACTGCAAATCTAAGATTTATATAAAAGGTCCGATAGTGGTTCTTGCTGGACCTGTGCCCTTCATTCACACAACAACAACAACAAAATAAAATTAAAATAAAAGCGTTGTCTTAACAATACTGACTTCTCCCAATTTATGTCATCCAGGTACAGTTTGAACAATTTAACATTGTTCATGTTTGATTTGAGTTAAAGAAGTGAGGAGGAAAAGAGAACACTTATGACAATAGAAGGATCTAGCATTTACTCCTGCATTTCTAGTGGCAACAGTTCCTAGAGGCATAGGGAATGCTTCTTTAAAAAACAAAAAAACAGCACGCATCCTACATAACTTACATCATAAATAATTATTTAAAATAATGACCACAGCATGAATGTTCTACTGAAAAAATTCTACAGTGATGGCAAAAAATGGCCAGATCTTTCTGCTGCCCACAGCATGTCAACAGAAATAAAGCCATTTAGAAAATAAAGAAAGTGTTACCCATTTTCCTGTTTTGCTGAGACCTGCCTTTTGTACATCTATAACAATGCCCTTTTTCTTTATATTCTGAATATCACGCTCCATAAGGTTGTGACCCCCACTGCGTTCTGTGCATGTATACTGAAATAATGCCATTGACATGAATTATCGAAACAAAACTGTAAAAACAGGTACAAAAGGTACAATTTAATCAAAGGACCACATGAAGAGGTGTGAAAAAGTCTTCAGTATTCACAGAAAAATATCAACTGAAGTAACTCACCGGACAGGAAGCGTCCTAAGTTTATATACATATGATAAGTAAAATTGAAAATAGATTTTCCTCTCTGTACATAGCACTGTATTCTTTCATCTTCCTCTTCTTTATTTACAAAGAACTCCTGTTCTCGAGGTCTCCCTTGTCTTTCAGTTCTGAGTGGATCTAGTCAAGAGAGATAATGTCAGATATGGAGCCATAAATGGCCGCTGCAGCTGCAGCTGCTTCCACTGAGGACCTTGATAATCCTGAAATGGAATGGCTGTCCCTGTCTCTGTCCCGATCCCGGTCTTTGTCGCGGTCCCGCAGACTGCTCGAAGACACCAAACTACTGGTGCTGCCGCTGTTGCTGCCTCCGTTGGTGGCAGCCAATGTGCTGCTTGCCGGGGTGCCTGGCTGCTCACGTAACAGCTGAGGGGAGCTGTAGGGCAGGAAATGGTTGAGGAGCAGGTCACGATCCTCTGAGGCTGAAGCCGACGCAGCTGCTGCAGCAGCCATCACCATATTGTAATGCTAACAGGACAAAGAAGAGTGACAACAGTCAAGCATACTGTGAAGAAATATGTTACAGCCTAGTGCTATATTTACAAAACTTCATGACACTGAAGAATCGGGAGAATAAAACAAACCAAGAAGCAAAAACAGATGACCAAGTTTTAATTTTAAGACAAACTACTAAGACCTGTGCCTGTCTGACTGCATGCGTGCTTTAATATAATATACAGTAGTTCAACTAACAGCTGCTAAAGATAGAAGCAAAATGGCAAATTAAGTTGTTTTAGTGAATATTAAGTTTATAGTTGTTGCCATATGTCACCGGCATGTTTTCCTGTGGTGTTGAATGGCGCTGTGTGTGAGTCATGTGCGGGCAGAGAGTTGTGCAATTTGGAAAGAGGGATGCAAACCAAGTTACTTTCATTAGTAACAGTCTACAAAGACAATCACTAAACGCCTCACATGAAGACACCAGTTGTTGTAAGAGGATAACAGAAAACTAGTTTTAGCAGAAATGTGAGAATCAGTTTTCCAAATGACCTCAGATTTGACACGGGCCTCAGCGTACACCTGGCAAGTGTTATTTGTTAGAGAGATAATAATTCAAACAGCACTTTAGTAACTTAAGTATGTGAGAAAAAGTGAGTTTGCTGTATGTACAAGTCACCTACAGCACTAAATGTATAAATAAAGCTTAGTTTTGATTTGCACAGCTATCACTGAATAAAAAACATCTGTAAATTTATTTAATTCAATGTACAGATCTAAAGATTTGTCTTACTGAAAATATGTCATTCTTTTACAATCTATTTAGGCGGGTTTGTGGTCGCTGGATGAGAATGAGTAACTGTACCTGATTGTCGCCTTGGAGGAAGGAGAAGAAATTTTGATCTGTAAGAAAAAGAAAAGACTTTACAAGCTGCGTTCAGAGGCATGGAGTCATTACGGGTGAATAATTTACAACAGACGTATTACAATGAAAATTCCCCAGGTCTCCAGTATATGGAATATTTCCCAGAACAAAAACCTTTCTTTCAATTTAATCGACACATTAGAGCCAAATATTTTTACGGAGGTAAATTGAATATCTCTTTATTTTTTAATCCCTCCACAAATTAGAGAATTCTGTCAGGAGCCAAAAAGCCTCCATGTTCTCCATTTTTTCTGTTTTCTTTTCGCTCAGAGTGTGAGAAAAACAAGTTATGAGAAAAAGGTTTTTTGGGGGTTTTTTTATTGGAAAGTAGCATTTAAAGTAAAAATTTGAAGTAAAAACATCTTCCCCAGTTAATTACTTACACTGATACATTTGATAAATTATCTGATTAGAGAGCCAAATAATGCATTACAACAATAAATGTGTCCTGATAGGGAAACCTTTGTAGCAAAAACCAAAGTCTTATCTTTCTCACCATGCTTACAAAAAACCCCAACAAACAAACAAAAAAAACCAACCAACCAAATGAACAGGTTTTTGTTTCTACTGTCTCACCCTTGCGCAAACCTATGTGACTAATGTACACTTAATAATGACTTACAATAATCACTGTGAAGTAATCTCCCTATGACATGGCTACACTGTAAGACATCAACATTATCCCTAGTTCTGTCTATCAGGAGGTACATTCATGCTGGTAGTCAGATGACAGAATTTAACAAATACATGCTATGATGGCAGTGAGATAAAATTCAAAACCTATGCTTTAGGGAAATTGACGGGTCTACCTGGCAGGTCACTGGCTGTGTGATAGTAGTGGCGGTAGTCCTGGATAAGAGGTGGTGGGGGAGGAATGTAACTGGTCTCCACAGGTGGCATGCTGGGAGCTCTGCTCACAGGTGAGGCCTGGCTGTGCAGGTTTAGTACTCTGGGAGGAAATAACATCATATGTTTAGAGACAAAAGCAGACAGAGTTGAGCACAGAAAACCCAAATTATTTTTTACAGTCATCTCACTTCCTGATTTGCAGTTTCATGACTTACCCTTTGCTTGCAGGTGGAGAGACGGGTGACAGCGAGGGACAGGCTCTTTTAAGAGGCGGCTCGTCATCTAGCTCATCTTCTGAGGAGCTATCCAGTGTTAGATCGATCACATCTACTTTCTTGCAGTTGTCATTAGACCGTTTCTGCTCATGTGCCTCTGTTCGAGACAGATCTACAAGGAAACAGCAAAGTCAGTCTGCGTTCCCAGATCAAGGGGAAGATTAGATTTAAAGATTAAAATCAACTGACATACCGCTGTCTACACCGTTGTAGGAAGCAGCAACCTCCTGCACTTCTTTCTTTGACCTCATAGGGGCCCAGCTTCCATCTTCTTTGAACTGGATTTCATCACAGTCAGAGCAGCTATTCAAGATTTCCATGAACAACCTAGAAAAACAAGCCATTTCAATTCTATTACAATAATCTTAAGTACTTCTGAGTCACTTAAAACTCAAACTTCAGAATTACAATACAGCTGTGATTCATCATGAGCAGATTGAGCAACTGATACTAAATAAACATAAACAAGGATTTGTATTATTGGCAATTCCTGTCCAAGAATCCAGTCCAGAAACAGCTGTGTTCAAGATAGTCAGGAGACAAAAAATAAAATATAATACCAAAGAAAGTCTGTTTCAAGTTAAAACAAGAAGTTTAATTGAGTTTAATTGCTTATAAAGCTACACATTATTTATGCAGCATGCAGTTTTATTATTATTTATCTTGACAACTGTCAGACCAGCTGCAGGATTATCCTGATAAAAATCAGGAATGCGGGATGTTAAAGTTAAGCCAACTTTAACTTTATAACCAGACGACTGCATCCGTTTTTGCTAAAGCTGTCTGATCAGCAACATCCACCCAGAACAAGTGGGTTTAATCAAATTAAAAAGGCATTCAGCGCATCCCGTTTTTGCCAATGTTAAAGAAACCTGCTCCACCCTTTCTGGTCAGAAGTCGACTGGATTAACATTTCCACACAGTAGAGGAAGGAGAGCATTTCTGACTACATCATACTAAACGGATGGACCATACCTGACATTTAAAAAAATAAATTAAAAAAGACGTTGTGCTCACCCGTCAATAATTAGGTGCTCATATGGTGCCTTCTTGTCACAGACCGGACAAACCCATGTTGGTTTCTTCTCATTCATTTGAATATAAAGAGTAGCATCGAAGCACTGGAGGTGTGAGCATGTCATTGCTCGGCAGGGGATTGTCAGCCTCATCTTCCCCAACTAAAAAACAAAACAAAAGAAAGATAATTCGATAAATGTTGCTTCCATTGACTGACACAGTGATCAGTTTTATACTATATAATAGCACAGAACAAAAGAAGCAACAGTCCCCAACCACTTTACATCCAAATACTGTAAATAAACATCAGGTCACTAAAACTGTAAATGTATTTCTTGTTGCTCTAACAGCAGGCTAAGAAGCAACTTAACATCAAGGAGGATAGTGATGAATGGTACTTACAGGACACAGGAGAGAGACTCTTAGACTTGTGGTAGCAATCTCACTCTCTGGATCGGCCGTCAACTTCTCTTTGACTGTAAGCAAAACAAAGTTTAAGTGCTAGAGTCGCAACTTTTTAATGTTTAATGCAATTTGTTCTTTGACACACTTAAGGCTTAAAATGTTGCTTGTGTAACAATGTTTTAAGGTTATTATAGTTTGTTGAACTAATAAAAACCTAACAAAACTAAAAAAAAGTGGGAAAAAAGTTAACATGTATTGAAAAAAGTTGAAAAAACTAACCTAAAAAAATTACATCAAAGAAAAGCTCTTAAAACATTATAGTACTGTAGAGTCTTTACCTTAGAATATAAAATGCCTTGAGGCGACTGTTGCTGTGATGTGGTGCTACATAAATAAAACTGAACTGAACTGAACAAGCACGATGATGTTACATAGATTTACTGAGACCAAACATCCTTCCCAATGTGTCTGTATTAAAGGAACAATTGTGACCTTGCTACTGACAAATTTTTTCATATTACAAATATAAAAAAACAAACAAAGCTAAAGTAAAAACTAAACACTTTAAACATTAAAAACCAAACTGAAACAAGCAATCTCAGGGGAATTACTCTGATAGTATACAGCATACAGTAAGGACTACAAAATTGTGAAGCAGAAAATGTAAGCTCCACCATTGGTCTTTGTTCACATAAACAAGCAGAGGGATTTTTCCAGAGAACATATGAGGAATGCAAAGAAAAGTACTTTTACTTTTGTTTTGACTCTGTGGTCAAACCAGTTAGAAAACTGTAGGAGAGTTACTGTATGAAACTTCTGTTTCTTAAATGTCATTCTCACAAATCATGGGGCAGATCCAGTTCTTTGTACTTCCCAATTAATATCATGACTTACTCAGAGCCCTGGAGTGGTCAGGGTTCCTGATTCCTTTGGCCCGTAGTCTTTGCAACAACACTGCTGACGACTGCTGTCTGACCAAATACACAGCCATGGAAAAACACTGAAAAAAAGAAGAAATAATAAGCAAAGCAGGTCACACTGATGGTTCTTGTTCTCCTCACAACTTCGTAGACCATTTGTTTAATCATAAAAAAAATGAGAATCCAGTGTTTTTACCCTGCCAATTTCTGAAGTCCATGACACCACAATTGTGTTGGGGACTGTAGTGGACAGCCGGACAAGAGACGTTATGTTGATGGGGCGACTGGGCCTTTTTGGTTCAACTCCATTTTTGGTGGGAGGAAGATATCCCTGTAAACAAGACAACAAATTTAGTAACTCACAGTCATATTATTAAACACCGGAAATGCTCTATGACAAGCAAAGAAAAACAAAACAAACACCAAGGACTCACCGGAAGATTACAAGGCTTTCCATTCACCTTCACGCACAGATTTGGGGGGAAATGGTCCTCCTGGGGACAGCTCGTCTCCGATAAGCAAAATCTGAAAATAAGAGAAAACAAATTGCATCGAGGATAAGTTCAGATGTTGAGGAAAAAATGGCAAACACAATTTGTTTCTGTTCAGTTACCACTTTGACAAAAAGGCTGGCTTTCTTTCTTTCTTGCTTATTTTAGGTTTTCGGTTGTGTCAAGTACAGCCATCTCCATCTATGATACAGGAGAGCACTTCTTAACGGATGTCATTCACCAATTTTATGTCATTAAGTATTCTCTGTCATATATATGCTGGCTTGGGAAATCCTAAGCGATGACTGGATAAATGATGTGTTCTTTAAAGCAAACTTCACCTTTACTGTTCAGTGTGGTAACAATGTGTCCACATCCAAATATTTTTGTACTTTTCTTTGGTTATTCTTGTAATCCCTCATGTTCATTGTGAATATAAACAAAAGCCTGAGCCCCCAAGAGAAAAACATGCCTTGTATATAAATTTGACCTTGATGTAATTCAACTCAATTCTTATCTTTGCGTAGCTGGGATAGGCTCCAGCCCCCCCGCCCCCCCCCCATGACCCTGATAACAATAAGCAGAAGAGCATGGATGGCTGGATCTCATCTTTGTCACATATCATTAATGATAACTAAAATCATAATTAGCAGGTTGAGGTTTTCATTTCTTAAATTTGAAAAGAAAAACAGTAGAAGCATGCTTAAAACAAACAAAACTGTCGCAACTTTTGTTCAGGATTAAAACATTTAGAAACAAGTTTCCAGCTGCATGAGCTCTCTTAGGCTTTTTGTTCTTTGGCACGCTTGAGGATCAAAATGTTGCTTGTGTATCAGTGTTTTACTTGGAGCCACTTAGTTTTCAAACCTTTTTCTGTTCTGTCACTTAAAAGAAAAGTTTGTCTGGATGTGTGCACAGTTGCTCTTTTTTCTCTAAACTTTTGTTCATGTGACATTACTATTTCTGGCTGATTCAAAATGGAGAGCAGCTAAAAACAGACCCATTACTCACACCGCCACATCACACCGATTAAAACAGACGCTCAGAAGAAAAGGCTATCATAGTCATACCTTAACTGGACTTGAACGGCAAAGTCACATTTGGTCCCAGATATGTCCCTGAAGAATTCAAAAAAGAGAAATATTTAACACACAACACACGAATGACTGGATTTTCTCCGATATCTGATTATAAAAGGTTAATTAGCGATAAAGCTTTAAAAGTGACAGTTATTTGCCTTCTCATTTATTTAACTCGCCGAATGTACCAAGAAGCTTTCTCACTTACATGGAGCTGCTGATCTGCTGAACTTGCTGCGGTGTTAATGCAAAGGCATAACATGCTTCCTGGAACCGCTGACTGTTGTCTGAAGCTATGAGAAAGAAACCAGAAAAACAGAGTCAGTGGGGAAACCTAGAGAAATGACTGGGGTCAACAGATGCTGAACTTTTACCCGGTGCTTTCATGGGATGCACCCAATGGAAAGGTGCTATCACTAAACACAGCAGAACAGGAAGTCGTGGACTCACCCAGGCTGGTTGGCTTTATCAGCTCATCCAGCACATCGTAGAATGACAATCTCTGGAGCTTGACATCAGGGTGTACAGGGTGCAGAGCGGAGGAAAGATGAGGCAGACTCAGCTCGTGCTTAGGCCCGAGTAAAGAAACAGGCAGCAGCGGTGATGGGGAACCGTGGCTGTCAAACCCCAGCTGGGCGAGGCCAGTGGGCAAGCTGGCTGCAGCGTGGACACCGGGAAGAGCTAGGTCCACTGGCGAAACCATTTTGGTTGGAAAGCGCCGCCTGTAGAGCTCTTTGATCTTCATCTGCACTGCGGGACTGCAACCAGCCTTGAGTAGGTGGAGAGCTTTGGTCAAAAGTTCATGTTTGCGCCCATGCTTATTCCGTCCCGCATATCCCAACAACACTTGGAGCTCAGAAACACGAAGGCTCATTACCATTTGCTGGTGAAAAATGAAGAGTGAGGAAGAAAAGATCTATAACAACTTAAAAACAAAAATGTCTAATCTGACATAAAGAAACAAAAAACTATTTTATCAATTAAATACAACTGTTAAACCATGTCTTCTTCTTCTTTAAAAAAAAAAAAAACTTAAAATAAATAAATAATGCTTTTAAATCCTTTGCTAGCTTGCAATGTCCACACACAACATTTTCATTGCGTCATTAATATTTGTCTGTAAACATAGCCACTCTGAGATGACTATGGAAAAGACAGGCTTTTGGTTAGATGCAGAAATGCACATTTTTAAATGCAACTTCTTTGTACTTTTAATTCATAACACATCAGCACATGTTGCTCGTGGTAAAACAGGATGTGGACATGGTCAGCTGTATAAAATAATGGAAGCCACTACAGAAACTTTTTGAGACATCGTCAAAGATAATCTAACTCTGGTAATGTTTGACAATGAAGGTGGCAACACTGCAACAGACTGCATTAAACTATATGGTGGTTTTATTTTTTTCAAGGATTTAGCAGGACGTGAGTTTCTTTTATGTTTGTTTAAAAAACAAAACAAAACAAAACAAATATTTTAGAGTGAAATGCAGTGAAGCAAAGCAACAACACTAGCCTGCATGACAGCCTCTGAGACACAGAGAGAATAAAAGTCAATTTTAAATAGTTTGTACTATGTTACATTATACTGTAAAGCCTCCACTCATATTCTTGTGCTGACTCTATGCTGTAATATCTTTGTGGATGACTGCGTTGCAGACAAATAAAGCAACGTCAGCATTAAAAAGACAGGCTACAATCATATAGTCCATATGCAAATATTTTGGTAATCTGCTCTGACAATCAATCCGTGACCTACCCGGGATAAATATTTAAGCAATGGAAAATATTCTCATGACGCCTTAGAGGTGCAAATTATACTGTGAAGTTACATAATCATATGTACTTTTTTAAGCTGGCTTGAGAAAACTTAAAACATAGTTTAGAGATGATTACAATGGCATTTCTTTTTTCTGTAACACACTCCCATAACAGGGTGGTGCCCGCCATATTCAAGAATAAGAGATCACAGAGAGCTCTCTCTCTCTCTCTCAGTATAGTATATACCACTAATAAAGACAGTCTTGGTTTGTTTTAAAAACCAAATGACTAACTAGTGTTAGAATGTGTGTTCTTTTAACTGCAACACCAGCAGTGCAAATCAGAATCACGCATGAAAACACATTTATAACACATTCCCTACATAATGATGTAGCCAGATTAAAGAACTGTACTGTAGTACTGCGCAAATCCAACTCTTAACTCAAAAGCGGCACTCTTAGAATTTACAGATAGATTTAACTCTTTAATGAGCTCATCTCAAATGCATTTTATGCTGTACAAAAGTAACACTTACTGATCAACATCAATGATTGCTACAGTACAGTTGATACGATCGCCTTTGGGAATGCAAGGTGTGAGTATCGCAGATATTAGTTCATTTGAGGTGAAGATCAAAATGAAAGCCTTTTACGTGTAGTGTAATTGTCCACAGTGGAATAATAATCCATTAACAATATTAAAATTAGAAAGTGAGGACACACCGCGGTGGTTTAATAAGTAAAAACTAGCTAACACCGCTCGCATGATGATGGTGTGACCTCACTGAATCAAAACAAGACTTTTCATTGTGTTAACTTGTGTTTAAAAACAAATCGCGTTGGATTACATTAAAACAGGAGTGTGGACAGTGTCTGTAATTTGTTGGACTAGATGTCAAAAGTATAGCCAATCCAAGTTAACCTGTACTCAGATTCCAGGGAATAGACAGAGCCCATCTTTAACACACACTGCGGTTCGCACGGTGAACTACTGATAAGGCTAGGAGGCTAACATTACAATGCTATTGGGTTTCACACGCTGACAGGAATATTAGCTTCATCTCTTGCTAAAGCCCACATCCGGCCTTATTTAAGTACAGGTGAACCACAGACAGAACCTAACGCAGTGTGCAACAATAACAAAGCTAGTGCTAGCGAGCTAGCTCGCCAGCTAACTGTCTATCTAGTCGTTTCTGCTCTGCTGTTTTCTTATCATATGCCTTCATAACAACACTCTTCGGGTGTCTACTGTTAAGTGTCAACGGCGCGATCACCTGAAATTGAAATCTCAGTGTGTGAAACGTTTATTTATCAAGCTAACGTAGGTACTCGCTTTACCTTCAGTTCCGCACTCTCCGCCATCTTGTTACACTGGTTGCGCAGGCGCAACAGCCATCCTCAAGAAACATAAAAAAGTCAGTTTTCATTCTCCACAGTGCGCAGCAGGGGGCGCTGCTGGAACACAAACGACCACAGGGCGTCTCCGAGGTATTACAGACTACTTTGAACAAAAGCAGTGCGCACCTTCAGATCTTAGTTGGTTTGATGCGTTTTGCTCTGCAGTACGTAAAGATAAAACAGGGTCGCGAGGAGGCTTAAGACGCAGTGTTTCTTCCCTTTATTCGTGCTATATTTTGTAAATCTTTTATTTAATTTGTCAACTGACAATGGCAATATTTGATCCTTATAATTAAGTCATTTAGGCGTAATTAATATTGGCAATTTCAACTTGGGAATCCGCCACCTTTTCCTTGTCTCGTCACTTTATTTATAAAAAACTAAACACCTGATCATTTCAAGTTGTCTCCTCGGGCTCTGGGAAGTTGGATGTAGGTCTCAGACGTCGATTAACTAGACAAATATTCCACACTCAAAATAGCCGAGGGTTGCTTGTTTTCGGCGTGTAGAAAGCTGTTTTCTCATGGATATGGCATTATTTCCCCCTCCGCAAACAGTTATTTAAATAACGCTTACAGCATATAGCTTCATTCATTCATTCACAAAGGTGAAAGGTGCGCTCACATAAGTGGGTTTTGCTAAATTAGGAGTCCACTGGCTCCCGAGATCCTGTGTGGATTGATTACTTGCAGGAAAAAAAGAAAAAAAAGTTGTGGGAATCAAAAGGTAAAAAAAAAAAAAAAAAGTAAATATGCCTTCTGACAACACTGAGGGGGGAAATAAATCACACTTCTTTAAATAAAATGATTTATTCATTAGCGACAAAAACAAATATTACATGGAGGAATAGGCTATTCTTAATAGGATATGTCACTGCTTACAAGGTCGCAGATGCACTAATTCAGCCTACTAATTTCTGTGTTTTTCAAATTTCCAAACGCAAATAGGCATAGTTTGACCGCTACAGAAATAAATATGCTGTATTCCAACGCGGAGGCTTTTTTGTACTTTGTTTTGTTTTGTTTTTTTACTGTAATTCCCACCACTCGTTTTAAAGTGCATAACATCCAAGGTAAGCTACTGGCCTGCATGGAAGAACACATTAAAATTAGTAGGCTTATTTACAATACTGAGAGGATAAGGAGCAATGGACCGTCTAATCAAAGCTGCTATTGTTGATAGGGGGAGGAAAAAATGAAGAAGAAGAAATAATAACCCACCTTTACAACAGACATACATTGTCATTGCACTTTGCCACAAATAATAATAATCGATGGGATAATTTCAATAAAACAAATCACTGTATGCGAGATACATAAACGCTGAGGGTGGAGATCCACTTTTTTTTTTTTTTTTAATATTACAGGTAATTACACTTTAGACTACTTTCAGCTTGGCTCAGAGTGTCCGTGGTGGTTTTTAAATCTCCCGTGATGTGGTTTTTAACAGAAGCTGTGGATGTGTCCTCGCGCCCCTGTGTCTGATTCACGGTGGTAGCAGAGGCGATTTGAAGGAGCAGGATCCGGTGCAGTGGCGAGGAGTCAACATCTTACAGGAGAAATGGTGTAAAGCGTCGTGAGCTTCTATGAAGAAGGAGATCAAACAATCAATAGTGCACTCGCATGTGAGCGTAAATCACCCTGCTGGGGATTACAGAGGCTGCTGCTGTTTAAATATTTAGACCTACATAAGACAAGTTAAACACATCTGCACATTTACAGTTAAATGATGATATGATCGATTCATGATATGAGTCGGAGTTGCTCAAAACAAGTAGTTTGGAAGCGTTTTAAGAGGCTGTGGACCATCCACTTAAATAGCCTGTCCATCCACAATTACCCTTCAACCTTCTCTTTCTGGAGCAATTCACTGGGGAAAGTGTGCATGCAAGAGGCAAGAGCTGGCCACTAATATCTGTTGATATAAATCGTAGTAAAGTTACGTTATGATCCTCTTCACCACTTTGCACCCCTGATGCATTTGTAAAATAGCCAAAAACAGACATCATGTGAAAAATCAGGCTTGCCCGTTATATATGAAAACAGTAAAATAAACCTAATTGAGCATATAGGCTGTCGTCGGTGATTTTGCATGAAAAATAAGCTATAAAATATCTGTAAATCCTACAGTTAGAAACATCTTGAAACGCTGTTGTGTCCGCTGCCTTTGCTTTATTTTTCTCACCTCTGACTATGTGAAGCTGCTGGACCATCTCCTCCCTGTAGGAAAGTTCCCTTTTCATTTGATCCTGAAAATTATCTGAGAAGCAAATGAAAGATCTGAGTCAGTAAACCAACCACAATTATTTCACAGACAGAAAAAACCCTTCATTTTAGCCCCCAAAGTTACTGACAGCACCATGTAGGAAATGTTTGTACCTCTGATCTTTGTCATTTCTAACATTCATGTAACCTCCACATCATAAACAAACAAAGTGGAATGTTTGTTTAGAGAGAGGCAATAGTTTCTTATAAATTAAGGCTTTTAAGAGGCTGATGCCATTCGTAACAGATACATGTATTAAACTTGTCGGGCAGCTGAACACCCTGTAGAGGGCGCTCTTCTCAAGCTAAAGCTACAAACCAAGGGCATCAACGGCAGCAAACACCCGGGCATGCCTTCAGCTGGAAACAAAAACATTTTTTATGACAATATTTTTTTTTTTAATTTTATAGCATTTAAATGAAAATAAATCCGACCTATAATTAAAATACTGATGCTACTGATGAATGTTTAAAAAACTACTTGCAAGGACATGTTTATATTAGGAGAAATATAAAAGGAATACCCTTAAAATATGTTATATTATAAGCATCTGCTCAGATTTTTGTTTGATAATGTTTCCTCACCGCTCTTATATTTATAACAGTCTTACTTTCAGATATAGTAATAGGGTGGTTATGCTAGGAATCAAAATTAAAATAAAAAATAGTGTCCAATATTAATGATATTACAGTGTTAATATTAACAAGTCTTACTGTCTTGTCCCTAGATTTTTAATAATAATTTTAATAATAAATAAAGATGGCTCCGCCTCAGTATATGTGCATATTTAATATAAGGTCAATAAGTGCAAATAGGTGCCCCATTATATATATGTATATATATGCTAAATGGGCCACATATAGGTTTAATTTCTTTCCAACAATTTTGAAAAACAAATAGTTTTATATATGTAAGCCTTCATCATCACTTAACTACCTATATGTGACATCATTTAGTTTCCATTCTTGCAGGTTTATCTTAATTTTTATTCATCTTTACCTGTACTGCAACCAGTGCACATATTTTGGGTATTACATCAATTCTCAATTTTTATATGAATCTGCCAAATATTCATATTGCTATAAAATATATTTCAGAAAAAAAGGTATTTATTTATTTGTAAGAAAAGGTGGATAAAATTATTTTAAGTTCCAAAAAAATATTTGCTCATATCTCATCTGATATTCACCTGATTAATCACCTGAATGCAGCTGCTTCTTGAGGACATGGTTAGTTTCATTTTCAAAATCATGATCTTTACATTGTCAGTGTGAAGCTGTTAGTGTCATATCCAGATGGTCTTAATGTATGGACTGCAGATGGGAATGTTCTGTAACATTTTTCATTGTGGTGGATGGGCAACAGTTTTATATCTAAATATATTAGTATAGATATTTTTCAGTTAGTGTTTCGTAAAAATCAAACACTGACTTTTTAAAGTTACCCTTTGTTTTTTTCTGCTGTCCACATATATTTTAATATATATATATAAACTTAGTATATCAACATGAAAAAGGGCAAAAGGTAGATCAGATTAAAAATAGCAGTTATTCAGTTCCGCTGCAGCACATGGGAACTACTGCTGAGGTGGATTTGATATATTAAGGCTTGTGTTTTGGCCTCAGTCACAGAGAGGAGGAACATTTGCCTTTACATGCACCGTGGCAGAGATTAGCTTACCTTTTAAATGTTGAAATTCACGTTCCAGCTTTTTCCTCAGCTCCACTTGCTCCAAGAGCTGCTTTTGTAGCTCTTCTGCAAAAATAAACAAATAAATAAACACAGAAAAAGAAATAAATACATAGAAATCAAACAAAAACGACGGGTGTTGAAGGAGAAAAGATGCGGGCTTTTCCATCAGCTTCCATGTAGGACACTTTGCTATTTTTAATGACAGTGACGAGCACATTATTATCATCATCTACACTGAAAATTCAGAGCAGGTCTTCCTGGACTGCAGGCGAACGAACCCCCCCGCCAAACCCCACATTCATGTAACAAAAGATGAAAGTGGAAAGTCTGAGGTGTTGTCTTATTAACTTTAACTTCCGTGTTTCTAATTTGTTAATTAAAGGTCGCTCCAACTCGGAAATACAAAGGCTCCAGGTGGACTCTGAAGGTGCAGATGAGCGACAGGACGTTGAAACTGACTCAAGTTTTGCTTGATTTATTAAATTTAGTCCCGCTTATCTACAACCTCTCATTAGCTTTTTTATATTTATAAATGTATGTGATGGAGAAAAACACAATAAAGTAGGCTAGGTCAAATGTAAATAATTTTATGTAATAATAATAATAATAGTAATAATAATAATAATGATGATAATAGCAGCAGTAGATAGCTTACCTTTTGCCAGACTTTGTATGTCCCTTTGTGTTGGTAGAGCTCTGGGTGGCGCGTCCTCGCCTGAGTACACATAATATAAATTAAGTTCTTCGGCAAAAATGTAGTCCCACATCTCCTGAGCTTTTTTTTTTTTTTGTTGAAATCCCTTTTTTCTGACCTCGGTGTAACTTACCTTCATCCGGCTCTCGCTGGTGCTCCTCGCTGCTTTGTTCATTAAAAGATTTCGTTTCGATCTCCTCCACTGTGGAAGACGGCTCTTCTTTACTTGCACTCTCATCTTAAGACAAAATAAGTCGATATCAATTTTCCTCCCTTTTTTCAACTTTTTTTTTTAAACAAAGGCAGGAAAATAAAAGTCTAACCGTTTGTTGTAAGTAGGCCTACTCCAGGCGGGTAATTCGCAGCTCTGAATTGATACGGACTGCTCCTTTGTTGCAGCTCACTCCTCTCCGGTGTGTAAACCTAAAGGAAAAAGAATTACCACTTCTTTGAAGTTTGGTAAAAAAAAAAATAATATTTGTAATGGAGTAAAACATTAAAAAAAATGAATAATGAAAACCTTTAATTAATGTATAGATATTTTATTAGAGAAACGATAAAGGATTTTATTCCCCCTCCTAATTGATGTGGACATGCCTTTTGTTGTTACTGTTACACTCTTTTAACATAGACAGAAAATTCCCCCACAAGCACACATTTCTCTGCTGAAACGTACACATACAGGCAAAAAGAACAGAACCCGATCTTCAGGGGAAAATTACAGCTCTGAATTATCGCCCGTGTTTGAAGTCACTCACTTCGGTGAAAGGTGCAGCTATGTGGCTCTCTGATAACTGCTTGGTCTGCAGTTCTCTTTCAGAGGACTGGGCCACGTGCAGGCTCGTTTTCTGGGAATCGACCAGGCTGCTCTCCTGCAGGCCTTTAGAGTCAGAATCGTGTGGTGAAACGGTGTGTGTCAAAGCTGGGGGAGTTCGAGGACACACCGAAGACAGAGGCCGGGAGCCCTCCTCCTCTTCCTCGTCCTGCGTTTTGTTTGTCTCCACGTCCACGTCTGGCTCGCCCTCGCTGTCCACGCACGGGGACACAGAGCGGTAGCTCGAACTCTCGCTTAAAAAGTCGGGCGATAAGTAACCGGTGCGACAGCCGTTGTACGCGCTCCTGTTGCCGTACAGCTTGGCGATGCAGTCGGCGTCTTTGATGACAGGTCTGAACGCCGACACGTAGCTGATTTTCCGGGGCTGGAGCGGCACCCCCTCCGCCGGCCTCCCCTCGTCCCCTGACTTGTCGTCTTCATTGCGCAGAGACTGAGTGCTGGAGCATCGGTCGTTATCGACCGCGCTGTCTTTCGATGTGTTGGTGCTGCGATCACTGTGCTCGGACATGTCCATGTCAGTCTGCCTAGGCGGACACAGCAGCTCTGGAGGGGGTTTGTGCTGTGTTTGGGGATACGGGGGCATGGGCAGCGCGCCGGCCGCGGGCCAGAACATGGGGAAGGAGTGGTAGGCGCTGTCCTTGGTGGCAGGCCACAGGACACCCGGGAGGCCGGCTTTGCTTTGCTCGCCCATCATACCGTCGTCTTTCTTCTGGCACAGGCCAAAAGCCGGGAACCCGTATGGGTGAGGGAAGAGGGGCGGTGGGATCTTTTGCATTATCCCGAAGCCCTTGCTGGGCACCGGGATGACCGGGTAGCTGCGCGTGCTCGTCATAGCACCCCGGCTGCCCTCGCAGCTCAGGATCTTTGCGGGGATCTCCGGGGAGCTTTGTGGACGGCTGGGCTCGTGTGATTTCAAAGGAGAGCTAGACTCGGACCCACTGCCTGGCAGCGTCCTCTTGCGACTCCCCCCGTTGAACATGGCCTTCACGTCTTCCCACGCGTGTAAAATCTCCGTGGGACTGCCTTTATCTGTTAGTTTTAGATGCCGCCGCCAAGAATTGAAATTAGCTGCGTCTGGCTGCGTGTACTTGGACTCCGGCGTGCGGTGGGAGTGAAATATGAATTTATTTGGGGAGAAGTACATGTTGCAATAGGAGCACTTGATGCACTTGGCCCTGGAGCTGTTGTATCTGGCCGGTATGAAGCTGCCTCGACTCCCCCAGGCGCACTCGTGGGACACATCAAAGGCAAAATTCTCCGGAAGTTTAGGGGGCGAGTGAGCTCCTAGAAAGGACTTACAGAGTCTCTCCGCCTCCCGTTTAGTGATCATCCCGCAGCGCCTGGAGGAGATGGGCATCGCCCCTGCTCTCCGCAGGATCTCCAGCTGGACAGGGGTGCACTGGACGCAAGTGATCCCCAGCGCCACACGCCTGTTGTGTATCTCGTTATAGCTATAATTCTTCAATAAGGTGTTGGATATTTGTGCGAGGCACAGTCTCTCCTGGCCGTCTATTACCAAAGACACGATCGGTATTCCGTACAGCACCGTCTCTCCGACCTGGTTGGGTTTCAAGTTAGTGCTCGGGTAGGAAAGTTCTTGTTTGGAGTTTGGCGAGGAAGTGGAGTCTCGCCCCGCAGGTATCGAGTCCATCCTTGGAGGCCTAGAAGCTGCAGGGGAAAAAAAGAAAAGCAAGAATTGATATGAACACGTGAGTTAAACGAACGCCAAAACTCCAGCTTTATAATTAGCCTTCACTGCAGCGTTTTTAGGTCGAGGACAAGTCATTTGCAGGCCTGCGTTTTTAATTTAAGACACACGAAGCTGACGCTTTATTTTTAGAAATTAGTCTTTAAAGCAGACACTCGTGTTTAGGACATTGTAGGGAAATCATATAAGCTATTCCACGCTTAAAGTTCACGGAATTATATTTGCTTAAATATCTTAAACCTCTTCAGTGTAAGAACACGATTATATCAAAGAGACTGCGCGTAAATAATAAGGAACACCCCCAAAACACTCAGTGCATCTGCTGCCCAAAGTCTGTTCCCAAACTCACCTCAGACGCTCGCGCAGCTCCCCTCCGCCGTGAACGACAAAGCTGTGATCAAGTGAATGTCGGAGCAATGACAACTCCGCGCTGGAGGACTTGAAGATGTTTGCTTTAGGAGTGGGACGCAGTTGTCCGTGCAGCACCGCCTCCCTCCCGCCTCTCTGCTCCCCTCTCAGTGTGTGCGGATGGTTTGTGTTGCGCCACCAGCAGCAGCAGAGTCCACATGGCAGGCAGACTGTGGTACAGCCCCCCTCCCCTCCCCACTCCACGACAACGATAGCAATCAACTGACGGCAAAACTTATGGCAAGACACTCCCACTCACACAGGCAGTCTGAATTAACTATGGATTCATGACCAATGAAGATGAGCTGATCTGAGTGCTTAGTCTTAAAGAAGCCTGGAGGTTTATTGGGTAAAGTGTTTACAAAAGATACATTAAATAAATAAATAAAAATCGTTGTTTTTTGAAAGCAAACGGTTTTCTTATATTTTAAATATGATAAAAAAAAATACATTTATATAAAAATATTAATATTTTATCATAATTCCGTCATGATATGTCGGTCACACGCGTTTCATGTTTTTTGCTCCTTCCTGTTGAGAAACTCAGGGTTATTTGGCATTATGCACGGAGGAGGCTGCAGTGGGATCAGGCATTCCGCTAAAAACAGCAGGGACCCCCCAAACACATTGTTGTGCGCGTCCGCCTATGAATACGGCGCGCAGGCCTTCATCATGTGCTAGGTTCCCACGGACACGCCGTTTACCAGCTCCCCGGCCTAAACACGCGCTGTGACAATCACCAGCTGCTCTATAAGGTCACTTTGGTGATCTCTCGCTTGGGTCCTTCCCTCTTTTTTGAAAGAAAGGCATCCACGAGAGGAAACCTCGTGCCATAAACGACCAACATTTACCCTTTAAAAGCCAATAAAGGTTTGGATTAATTGTTTTCATCTGGCACAAGTGCTGCGACAGGCAGTCATGTAATATTGATGAAGGTAACAGGACGCGATCCCGTTGGCCCCATCGACTTCAGTGGGGCAGAGCGGTAATGACAACTTGTCCGTAATTGTTCACTTATTCTGAGAGGTGTACCATGTGATGCCACGCGAATAATAATAATAATAATAATAATAATAATAATAATAATAATAATAATAAAACAGTTGCAAAATGCAAATAAAAATGCATATTACTGATATCACAATTATGAATTTAATGCAGATTTCTGTCCGGTCAGAGTTAAATGTGGAAGTGGAAACATTTATATTCGCCGAATGCAAATTAATGGGATTAATGTCCACGTTGTATGATAAAAAAATATTCTTTTATTTTTGCTAAAAAGGGGAAGAAGATGGTGTTGTTCATCTCAAATGAGTAACCAGATTCAGATTGAATGGCAATATCCGTTGATCACTGAAGCAGCAGCGTAAACCTCCTTAACAGCCGGTGTTACATTCAGATGAATCAAAAGTTGTGTTGACAGACTGAACCACTCCAAATGAGCATGCTTTCAAGTATTCAAAAGACTGCCAACGACCCTCTTCTCCTATTAATGCTACAGACTTATTTCGCAGGACTCCCTCTCTGCAGGAAGTGGTGTGTAAAAAGCGATTTTCAACCACACCTACAGGCGAGGAAATGAGAAAAGTAGCCCACCCTCCAAAAAAAAAAAAAAAAAAAAAAAAAAAAGTCAGTGAGGTCATCGTCAGCTTCGTGCTTATTCTACCTTTTTTATGTGTGCAAGCCAGAACAGCTCGTTTAAAAGTGTGTCTGCATTAATCACAGTGCTGCATCAAAGTATGATAATCACCTGAACACTCTATTAAAATAAAAGTGCCAGCCCAGGGGAAATCTTACCTTACTCTTTAATTGTTTTGAAGCTTTGATAGGCTTTTTAATCTAAGATTAATTTATGCATTCTTAAATAACTCTACATATGATTAATAAGCTTGAAAATTAAAAGGAGACTGAAGCAATTATAACAAGTGGTTGGTCATCACCTCATTAGATGGTATTAGAAAGATGCAGTTTGTGAGTTAGTGTGTGCAAATGCGTGTATGTGTGTGTTTGCCTGATTAGGTTAAAAAAAAACACTGGAAGGGTAAGAGCAGCGCAAAATGTGCAAGAGACTGTTTGATGGCAATCACCGGCAAAAGTGCTGCAGGCTAATTATTCTGGATCTTCCCGGTTTTGCTCTCTCTGAGAGGGCGACGCGCAGTAATTCATGGATAAAAGACACGTGATCCAGGACTGATCAGGTACGCCAGCACGGCTCCTCATCAAGATCAAGTTGAGACTGTTCAACATGATTCCACCGGTGCTGATCGTGAGCTGGAAGGACAACAAAAGAGAAAGATCAGCTGTTTGAGAGGCCACCGGAGAGACGCGCTGGAAACAGTGAGACTTGCTAAATGCTCGCTAATGTGTAAACAAGTCATCACCCCTCTCCTGCTCTGATGTTTATTTGTCTCCTAAAAGCCCACCCCTGGGTCCTGACCCCCACATCCTCCACCGCTAAACGGAACATTTCTTCTCGCAGGAGGAGGTGTGCAGTGTGTGTGTGTTGAGTGTGAGTGAGGGGGGGAGTTCATCACAGCATCAAATGAGGCTGAGCGCAGGGACCCTTTTGTCACAGACAGGGACTCATCTGCCAATGGTGAGCTGTGAGGTCCTGAGGGAAGGAAGGAACAAAGGTGCTAAAAGGCTATGTGACAATGAGGGTGCTCCGAGGAGAGCCTTCAAGTGTGGGACACAGGCTGCACGGGACAAGCTGTGCCCATCACTCCGCAATTACTTTTTGTGCAATCCAGAGGCCTTGTGCGGGCATTCATGGAGAGATGCAAGGACACAAGCTGCCATGTCTCTCTGAGCCTTGCTTGCAATATAGAGCTGACCTGAAGCGCATCGTAGAAGGCGTGTGTCGTAAATCACAGACTCGTCTGTTATGGAAAAAACAGGCCAAAAAGAGAGAGAGAAAAAAACCTCCTGGCAAATTCAAATCCTTTTTTTTCTCATGATGAACTCTGCACCCATCAGAGAGCAAACATCACACTGATTCAAAGATGCATTTTGCCCATACTAATATGTGTAATACAATTAGATCGAGCGTGCAGCTAAAGCAGTCACTAAAGGCAATGAGCTTCATGATTGAAGATGCAGAGTTCAGAGCAAAGAGTTCACGATCTTGATGGCAGCGAATGAAGATTTTGGTCGACACTGGACAAAAAAATAAATAAAATAAAATAAAAATCAAAGGAAGAAAAATAAAAATACACAAAGAAATCAAACGGTCGTAGCAGCATTTAACTTAACTTGGAGATCAGATATGTAAAGCTATATTTACCACCAGTACCGAAAAATAAGGCTGACAAAAAAATCACAATAATATACTAATATATTCTAGATATTAACAGCGTAGCAAATATGTGTTAAATTACATTGGAAACAACCTAATATGCATTAATTCATTTTTAACCATAGAAGTTTTTTTTAAATGTGTGAAGTAAAATTGACCTCGAAGAAAGCAGTTGACAAAGAAAAAAGGACCTCAAAATAATTTTGCAATTTCTTTTCTACAATATAATAAAAATAAATAGAGTTTTGTCAAACATAATATAACATAATCCAATCTGCATTAAAACTTTACACTGTTCATCCCCAACAAGAACCAAGTTCAAAAGCGCCTTAATGCTATAGCACACAGATCTCTCTGCTGCTAATTCATAAGAACAACTCTTAAATTGCCATTATAGAGACTGCTTGAGTATTTAGGGACCTTAAGTTCTGTGCACTATCACTGTATGCTACAGTGTAATAAAGGAAGATACAGGAATTTGTCTATATCCAACCCCGAGCAGTTTCAATAGTGTAATGAGGAGTCAAGTGAGAATGGGAATTATCGTAATGATAACAAAGGTCTATGCACCATAGCTTGGGGCTGTTATTGTAGGGCATTACCATAAAGATGCGATGTGCTTGTATTGCAGGGTTTTTGTGAGGGAGCAGGCCAAAGCGATAATAACTATTAGTAGATGACAGTGCTTTGTGGGATTCCAGCTGTGGAGCCCAAATTTCCATACAGATAGAATAGCTCTGGGTGGATGATATGCGTATGTGGGGGAAGGGTTGTGTGACTCCAGTGGAGTCATCTGTGCGTGCGCGCACACACAATCAGGATCAGGAAGTGGCAAATCTCAGTGCTGGACTCAGCCTTGGTGTCCCCAGTCTTACTTGGATGGGGTGGTGGTGGTGCTGAGGAGAGCCTCCGGTTCAAACATCCCCGCGGGTCTCTGTGGAGGAACTGTCCAGAGTGCTGAAACAGCCTGCTGTTGCTCTACTGACAGTTTTCAAAGTCGGGAAGTGCAAAGTGTGTGCGCGCGTATGCGTGAACAGAAAACCAGAGATTTCCATCAAGATCACATGCAGGTGAGAGGGCGTGCAACATACTTGTCAGCAACATGTCTAACACAAAAATATAAAAGCCTCCCTCCCCTCGCCAAAGAAAGCGTGTTTTCAAGGTTACAAACTTTGAAAAACGCACGAATAAATATACAATGAAATACAAGGTGCATCCAACATGCAGGAGAGTAAAGAGGTGCTGCTTAAAGGCACAGGACAACATTTTTTTAAGTGCATGATTTACATTCTTGTCACTCTAAAACCGGCACAGCAAAGGTGAGGAAGCAGCTGGTAGAAATCAGAGACTCTGCCTGGTCACGTGACTGACAGGGGTCCTAACCACGGTTAGCTAAGTATTTGTTAAACATTTTTTAAAAAAGAAAACAAAATACAATACACACACACACACACACACACACACATATACAAGCTGGTGGTGGGATTATTTGACCTCACAATATTTGTATTGTAGTTGATAGTCAGAGGAGATATTTAATTGCACTGGGATGCTTCGACTTCATTATCTGGTGGGGTTTTTTGACCCAGTATACTTTGTAAAGAGGTTAGGCTTGTGTATTAAAGAGTCTTCATTTTCACACTGAAATAAAAACAAATAATTATTGTATGGCTTTATTAAGCTATCAGTCTTTTTTTTTAAGTTTCTTCACTTTTTCCCTGAGTTAAAAGTGAGCATGCTGGTGACTCAACTGAAAATTCCTCATGAGTCTTTGACCTTCCACATGGTAACAGATGAAAGTGTCCTGACTAGAAACACACTCACAGCATATATTTGCTTTATCTTTGGAGACAACCAGGCCAGCTACTATTGATCTTTATGCTAAGCTAAGCTATAACTCTAGACTCTAGCTTGAAGTCTGAAGGACAGACAGAAGAGCGGCATTGGTCTTTCTAAGCTAAGTCGCTAACTCTCACCAGGGCCGCAAATGTGGGTATCCTCCAAAATGACAAACTATTCCTTAAAGGGTGAAAACTGGAATGGGTTTTACAAAGTAATTAATTCAACTTGAGCAGTGTGTCATTATGACCGTGAAAGGACGTGCAGATGTGAGGAATCAAGGCTGAGTAAGACAGAAAGAGAATGTGGTTGGAAGGTAAGGGTGATGAATTATCCATGGGAGGAGGTTAGGGTAATAATAGCAGCAGATGTGGTGGTAGTGCAGAAATCCAGTGTGCTGTCTCTTGTGTTCTGCACAATGAGGTGGTGTAAATAAGTGCAAAACATCTGTAAACAATGACGCACATGTTTTCTGTCAAACAAACACAGCTGGTTCAAACTGGGCCCCGGAGATCTAGAAGGTAAGAGGGCCGGGATCCCGGGACTAAGCAGCTTTTCTTTTTTTTCCTTTTTTTGGTTGACTTCCAATACTAGGCATGCTGTGTGCGTTTATGTAAGGGTGAGGCTAGCAGGGAGGAGACAAAGATAGTGAGAGCAGAGAGCGTGAGGACACCAATCACCCTGTAATTATCCCCCTGGTGTGTGAACTGCCCAACTCTCCGTCCTTGATAGATTCACCTGACCCAATAACACAACACACAGCCACAGCGGACTGGAGGCAGGATAAAGACAACAGCATAGATCAGCAAGGGATCAGCAATGAGACAAAGACCTAACATCTGGGAGCTGTGGTGAAATTAAAGAACCGCAAGACTGAACCAATCCTGTTCCAGCTTTCCATTAATAGCCTGGGAGCTGCTTGAGAAACAGCAAAAGTGAGGTAACACAGGATTCAATTTCATTTGATATTGAAGAAACACCCCTTGGCTTCTCTCTCTCATATTCCTTCCCTCTGCCGCTCACATCTCTCTGCCACCTTAGAGTGATGTATTAAGCCATTTAAATTAACAGCGGAATGACTTATTCTAATACACCCGTCCCAAGGAGAGCCTGGGACGCTTGCTGGAGTGGGACATAAACACCACACCACCTCTAGACCCCAGGCTGGGCGGTGATGCATGTCGCTTTTTCTGGATAGCCCAAACAATCTGGCCGCCACTCTATCCAAAAGGCAAACATTCATATAGTCATTATGATGTGAAGAGGGCGAATAACACCACTGAGCCTGTCATTACTGGACACAAAAACAACATCTCGCCAAGACGAGTAAATACATGTTGTTTCCGAGGTGGAACAGAGAGAAAAACAAATCAGTAAATACACCAAAGTCCTATAAAGGAAATGATTTTTTCTTCTTCTCTGGGAGTTTGAGGCAGCGAAGCAAACACTGTATTCTTTATGAACTTCAGCAGCGGCTTGTAAAATCTCACATTACTGCTTCTCATCCTGTCGCTGTCTGATGTACAGATGTCTAAATCATTCATACTAAGGCCACGGTCAGCTGAATAGAAATGAGGATACAGTGGGTGCTTTGTCTGTCCCTGAGGGGGTGTTCAGAAATAGATCTGAGAAAAGCGCATTGAGTGATGCTGCTACACTCCGAATAATGATCGGTTCAGAGGTCAAACTACTTTAGTGACATGCATTATATCATTAATTACAGAGATCAATAAACAAAAGGACTCAGTCCATATGTTTTCAGTGCGCCTATGCCTCTTCTTTTTCATCCTCCTGGAACATTTCACAATTAATAACTGATACAAAATGACCTTAAAAACACAGCAAAAAAAAAAAAGAAAAAGAAAAAGGAAAAAAAGATGTTCATCAGTTATTGATCGCATTCATAGAATATTACACGAGAAAAATGTGGCATAGTAATTACACGTGATGAGAGGAGCACATTTCGATCTCACAGTTACATATGCAATTAAAATATTATTCATTACCTCTTAAATAAAAGCCTGGTTCTGAAATCCCATTAAATTTGGGATAATTGTGTGTGTTTAATTATAAGCTGCAGGAAGGAAGGGAGGAAGTTTCGGAGAAAGTAACAGAATGTGCTGTGACCTAGATAGCAGGGGAGACATTTTGTTTTAAAAGTGACCTTGCTGTGAAACCTCAGCTCAGAATAGCTCAGATTTTCCACAGACTCTGAGTGCGCAGAGCCATCATTGCTTCAGTTCTGGCTGAACACAGCATTAAAGCAGTGACTGGGGTCATGAAATCCTCGATTTCTGATGCAGATCTGAATGAATAATCCGATGTGTTAACGCCGCGATGCACAGAGAGGTGACAAAAAAGGGGGAAAAAACAACATAAAGTTAGTTAGTGAGGTGTTGGTCCACTATGTGAAGTATTCAGGATACTTCACTGGGTGTTTGGATAATTGTTGTGGAGAGTGGTATCCGTTATCTCCCAGAGGATGTAATCTGTGTTAAATACAATGTAAAGCCAGTCAGGGACCACTCATTCTGACAGACCCCCATGTCTTAATATAAATGTATAATTTTAGGAAGCAGGTGATCACTCAGAATAACTTTGCATTAATTTGCAGAGACAAAGAAAAAAAAAAAAACAGCGACCCCCTCAGTGGTTCAGTTTTTCTTGTATTTTCTTTCCTTTATAAACTGCAGATGTTTCTGATACCTGAAAGTATATCGATTTAAAGTGAGTTGTACTTCACTTGAGTTCTTCTGTGTTAAACCGCTTCTACTTTGCTACACTGTTTAAAATGGAGATGTTACAGCATCTGACAGATGCAGCTACAAGTTATCAGAGAGTTAATTAAGGCACTTGCAGCTAGACTGAGCAGCTAGTTTGCTTAGCTTAGCATGAACAAAGAACACGTGTGAGTGCGCCAACTTATTTTTACACTTCAGTTTTAGTGCCAATTAAATTAGAGATGCTGTTCTCCAACGCAAGGTTAGCTGTTTACCCAGCGTTTGAGTTCAATTAAAGTAAAATCATGTTGGCTGTACCTTCATTATGTATGTAATAGACAGATATGACACAAAACCACAGATTCGTTTACAAAATCTGATTAACATCTGATCATCCAATTATGGCATTAAAACATGACACTCATAAAAAATATCTGCTATTTAATGGTTTCTTTAACTACTCATAATTAACGCATATTTTGCTGATGCTACTCTCACACTTTCATCCAGCCAACCAAGTATGACCCAGTTTAGGGTCATAGGAGTTAAGTGTCACGAGGCCTAGACCTTATCCTAGCTATCATAGGGCAAAAGGCACAGTATACCTTGGAAAGGCAACCATTCATGCTCACATTCACACCCAATGACGTTTTAGAATAACCAGTTAACACTACATGTATGTCTTTGGATTATGAGAGGAAGCCGGAGAACTTGGAGGGAACCCATTCCCATAAACAGGGAGAGCATACAAACTCCACACAGAAAGCCCCTAGCTTTTGGGTGAATTCAAACCCAGGACCCTTTTCCTGTGAGGCCACGCTGCTAACCACTGTACCAGAGTGTTGAAGTTCATATGTTTACTTAAGTTAAATTCTAAATCCGCACCTCTACTTCCAATGGAGTATTTTAAAAGATTTTTTTCTTTAAGACTTCCCGCATCCTGTGTATAAGTTCATGCATAAGCTGTCTGCTGCCCCGGCCCAGCATCTCCCGCTGTCTCCCTCAGAGCAGCGAGGCTCGGCCCGGTGGCTTCAACCTGCAGGCAGCCAAAGGACAGCCCAAGCGGAGCTGTCTGCCACTCCTGTGCTTCATTAGGAAACAAAATATAAGGTTTCCACTCCATTAGGAATGACTTTAGGAGTGAAAGCACATAAGACGCCGACTCACCTCATCAACAATGCATTGCAATAACGGCTGAGGATGAATGAGAGCGAGCAGAGTGGGGAGAGAGAAAACAGCATTAGCCTGTATACAATGTCTTTACAGCAGAGTGGGAAGGAAAAAAAATCATTAATGCAATAAAATGTGGTCAGATTAATCAAATGCCTCAAACTCTTATGAAAATATTACAGGGAGAGAATTTTCTATTACATCTAATGGTATCTAATCTAATACTGGCAGTTAAGGGCTTGGGCATCTATTTATTGTGAAACACAATTTAGGAAGTTTAAAGGGAAGCAGTGAAGCATGCATGCAGCATAGCCGTCAGGAACATAGACAGAGATCTTTTCCTGCTATTTTCTTCCCTCCAACGCATAAAAGCTTACCATTAAAGACTGTAGGTCGCTCTGAGTTTGAGGGGAAGAATACACAAAGAGGCAAAGCAATATGTAATTAGCGTGTCATAATCAAAATGACCCACTCGGACACTTTATGATCAGCAAGACAAAATTACTGCACCACTGGTGGCAATCTGCGGCCATGTGTTAACACCATTAACATAATGAAAACACACACATACGCTAATAGCCCACCTTTTCATACGGACAAGGAGCTGAAGTGCAATGTTAATTTCACATTGCCTTTTCGCCAACCTGCAGGTTGTGGAGGAAATGCTGAGAAACGTGCAATGTCTTTTGTGTGTGTGTGTGTGTGTGTGGGGGGGGGGGTTTGTGTGCAAAATGGCTCGGAAGATTAAAAACAAAAGTGTTCGTGCCTCTTAAAACAATCTGCGAAAAGTACCATTCCCCTGCCGCACATCTCCAGTGAGAAACTCTATGGAAGATCTCATTTTCAATTAAAATCTCATTTGCTTGGAAGTTGAAATGAAATCATGTTGTGAATTAGCACATGAATTTACATACTGGGATGCCTGCCAGTGTGCAGGGAGACTAATTTACCTTAAAGATTGATTTTTCTAGAAAGGATTTCAGTGATGGCCTGAGAGCAATGATGCATACGTGAGATCTGAAGAAAAAAAAAAACATTTGCCAGCATCCAGCAACAATGAAACTGAACTGTAAGATGTAACTAGTGAAGAAAAACTATTTTTCTTTCTACTTATAAACAGTAAGAACTGTTCTAACAGAGAAAAAGAGTTTCCAGAAACTTAGAACAAGAAGAAAAAAATATCCCTATGAGGATGAAGAGGAGGATTGTTATTTACCATTAAAGCGGCATCACAAAAGGATCACTTGGATGGATACTTTGAAACTTCACATTCTTAATTGTGGATTTAAGGATATTTGGTCAAGATATGTTAAGAGACAAAGAAGCAGCCAGTGATCTTGTCATCATCTAGCGAGGAGAAAGAACAGCTATACTCCTCAGCCACTAAAAAAAAACGTAGCGTCAATGGAAGTGCTTGTCCTTGTAACTTGTTAAGTTTTTAAGATGCCCACCTGCATCTAGCTACAGCTGATGGTCTTCCACCACAAATACACTCCTTCAATCAACCAACCACCTGGCCTTGGATTGTCCACATTAAATTACTTGCTCATTTCGCAAGGCCTTCTCTGACAAAGCGCCGCAGCTGTTATTGATTCATTCTCTCAATTAAATAAAGCTTTGCTCTCTCCCCTCCTTCTAAATACCTAGAGACCCCCTATCCAACACAATATCCATTCTTTTTACACTGCTAACATTATCAGTCTGCACGCAAAATTAATTCCCCCACTATTGCTGAAATAACTATAATTGCAAACTACACAGAGAGAGAAATTGGAAAGGGGGTTTTAATATACATTTCCAGGTGTATTTTCCATTTGTTCAAGTCAATAACATTTTTCATTAACATTTGTAATAAAAAAAGCGAGCTCTGTCCCCTGCTCATTTCCTTTTTAATTCAGAGATGAATTTGCAACACTCTTTCCAAACTGCTATGAGCTACTCTTTCTCATTTAATTTGGTTTAAGACATCCAAATGAGATTAATGTTGGCCATCAACTATAAAACATCTTAATTTACATATTTATCAGTTGAATGAGCCATGACTCACAATAGGTAAGATGTATTAATGTGATTGCATGTTGATGCAACACTTTGATATAATGGAAAATCAATATGTGGATTAACATAAACAGCAACTGTAAGAGTGCGAGTTCTGCCGTTTTTGATGTTTATTGAGTTCTTTCTTTGATAGACCGAGTATGTGGAGGGATTCCTTGAAAATTCCATTTGCTACTTGAAAAGCACTGCACTGTTATGTGAACAGCTGCATTCTTTTGAGGAGGAAATGAAGAAAAAGCTGCGAGTCTGCCGATGTGCAAGGACATTTAGGTTTCTCCACAGACTGGCCGAGAAGAAAAGGAGAAAAGAAGAGAGAGTGAGAGACCCCTGTCTCTCCCCTCGCCTCCATTGTTATCCCACTGACTATCCAGCAGGTGGGCTGAAATCAGTGTGGCTTGGCCTCAGCTGTAGTAAGGTCAGCTCTCCGCTCGTCTGTGCTGGAATTATGGGCTAGCCTTTTGCCCGTGGCACACAGATTTAGCCGTGACCCTGAACACGGCCTCCCCCAGAGGCTGACAAATTTTATCACCACATTTTCCCAACTTTGCACAGAAAACCAGACCAACTTGCCAATCCAGGCGCTTCCCCTAACCTCATATCTCATCTCCGACATAATGGGAAAATCAGACCTCTGTGAACAGGAACCCTTTAAGATTCATGGGAAATGAGGGCATGTGCTGGGATGATGAGGGACATCTCACGGCTTTCACTGCAGTAAATTAGTGCAAAAGACTCGAAGAATTATCAGACACTAATTAACAAACTGTCACATCATTTAAAAAAACGGATGTTTACACTTTTCTAAAATCATTTTTAGAAAAAAAAACAAAGACTGTAAATTCACAGTGCTTGTTATGAGCATTTTATACTTTTGCTGACATATTTATGATATGGGCTGTAGGTTTTCCTCTTTTTATATATATATTTTTTCAAATTTATGTCACTGAGAGCTTATAATGGTTTAGATTTTGCAGTAAATAAAACATATACATCATATAATGTTTTAAATTAATGTAAGCGGAATAGAAAACTACAGTTCTATTACAAAATTGTGTGTCTGTTTTGGATGCAAATTTCTTCTGTAAAATAATAATCATTACAAGCATATTGAGAGTTTCTTTCTTTCTTTCTTTTTTTTTTTTACAGTATTCGCTCCTCTGTGTTTGAGAAGCACAGAGTCCTACTCAAAGATAAGGAAGATGGGAAAAAATGAGCCAACACAAGAGACCTAATAAATCAGAAAGCTCTTTGCTAGCGGCTGCATGCACATTAGACCACATCTTCAAGATTTTCAGAGCAAACCGTGGAGCAAAACTCCATTACCTCCTGACACAAATGCAAATGAATCACAACATGGGGTGGGAAGGAATTAAAGACCCTTCTCTAATCAATGACAAACCAGGATGAAATGCTCTCTTCCATGGCTCTGCCATAGGCAAACTTCAAGTCCCCTGAAAACACACACACACACACACACACAAACATACTGTGAACACACATGCATGCACGTGCTCAAAGACAGACCGACAGACTCTCATGCAGACGTCTGGCATGATCTCGCTGGCTTTTTTCCAGGTGGACTTTTCCAAAGTGCCGGTTCAGGGCATGAGCCTGCTACACAGACGGCGTCTTGTCTTAACCTGCCGCCGCCTCCTCATTGCATTTCAGCGTATTTCATAAAGAGAATCTGATTTCGTCAGGTAGCTGGTGCTGGTCTCAGGCAGTGAGGTGAGAACGGAAGAGCTGTTTCCGTTCTGCTGCGCTCTGTTCTGCTCAGACAGATGCACAGGCCTGTGTAAATGACAGCCTGAGCCCGAGGATGTCTGCTGGCTGCTGCACGGCCTGCTACAGCCTGCAGGTGAAGTGTCTGTGGCGCCATATGGAGCAGGGAAAATTAACAACGAGAGGAAATTCTCCGCAACAGCGGGAGGCCTTGCTAGTCTCTCCTCCAAACAAAATTTAGAGACGTAGAGAAACAAGAGAGGGGGAGTGATAAAATTAATGGGGTTCAACATTTTAACACAACACCGACGGCAATGTTTGCACAGAAAAACAAGAATTCCCTTTACAGTTTAGTCACATTGCACTCCTGCATTATAAATCAGTGCCTGGCTTAAGTAGTTTGACCTGTTCTATAAATGTACATTAACCCTGCCGATGCTCCCTTCCAGGTTCTAGCGTGCTCTCCACAAGCCCAGCACAGTGGTTGTTAGAGCAGGTGAGCTGCCTCCTTCCCTGGTGGCTCCTTATGCTTTCTGCCATCATAGCGGAGGTGCCCCCCGTGGAGCCTCTCTTGGTTTGGGTCATTGATTACAAAGAGCCTCCTGGTTTTGTCTGACAGATGTGAATCCATGCTATTTAATTTGGAGAGTTACCCTCAAAGGGAGCACCATTAGCTATCCAATCTGACCACAAATAGTGTTCCATTAAGCAGAGAGTTTGAGAAGCTCTGGTGGTGTGTCTCCTGACAGCATGGAGGAAGCCTGGGCATATTACACTGAATGTTAAATGCTTGGTTGTTTAAACAAAAGGGAGATCTTACTTTAAAGAACGTCTTTGTTTTAGAGATACATAAAAAGTCCCCTCAGCGGGATTCTTCAGGCATATTAGAGCTGAAACTGTCCTTGTTTAGTGTCTAAAGAGGGTGGGGTTGGTAGTTAAAATGTTAATAAGTGCAATTCAGTTTTAATTTAACAGCCTTCTGCATTCCTAATTACTCCACTAGCTGTGAATAAATGAGGAAGAGAGCTCATCTCTTGCCCTCTGCTTTCAACACAAAACACATTCTTGCCATTTCCGATATGGAGCTAAAGAGGACTGCGAGGAAACTGATCTAAACTCATCCCCTCTTCATGAACAAAGCAGCGTGGTTCACTTAGTGGTTTTAGCTATTATTTTCCCAGTAGGTAGAGGCCTTCAAACCTTCGTGAGAGCGTTTAAGGATTTTGTTGATAAAGTAAGACGACTAGAGTGAAAAGTGCGAGAAGATTCAAAGAGCGAGGAAATAAAGTGAATGCGACGATCGTGAAATGTTATTTTTTAAAACATTCAACAATAGCAGCATGCCTCTCTGTGCAGACATGGGATAGAGCTGTGCATAAATTACTTTATGTAATCATACAATGTAGATTAGCATGATAATGGTGGGTGTTAATAGATGCCAGGAAGCAGGGAGTGACAGCACTTTGAAATGAGACATGCTTGGGGCAGTGGGCTCCACACACACTCATGCATACACACAGCATTGGGGAATAGCCAGTGAGGCTCTCGTGCCATTACGACAAATGTGAGTGACGGGGAAGAAAGCCACATCTAGCTAGCTGCCTGAAGGCTGCTACAGTATTTCCACAAGTCTATAGGCTTCTGGTCTCATGGGGAGCTCTATTAATTGTGAGCAAAATGGTCCACTATTAGTTCTAAACCTTTCAGAGACCAGAGGACATCTTACCCAGCCACCCGGGCCACACTCAAAAGCTGGCTAAAATAATGCTACCCTTGATTAGCCTCCAAAAAAAAACACTCATCAGAAAATGGTTAAATATTTTTCAAAGAATGGCATTAAAGCTACTCTAAAGATATTTTCAGTAGCTTCTTCCTTTGAATTTGGTTTTATTGCATAGGGGTGCAGCAGTGGGAGGGGGCAAGAACATGGAATTAAAATGATAAAAGTCAAGAGGGTATGATCAAAACACTGCTTTTACAGCCATGGGTGAGATGTAAGTAAGCAGATCAGGTGAACTGCAAGTTTAATCTCCTCATGGAAAGCCAAGGTGAAGAGCCACCTGCAGGATGACAGGACTTTGAAGAAAACCCTGCGGTCACCCCAAAACCTTAATTTCTAACAGCATTGTCGTCATTAGTTAATCAGACTAAATTCAGCCCCCTGCAGAGACAAAAGAGGGACGGCAAAGACACGGAGAGATAAACCTAAGGATAGGTCAAGGGCACTTATTTCAAAAGCTCCCTTGAACACAGTTGGTACGTTCAAAAAAGAATAACAAGATCCCGCTTCCTTTCATCCTCCAAAGCCCTGGCAGATCACAAAGCCTGGTGGGAGTGCAAGGTGGAAACATAAGGACCTATAGATTTACAGACCAAGCGGGTGTGACCACTCCTGTGAACTAATCCGAATCAGAATGGCTTTAAGACAATAGCAATTTGATCAACCCTGATCCGGCTTATCCACAGGCCACCCAGATTTGCACTCATGCATGGCGGGCGAGAGCAGCATTAAAACCCTTCTCTGTGTAGTCTTAATGCCACATAAGGATGTGACAATGCATTACGTTGTTGTAAAGGTTAATAGGTAGATTGCACTGGCAGTATTTTACAGGTCGCAACATCACTGAATTCTACACAGATCGTCGATTCGGGTCCATACTGTTTATCATGTTTTGCATGCTCTTACACAAGCCTTCTTACAATTTTTCTCACTGACCTCTAACACATCCCTGGTTAGGACAATGTTAACAACCTCCTGAGTCCAGGACTATAGAAAATGGGGCTTCTGTTTAGGGAGACTGCACTGCTGACCTTCTGACGGGCAGAGACGAAGAGAAAGCTACATTCAGATCTACATTCAGATCTGGGGGTCAGCATCACCACATAAGCACTCCGAGGAGAGCTGAGTGAAAATTAATTAAAAACGCTCGTGTGCCGTGAATGACAGGCCGCTTTTGTTGGTTGTCTGCATTGACGAAGGAGGCAGGACGGTCCTACGTCCCTGGTGCTTGCGAGCCCCTGGTGGCCTCAACCATTGTCTCACTGCCAAGCGCTTGTCTTATCAGTGGCAGCATATCAATGAAGCTGCTGTCTTGTTTGCGCAAATAGTAATTACAACATCCATATTTCTGTGCATTAAAACAATCACATCTTAGGAGTAAGGAGGATTTGAGGAGAACGGCGGACATTTAAAAGGCTTTTGGGAGATGTGCCAAGATAAACAAAGAAATCTCATCTTTGTTTCTACCCATGCATTTAAGAAAATAAATAGGCACACATATCAACCACATATACAGTTCAAATGACAGTCCAGCAATCTCTCGGATAAACCTTTTACAGTCTGTGCTCTTCCCACAGTGCGATATAGCAGAAAAGATTTAGAGTGCAAAAGCATTTAAGCAGGATGAAGCTCAGAGTTTAATGTGGTCCATCAATCCCATTCGCACAGGATTGCAGCCTCTACATCTGTCCTGCGAGACCATCAGAGTAGTTTAGTGGCATGTTGCAGTTTAAAGGTGCAACAGAAGAGTCAGGTAACAAGGGACAAAATAGTCTCGCCAACTCTCAGTTTTAACTACCCAGGTTCCCTTTGGCCCACACTCATTAAATGCAGAATGCATTTGTCCTTGTAGCTTTTCACACACGCACACACACACACACACACACACACACACACACACACGCACAGTGAGAGGTTTGTTCACAACTCAACACATCCAAAGGCATTGGCCATTAGGTGTAAATGGATGGTGTTCTGCCCAAGTCTCAGCTGAGCACATGTTTCAGGAGCAAAGCAAATGCAAAGGCCAACAGATCCATTAAACTCCATCCAATAACACGGGAACCTGTCTTACACCACAGAGATGACTCCTCTGGCAAAATGAAAACGGGAGGGTGGCTCAGCCAAAATATCTCAAAAGAAGAAGTTAGAAAATGATAAAAACAACAAACACACGAACGTTATTTAAGGCGATTTACCAAAGAGAAGGAAAAGGGAGTAGATGATACAATCAGCAGAAAAAATTGTTATTATTTTTTATTTAAACACATGACCTAAAACAGAGTCAACCAGCAATTATTTTTTATAATAAACATGTTGCAGTGGCAATTATTATCTAGTTGAAGCCTGTTATGTTATAAATATTAGCATTTTTAATATATGTATATGTAAATCCTAAAAAATCTTCTTGATCTTCAAGTGTAGATTAGAAAAATATGACATCAGAAGATCATGTCATTTTCAAATTTTCTAAAGTTTTATAGAAGGAAATAATAAAATATATAATCAGAAGAAAACTGATAGTTTAGTCCTGTCCTGTCCTTTTTTACTGAATAAAACAGGAAAAGTAGAAGAGAGTAATGTACATGGACTCAGGAGTTATTCACAAAAACACTAAATAAGACCATCAGACTTCCAGTGATACTTAAAACTATAACATGTGTAGTGATATAGTAATAGAGATGGTAAGACAGCCAGGATATTGCAGCACATGTGTAGTTTAGCATGCTTGGCATAGAGAGTCCAATAATCTACAGACCTTTATCATTTAATTGGTCAAACTCATTCTCACTAAAAACTCATATTCTGAAAATATGAAAACTTTAATCAAACTCGCACAGATAAATTTAAAAGGTAGGCTGACATTTCTTCCAGTGTTTCTCAATGCAACACTCACATGGTCATGGGTTCATCAGAAAGGCCTTTCTCCCTGCACTTGTAGCTTAATAAAAGTAATCTCTTTACATGATTCCAGTATAAATGATGGGAACGAAGCAAATTTTTGGTGAGAAAATACAACATAAAGGTCACCTGAAGCTTAGACTTTTAATTTTAAAAACTCTCCCCCACCACAGGACAGCTCTATATACTGTTGACTGCTTTTAATCATTCTAATAAAAACTGTGCAGCACTTAGAGTCCAATAAACCTCCCTCAGACAACTGAAGATGTGCATAAAAAGAACTAATAAAAGAGACAATAATATCTTTGGGAACAAAAACAGACAGGGCTCTGTGGGAGACTCCAGGCCAGGCTACAGGGTCAAAGAACTGCGGTAAGCTCAATAGCCACAGTCAAGTGACTCAATTACCACATTTGCTCTTTGTGTTGACCCCCTCAATTAGTGTGGAACTGTAACAATCTGCCCACCAAATACAGTCATTCATCACCAACTGCCCAAACCCCCGGCCTGCTTCTCGGAGCCACCTCACTAGAGAAAAGGGCAGGCAGAGGTCAAATTAAAGTCTGGCTTTTGTAACTACCTTCCTTAATATCCTCTGTTCAACAGGATGAGCTCTGATAGGGTCTCAGTCATTAGACATGCAGTGCAACATGCCATTAGCTACTGAAGCAAGAGCAAGCAAACCTCCTACCTACAGCAGAGTTTGCTGAAGGTTGTGGATTTCAGATCATTCACTGTCTGATGGCTCCTGCTGATTTGTTGTGTTTGAGAGACAAAAGGAAATGTTGGTACTGAAAGTTACAATGTTTTGTTATCCAATTTGAATTCTATTTAGTCAGCTGTAACCTGTATAATATTAATGATACATTGCATTAGTGATATTGCGTTCTTTCACCACATAAAGAATGAGCTAATGTGCTGCTGCAGCACACAGTTGAAAAAAAAAAGTTAACTTTCTTTCTCTAACATGCCAGTACTGCCCAAACTTTAGCATTCTCCAAATGCATGCTGACTAGCAGTTATGTTAAGGATTTGAGATGACATAATTCTTTGATGGTACCTGTTTGCAAACAGCAGCTACAGGAAATGTTAGGAGCAGAGTTAAATCACAACATAATGCAACAGCGACTGCTGCTTTGTGTATAAAATCAAAATGCTGCATGCTGTGAAGTGGTTGAGGTGCTGTGGCACGCATAATACTAACAGAAAGGCACATTTATTTCAAACCTAAAAATGGAACTATATCCATTGTATTGACTCCTATTGAAAGAATAATGAGCATTTTTGGCTACAGCTCCATAGGGCCCCATTCATATTAGACTATCTTGTAAGCAGCTACCGTGAAACCAGAAGTCCACATAGTGGGAGTTCTTGATGATATTCAGCTGCCATCTGGGTTACAGGTGAGGGGAAAGTTGTCAACTGCAAAGTTTTAATCATAACTTTATGCCACATCTCACTTTGTCACTTTAACAAAACAAATCACACCATACGATCTTCACATAAATCTAGATATCCTCTTCCCATCCTCAAGCTCCTTTGACAAGAGCTTGAGGATGGTCAAATTCAAACATAAAACTAGAAACAACTGGGGAAAAAACACGGAAAAGGTTTAAAAATGTGCAGGCTAATAAGTAAATCTGCACCTTCCTTCTCAATTGTAATAAACAATGTTCAAAAGGACTGCGGTAAGTAAGGATAATGTAGGAGTAACTAAAAGAATGATAGCACAGATATCCAGATAAGGTCTAAGTGGGTGTTAGGTGGGTGTCTGTTGCCCTACTGGCTCCTACCATGCTCCACTATTCAGCTTTTGGTTACACTATGATCACCGGCTGGCAGAGCCGTGTTCCTTTTACCCATCTCCTGCTGTGGTTAGGGTTGCAGGCACAGTAAAAGCGAAGCACTGATGATTTAATTATGATACTGGTTCATTCAGTCACTGAGGTTAGGTTTCCAGTCGAGGGTGAAGCGATATGAGCTAGGTTTGGTTTATGTTTACGGGAGCACATGTTGGATCCCAAGCAATAACATTCATTCTCCTGGGAAGGCCAGCCAGAGGGTGCAGTGTCTCCAGGGTTAAAACGTCCCAGCCTGGCATCCCGCTTAGCTCTGTGTAGCAAGACCTGTCACTCTGCTCTCGGAAGCCTAGTTTATTCATGATAGATAGCTATCCACTGTCCGGCTCCCTGCACCGGTTCAACTCCTGCTTCCCAAACTGAGTGATGCACCTGACTCTGGGGATTCAGTTACTTGAAAATCTGCTTCACAGGTCCCTGACTAACTGCTTTGATTAATGACCAAAGTCTGCGTCTAAATAGTAGCAATCATAACTGATAATCATCCCAACCTTGTAGTTACTTAACCCCTAATCTCATTTTATGTAAGGCAAAGTAAGGCAGCTAACCAGAAAGATCCTCCCTGGCTTTTATTTCACAAAGCAAACCCCTCCCCACGCACATGTTCAGTCTGCTGTGACTCCAGGGTCCTCTCTTCACTTTTCAGGCTGACGGCTTGCTCTTCCTTTAAACTACAATCAATACCTTTTAAGCAAAATTTGCATTTCATAATTAAAGCAAGAGAGAGATATCAATTTGAAGCCATTATGCACCAGGCCTTATGTTGTCTGACATTTAGTTGTGATTACACCAGTGCCTGTATATTGTCATGGAAGTCATTAAACTGCTGTCATCTCAACATGTTTTCCCGGCCTCATTAACACTGCTTTCATACGGCAGTGTTCACACTGCTACGTATGAACTACAAAATTTACTTAAAACTGAAAATTTACACAATATAATAATTGAACAACTATTAGAAGAATTGCAATAGAAACATTGTTCAGTGTGCACATTCATCGTGTCCAGATGTTGTTGACGGAGGCAATATCCTGAATTTGTCAGGTTTATGCCACAGCTACCAATAATTACATTATAATTACAAAAATAATTATTTTATGTTTCTGTCATTTTTAATCCACCAGTATGTGCAAGCTCTTTAATCAAAATGATATTTTCAATGCTAAAATATGATTATTGCTGTTATCTGTGAATTTTCAAATGGACTGTTTTACAAAATTGCAGGAAAAAAATAGTAAAGCTCAATATTTTTTAGCCATTTACTTGGAATCCTGACTGGAAAAATTAGTTTTAGTGAATGTTATGTGTGATTAATTGTTAATTCCGCTGCTATTTGCCTGGAAATAAAAATACAATTTCTTTGTTTTAAATACATTTAAATCATTTCTAATCTCAAAGATCTCTAAAATATTTGTATTTTCGTTTTTTTATGACAGGTGGTCTAATAAATTTGTTAAGCACTGTTTATGATGGTGGTTATTAATCAATGTTGAGATTGCTATTTCTTGACAACAGCTGAATTTGTCAGTGATGGTGAGTTTAGTTTGTGGTGAATTTTAAACTAAAGAATTTAAATTATTATTATTTTTTAAAGTTACTGCCTTGAAAAAATGAATGAAACTGAGCTGCATTTTTATTTGATGCCATGTTAACCTTTGATGGTCAATTTTACACGCTAATTGTCACCACCCTCACTGTAGTATTGAGAATTTAAAACTCAGACCAAGTCACTCTGAGTAACAAATACAGAAGTCTCCTCAGGAAACCAAAGCACTGCACACTGGTTTATAATACAAGCCAGAATAATACAGTACGATTAGCAGCACAGTATTCTTCTGGAACACTTTGTTTTGCTTTGTGTTGGAGGTTAGCCAGACTGAACTTTAACAGATGACCCTGTTTGTTTAGCCAAAGCTCTCTGTATTGGCACCCACGCTGCCCCCTTTCAAATAAATGGCTGTACTGTGTCTTTCTTCTTCTTTGGTCAGAATTTAAAACCTTAGCCTTCTCTCTAAGGTGTACAGGAGATGTGCAAACAGTGCAGCCATGTGAGACTGAAGTGAGCCTGACCCTTGAAACACTGCCCCAGCCACCAGCTTCTTATTTACATTCCAGGCTGGGCTGCAGCAAACACTCCGACATCAACAATTCATGGTGTTTTATAAAGCCTCAGCTGAAACAAGGAGTTCTGTTACAAATACCGGCTCCCTAGGTGAACGGCTCTAAAAAAACGAAGCTAATTCTAATTTGAACTTTATGTGGACTCTTTTGGAAAAAAATCTTTTTAGCCCTTTGAGGTCTCCTCTGCGATACTCGACTGTTAAAAAATAAAATCGCACTCCTCTTTACTCAAAAGGAAAACTGTTCTGTTCAACATGTCCCCATTGTGTCAAGCAGAGAAACAATTTTTAAGTAGCAGTATATGATGACATTTATGCTAACACTCAGAAAAAAAAGTGTTCTTTTGAAAATAGCTTGCAAAATAAAGTAACATATATATTTGGTTATCAAAGATGAAGCCGGCAACAGTGCATGTTTTCTGGAAGTGCAACAAATAACAGCAAAGGGAGTACCTGTGCTATTTTTTGTTGTTACTTTAATTAAAAAGAGAGATGGGCGAGTGCGTATTCAAACTGCTCTCTTTCTCTGTGTAACTCTACACGATCCTGTCTGACAGATACACAGAAGAAGAAAAAAAGCCCAATAGACCACCTGGCAGAATTATTTTCTGGGAAGGCAATCTAGTATAATATCCCACATGACCTGCACCACACAAACAGCCCATGCGTAGCGGTCAGCCTGGTTGGGCTCTTACAGGAGTCGCTGCATGTTCATGAGGTGGAGCACAAAACAAATTATAAAGCAGGTAAATGGCCACGAGGCTTGCACTTAGTTCCTATACTGAACACACAGGAAACATCCCACGCTACATCTACTCTGTGGAGGCTGCTGCTGGAAGCTAAACGATGCTGTCGGTGCTAATAATCAATTCTGTGGGATTAGTTAAAAGTGGAGGACAAAACTCTAACAAATCAGGTGGCCTCTTTCTAAAACGGCACCATAAAGACATAGAGCAGCAGAGCATATAGATTTTCCACAGGGCTCAATTGTGTGAGAAGTTGTTGGGCTTGCATTATTGACTTTCTCAGTATGGTGGAACCGTGGTAGTTAGGTGCCTTTCCTCAACTCTAATTATGGTGTCATAAACAGGAGAGACCATTAATGAAAACCACTCATGGCTTTAAAACCGCAGATAGGATTTGGAGAGTAAAGACGAGGTGGGGGCTAAGAGAGACTCTTAGCGCAGTCTTGGTATCAATCACAGCAAACTACCCCTCTGTTGAGTAACGAGCATGAGAGGTGGTCAATAAGTCAGCCAGAGAGTCAAAAGACTGTAATAGAGACACAGCGGAGGATGGGAAACAGATGTATTTGACCTGAGAGTGCCTGTCGTGTTCATGAAGCTGCGGTTGTGCATCATCCAGGAGAAAAAGTCAGTGTGCCACATGCTTGTCTGTAAAAATCAATATCATGCAATATGACTGCACTCTGTGAATTTCCTGCAATATCACGATCAGAAAAAGACCTCTTGGCAAGACAACTGCATGTCGGTGGGTGAGAAAAAAACTGCAAAAGTCAAATGCCACAAATGCATTTTCCCTCCTCCAAACATTTGAGCAGCGAAGCAGGTCACGTCAAGTTCAGGTGCTGTGTGAGGAGGAAGATCGATACAGGACTTGCTGCAAGTGAAATGAAGCCGATGGACACTGTAATGTCAGATTTGTTTGGTTTGAACTGCTTCGTCATTTTTACAAATTTATAAGAACAGACTCTGGAAAACGGCGTCTAAACACTACAGAACAGGAACGGTTAGTAAATATAGTTACATCTTCCTAATTTTAGTTTACATCATTAGACGCTGTCACAAGAATGTGACTGTGGTTAGTTGTCAGTCACTTAGACAAATACATCTCCTTAAACGCTGTCACATTTAAAGAAATATTAATGAAACTATTTTAGTTATTTTTGGGGACTTTACTGCAACGCCCTGAGGAGATACAGAAATCTGGCAGAAAATCTCCTAGATTTCTAAGCTGCTCATTTATGATGCTAAAGTCAAGCTGATTGTGTGTGCAGTATATATCCAGATATCACAAATTACACATTTGCTTGAAGTGGTGTGTTAGTTCAGTACATAATATCTCTATGTAAAGTGATTTGGATCAGGAAACGTAAAATTTAAGAAACTTTAAGAGGAGTAACAGGGGTGTGTCTCTCTTCCAGGACATAGAGGCACAATTATCTCACTGCTAACCATGAAGGCAATAGTTATCTGCAATCCTTTAAAAGTTTTAGACACTTCAGATATTAGAATCCCACACAATACTACGAAGATGTGTGGGGGAATCCTACCTATTTCCCCACACATACATCTAGAGACATATCCTTAGAGACAAGATGAACTAAGGCTTGAGTTCTGCGGCATGCTGGCCGCTCACAGGGCCCTGCCAGGTCCGATTACGTGAAACAGAAGACGGAAAGAGGCTAAATTCACAGAACTGCAGCAAGATTTCCAAGATGCTAGAAGAACCTGCCGACCAAGTACCCTGAAAAACAGATTGCGTAAGAGTGAAAAAGAGAACTAGACCCGTCACAGCCATTTAATTTAGCCATCAACTTACCCATTTAGGATTGTTTTAAAAAAAAAAATTAATAGGGTAGTTTGCATATTATTATTATAAAAAAGCAACAACTTTTTTTGATATCCTGTAGAAATAAACTACACTGACTGTAGAAATTCATAACCAGTATTTTGCTATAAAAAATTAGCCAGCTTTGAGTAAAAAGTAGTAATAAAGGGCTGGTTGTAGTTTTTCTCCCATTAGAGGGTTTGAGCACCTTTCCCACTGATGGTGTGGCATGTAGCACTTCTACATGCATTTACAATATGATGGCCGCAGTAAAGGCATTTTGATTTTCTAGAGTGAGAGGCAATAAAATGTAATTACAACATGTTTTACTATTAACTTCAAGACCGAGTCACAACAGCCAAAGCAATTTCATGCTGTCTGTAAAAACAGTATCCAACAAGAGGGAAAGGCAGAGTCATGGTTGAGTGGCGGGGAGCGCGAGCGAGGCAGTGATAGCCCTCTGTGGACTAGACCACGCACAAACACCAGACAAATCTATTTCAGACACATATTAGATAAATATTTATATGCAATAAACTGTATCAATAAATCCTCTGGGCAGGGGAAGCTATTCCACAGTATGTCGATAACTGATTTCAGCAGCAGATAATCATTTTTCTCTCAATGGTGGAGCTTGATATGACATCGATACATGCTGTCAGGGTTCATTTTGGCTGTAGCAGTTAGAAAGAGCATCAATGAGAGGATATGGCACCCTTCTATTCAGCTCCATCGATTCGCGACTGCATGTTAACGGGGGGAGAGGAGCCGGCTGTCATGTCTTATGTCTTATGCTGCGTGTTGCATTAAGCTGCGGGGAGACTATGGGCTGTGTGGAAGGTCTGCAGCTCCATTTGACCGCATTGTTACTGAGGACACAGGGGATTCAAGCCTTTTAATTGTCTCACTGAGACCTGGCTGCACACAAGTAGCCATGATACACAGGAGGGGGACAGCAGAAGAGGGTTCACGGGCCTGAAATGGCAATTGCACAACAGTACTCTGATACGATGAACATATACAATCAGTCAGGATAAAGATCTCACCCTTGGCGGCATGAAAGGGGGAAGTGAGCAGCGCTCAGGAAAAATCAATACGGAACCGCTCATTTTGGAGGGACATGTGTGTCACAGTCAATAGGAGTTAATAGGCTGGGTTGTTCAGTGAAGACAGGCGGCTTGGGAGAGCAGCCCACTCTGACAGCTTAATACATACTGAATGGCAAGCTGGCTGCATGTAACAGTCACTATGGACACATCAAGTGTGGAATGGAACCTGATGGGCGCAGGCAAAAGTTAATTATAGAATAGAGCTGAAGGTCTTACACACAGAACTACAAAATTACCCATCCAGTAATCAGAACAGACAGATGCAGCTGACCCGCGGTACAGACGAACACACCACACACATTTACTCATTATTAACCATGACTGTAATACACTGTAATACACACCGTGGAGGAAAGTTTGTTAAACAGTTGCTGGACTGAGAGATGCTACTAAGCAGTTATTTTATAGTTTTAGAAAAATCTTCTTACAACATGAATAATTAACTGAAGACAGCAATTTAAAGCATTTTCCTAAGCAAACGTACTTTTTTACTTCACGTTAAAATACAGAAAAGATTTGACATGATTTTAACTTATTACTGAGTTTTAAAAATTCTAACACAACTTTAATTTGCTTCAAAATCAAAAATGGAAACTAAAGCTGATACACACACACACACACAGGTCTTTTTCAATGTTTTTGTTTGGCGTTTTGCTTTCATTGAGACAGATGTAGATGGGAAAAATAGGGAAGAGAACAGGAAAATGATATGCAGCAACGGTTAGACAGTCAAACCATGGATCCATCTCCTGAGGGTATTTTAGCTTACAATGAAGCCTAGTGACATCCTAGGACTCATTGTGCCCTAGTCGCCCGTTAAAAATGACCTAATGACACATACAGACAGTATAAGATTTTTTCCAGTCAATTATAGTACAGTATAACTGGCAACTAGATTTGTCAGCTTAAAAGTGTTCCTATAGTGATCTGCAACAACGGTTTCTTACTGTAAAAGTGTCTTGGTACCTGTAGCCGTGTGTGTTAAAGAAACGGGGTATTACAGCAGAGCTGGTATCTTGTCATGGTTCAGGTAAGAAAATAAACTTAATTCAGTCCACATGGCGAAAGACGTAGCTATAATTTACAGTAATAACCCTTTTGTGATGTTACAGCAGAAATACTGAAGTTACAGTATCAGGGCAACCAAACAGATGACAGTATGGGACTACTGCCACATCAAAAATGTTGATGGAAATTACATCACACATTTACAACAACCTAAAGTCTTAAAAAAAGGTGTAATTTGATTTTTTTTTTTTTAATTTAGGGACTGTTGTGTATAGTGTATATTTTGTGTAATTGCTAAAGCACATTTGCCATCTGAAGTTGTTTTAAATGTGCTGCAGAAATAGACTTAGTACTTAATTTGTGTTTGTGGTGCATTATTGTTAAAATTTAGTGTACAGTGAATGAGTATGGCAACAAACGCTTTTGACCTTCTTGTGTCTGAATGGCACAGACGACTCTACACAGACAATTTCCTGCGTGGGTTCTTGCACATATGCCGGGACAAAGAAAAACAGCTAAATGCTAATGTATATCACTGCATCGTGTGTAGATCTCTTTGGGCTCCGATTAAAAAGCATTTGCCAACATTTGATCACAGGTTAATTGGCTTGAAGGATGGGTTAGGGACCTTGTGGCAAAACAAACCAAAAACACATTTTCCAGGGTTCTGTAATCTATTTTGCCTTCAGTTGAATGAGATCTAGACAGGAAAAGGCTAATAATAGCTTAATTAATTGGGGTCTTTAGGTCATGCTGTTTGATTCCATAAAGAAGGATTCTCCTCTTAATTAGTATCCATTAAGACCTAATTTGGATTATTATCATCTCTTAATTTTATCCATCTAATTAATAATTAATTACAATTTCAGTTTACAGTATAGTTCAAATTATGTGCTACATTTTATTTGACACATGACAGGAAAAGTGCAGGCCATGGATTAATTCAGAGAAGCAATTTGTGATACAATCAGTGTTGGAAGAGTCATCCCAAGAACACAGTTGGTTTTGCATTAAATATTAGGACATATCAAACTCGGTTCATCACTCAGCAATGATTCGGACTCAGGAAAGGCAAAGCAGTCATACTGTACTGAGAAAGAATGAGAAAAGAGAACAGAAAAAGGGTTTTGGCTCCAATTGACATTTCAATAAGTGGAACAGAGCGTTAGCAATCCATTCCCAACTTTTCTGAAACAATTATTGAGATGGTACCTCCAGGCGATGTATGCTCCTGGTCCCTGGAGTCCTGCTGGCTGAAACAGTAATTGACTAAATTGTGGAACACATCGGGGCCATTTACAAATTTGCCAAAAATGAATCGTTTAAAACGAAATGAGGGTGACTCTCAAATTAGCAAGGAGTATGATTGAGATGTGGCTCTGGGAATTAAGGAACATGATTTAGAGCTCTGCAGAAAGAAGCATCTGTGAATAGTCCAGTGTTACTCACCACCCTGCTCTGACTCGTATTTAAATATTACTGTACTTTAACAGATGTTCAGTAAAATTTGATCTCTAAATGATAGATAGATAGATAGATAGATAGATAGATAGATAGATAGATAGATAGATAGATAGATAGATAGATAGATAGATAGATAGAGAGATAGATAGATAGATAGATAGATTCTCATGCTATGTTCATTATATTTTCTCTAGCTCCTTGTAATGTAGCCTTATGCTGACATCAAATGTGTGACTGACTAGACATTAAAGTGAAAAACAAAGCAAAACAAATAATAAAAACCCCTGAGCTGTAACACTGAGCAGTACATTGTAGGAGGAAGTGACTTCAGGGTTGAGTGGAGCCCATAAAACACTTTCTTAGCTAAAAATAATAATTTTTCTTAGAGCTGTGTGATAAATCATACAACACAAATCTCATTGGTTTAAACATATTGTGCTGCAAGGTGTTTGTGAAAGTGATCTTAGCTACATTTTACAAGGTGTACTCATTTCTGAGAAACACCAGCAAATTACTCTGACTGTTGAGGGCCTGACAGATTTGATTGATTGTTGTGCAGACACTGTGTTGATTGTTGCCTGTTGTGCCATTCCTGTGGCTCCCAGCAGCCAATGCTTTCATCTCACCCGGGCTAAACTCTTCCAACCAGTGATGAGTAATTACTAAGTTCATTAGCCACGGTAGTGGCCTAGAGATTTATTAAAACAAAATTTGTCATCAAATCTTGCCACTGCTTTTGAACATCTTAATGCAGGCTTAAGAGGGTTATCACTGTGTGCAAATTGCTTTACAGGTGGGACTCGTAGATAGCCAATTGGAGAAAAAAGGCATAAGCTAACAAACATTATGTAATACAGTGTTTACTAGGAGGGGTTTGGGATGATCCTCAGTGCCGTTTAGGGAAAAAATGTTGCATGAATTTATTTCTTGTCATACAAGAAGTAAAATGTAAGGTTTCCTAAAAAAAACTTCCCTATAAAACAATATATACATCAACATAAAAAAATAGATTTTAACCTTAATAAGCAGTCTGACTGAACCATGAGCTAGCTCCTCAAGCTCTGATTTAAACTTGATATGTTAGCACACTGTTTTGTGTAATGTTCACTCCTGTTGTAACAGTAATGATATAATAATAAACATACAGCAGTACTGTAACTAATTGGTATCTTTTCGATTATTCACGTAAGTATTGAAAATTTGAGCCTCTAAGTTCTGAGGGCCCAAAGTGAAGCCTTCAAACTGTATCTGACCAGCAGTCCTACAGTCATTGGCTTTCATCTTATAATGACATGAAACACAGAAGAGTTGGAAGAGATGAGTGATAAAATCAACAGTTTGAATTTACTTTTCTTGTCAGTGAATAAAGCCCCTTAAAAACTATTGTAGGATGGGTCTACAAAGTAATTCAAATAACATTTAGCTTAAAATGTCGTAAAATGTTTTGTAAAAGCTGCAGATTTTCAGAACGTTAAGGAAAAACATCATCTTTAAATAAAAATATACCCAGTATGATTCTCATGTTAGGGCCAGAGTGCAGTGAGAATTAAGTCTGACTTCTTTTCAAACACATCTACAAAAAGAATGAGCAAGTGCTGAAAACTAGAATGAAAGAAAGAAAGCAAATATCATCAAGGCTAAAATTACACAAACCTTCATTCAACTACACCTTTCCTCCATAACTGCTCTGAAGTGAAAGAGCCACAAGCTATCTTAGTACAATGTACAAGTAATTTTTCTTTAATAGGAAAATTGTTACTTATTGATCTGCACTCTGTAAAGCCTTCCAGCAATGCTCCAATCACCACAGCTGTCAAAACCATGGAAATACACTCTGCTCCTTTGTGATTTGATGGCACACTGATTCCCATTACTGGCACATTTCCAATGTTAATTACCTTCAACATAACATCATCTCCCTGAAAAGAGTCTTGTACAGGCCACTAGTGTCCCACCAGAGGACAGTGGGGGGTGAGACTGATTGGGTGAGCGCAGAGATATCGTGCTTTGGCTGTCTAGAGCTCACGTTGAATCTGTGCATCACTGAGTCTGGCCATTAGGCAGCGTGATGGGCTTTTCTTTTCCAGGCCATTTCCCATGGTCAAAATAGCATAAAAACACTATTTTGGTTCAATAGCAAAGACTTCAACTGAATAATCACAAGGGTGAAACTGTAACTATTACAGAGGCACCTCTGGGATAACCATACATAACTGGGGTGTCAAAAACACTGTAGGTTTTCTGGAGGGCAAAGTGTTTAAAGTGTATGTTGTTGGCTCTTGCTCCAACATCTGCTTTTAATTACTCAATTAGCGCAATCATTTAGTCTCCTTGACATTCATCCAAATGGCAAATCATAGCCGGAAGTTGTTCTGTTTAAACAGAGCGTTAAGAGGAGTCATGAAAAATGCATACGCGATAATGTATACGGATACTTAACTAATTGAACCAATTAAAGGGAGGGAACTGGTTTGAGTGAGAACAGAGCCGGCATCACCCTGCGGGGAGAAGCTTTGACACCTCTGATCTACAGCCTCCCCTCTCCCTGCTCACAGACCTGGGCCTGAGGTCATATTTCAGCAGACAAAAGGTTTTTGACTTCAGTCATAAAGCAACAATGAACCAAAAAATTAAAAGCCATGCAGATTGAAGGGTTCGTGAAGCATCAGCGGAGCCATTGTTAAGCTAGTTTTCTTGGGGAAAATGTGCCGTTTAGAGTATTGAATCTGTCCTCAGAAACAAAAATCTTTTCAGTATTTGCTAATGTGCAGTTTTATCTTCTTCGCTGTGGCATTCAATGTCATTGCTAACTATATGTGAGGTCCCTGTGAAGCTGACATTTCCAATAATGAAATCTTGGCTTTGTTTTTTGGTTTTTTAACAACTTTTGTTTGTTCTTGTGTATCAAAGCCAGACCTCTCTGTGATGCACGTGTAGTTATATTCCAGCACAGACACAGCTACAGACCCGAATCAGGTTTAAATGAATATATGCCTGGTTTAAGATCAGCTTGCTTACCTCCTCCCAAAGTAAAAACCAATGCAATCCCCCCCACCACACAAAAAAAGAATAATTGTACCCCTGCGGTGGTGATTTCCTGCATGCTATGGATGCATAAATAAACATAGGCATAAATACACAGAGGACACTGACTGGGACTAGCTGGCCAAGTGGGGCAGCTGTTATTAAAAGGGCTATTTATCACTGTCACCCCTCTCAGGTTCCATCCCTCTCTGCCCTCCAGCCATGTCAGTGGGCCGCACAGGAACAATGTGGCTCATCCAACCAAGCCTACCCCCTCTATCACACACACAAACGCATGCAAACACACACCCGCTGATGGTCACAGCCTCTCATACGCAAAGTAAATACCTGCTTGTATACCAAAAATTGCCTCCGTGTTCGATGACTTCTCCGAAACAAACGCAAAAGCAAGAATCTAGTTTCTTTTGGATTCCTTCAAACATCCACACATCTACACTGCACCCAAACGTTCATTTTCTGCTCTGTTACTTTATTGATCGTGGCCACAATTATCCACTTTTCTGAAGCACTGCATTAAGTGAATTCCCCCTTTGTTGGACAATAAGTACAGAAGGTTGGCTAAGTCAAGCTATTCTTCAGCCTTGGGGGACAGACTACTTCTCCTGCACCCTCATCATTATTAGCAAGCTCAGATAAAAACACACCTCAACAATTAGTCCACCTCTGCTGCGGGAGGCACGTCTAGTAAGGCGGGCTGCTCCAACTGACCCGTGCATTGATTACAGCAGCTCACATCATGTCGAAAGTAAAGGCCAAAGATTACATTATCAAACAGTTACACATACTGAAAGGGAGACTTTGAATAAAATAAATCCCTAAATTCAATAAAGTCTTGATCTAAGACAGTTTAAGTGCACAAAAACTCTCAGGTACAAAGCAGAAGCTGCAACCTGAGAGTCTTTGTGCTTATTTATACTTTTTCTTTTGTAAAAAAATAAAAATAAAATACCTGATGTTATTGTTCTATAATCAACACAACTAAAAACAGTACTAATAATTTCAGTTCTACATTATGCTGTTTATTGTGCCTCCTTATCTACATATATTGAGCACAAACCTGCTTTTTAAAGACAGAACGGCCTCATTTTCTCTCATCTATGCGCTAGCAGTCTACACCACCTATAAACCTCTCACACTCAGCAATCCACTCACGATTAATGAAGTGCTTACTTAACCAATTTAAACCCTTAATTCCTATTAATTCAACATAATAGCCACCCTCTCCAACAGGAATTAACAACACTCCAGCAGAAACCTTCAAATCTCTGCAGGCCAGAAAGAGTCAACCCAGCAAAATCCATATTCTTTGATAAATATGTAACAGTATGTATATCACTGTTAAAATGCATAACCCTCGTGTAAGACCCCTATCAAGTCTGCTTTACACCTGTATTACATTTCTCCCTCAATCAGCATTTTTTCTGAGACGCCGGCCTCCCACGAGGAGCAGAAACCATTACAAGGCACTGCAGCTCATTTGCAGAAAGATTGGAGATCACGCTGCCTCGAAAAGTATGTGAAACATTTCTGGGAGCAAAATTGATTTATTCCATTTCTGTGTTTGTATGCAGCATCTGTATCAATGTATTTAATGTAAATCCCCCAATCTAGCACCGAGTTGCTGTGCAGGTTGCTGCTTATTGTGCAAGTAAGAAGCAGGGTGATCATACAACACACGGACACCTGTTCTGCTGTAAGATAAAGGTGCACGCGGGATGTCTTTACACAGTATATGATTTTGTCTGGGAGTAAATGATAAAAGCACATATGCGATGTAGCAGATTATATCAATCAAACAAAAAGCATTCATTCATCGTTTCCTTTTTCCAATCCACTGATGCTGCTTGTTTAAGCTACAAAGACATTACGCTATTCCTTAGCGAGATAAAAACGCATAAACAAATAAATAAATATTTCCGAGTATTTCAATTTTGACTTAGGAAAAACAGATCAAGCAGAGCCTGTGGCTAGAGGAGCCTGACTGCATGCTGGTGGGGGGTAAAAGACAGCCTGGGGGGGGTGTGGAGGGCGTCTGTTTTTTAATGAGCTGAAACTTTAAATACTGCATAATATATAATACTCCTAAAAATGGATAGTTCATTTCACTCTCCCGATAAGTCGCGGAAAAAACTATTAAAAACCATTTCTCTCTTAATGTCAACAGAGTAAGCATTAAGTATGAATGAAGTGAATGTGATACCACTGTCATCGACAAGAAAGAAAACGCAAAATAATAATCAACTTGAACTGGAAGAAACAAGAGGTTTGGGCACGAAGATAAGTGCACGAGCTTAAGGGCATCAGCTAAACACAGTGCACGCAAAGACAATGATGTATTCAACTATAACTAGAAATTCAGATTCACTCTATGAAGACAAAGCATCGCCGTTTTTTCTTTTTTATTGTGTTTTAAATGTGAAGTGCAATTGATCTTGATGAAATTGTCTTATTTATTTATAAGTTGCAGCTTAGTCTTAATGTCAGCTGGAAGCAGAAAAGCCAGAATAGATGACTGACGTTTCAGCCACCCACTGACAGTAGCTTTGGCAACACTGGCACAGCAGGCATACTCTTTCAGTGGCTCCTCTTCCTCCCCCCTACACACACGCACACAAACACACGCGCACGCACAGATACACAAGTGGGGGAAGTGAAGAAAAAAAAAAAGAATTATGGTGCCCCTTATCATCCCCTGGGTAAGAAAAACACCATAATAGATTTTTAATGGCTATCTGTTCACCGAAAGAAAAAGGAAAGGTTGTGTTTTGAATGTCAGTGACAGGAGGTCAGCAATTACAAAGTGCAGGTAAAAAACGAAGCAAACTTTTCCGTAGCATTTCTTTTTCAAAGTTGATCAAAGCGTGCGCATGTTTACAACATGAGATGTCTCGAGATGAAATGCAATGATTCTCGTGTCACATTATAATTCAGAAAGTGCCGTTTGACAGTAAACACTGTGACAATGTTGTCTTGACTCTGCTGCATAAACATGTAATTCCAGCATGATCCTTAAAGTGATCTGAGTGATGGCTCAGGTACCCCGCTGTTCATGGAGCAAGCATGGAGACGGTGCTGGTGGCCGATCCGGAGGCTTAATAATGATAACCTCGCCAGTATTAGCTGCAGGGGTTGTTCACACAATAATTGTTTCTGCCAAGCCATATATCTATATGACAGAGGAAAAGCTGGTGTGACTCTCCTGCTAAATAACTGATTTACGGAGCGGCTGCATCAACTATTTCAGAGATAGTTTGTTCTTTTTTTCCTTTTTCCTCTGAAGAAACTGTGAACTTATTAGCTAATTAGAAGATAATTACAAGTCTCTGCAAGTTGATTAGCAATTTCACTGCTGAACATTAACAACTTACAGAAAGACCGCACTCAATTTCAGCACTTGTTTTGCCTTACTTACCTAAATTCTAAATAGTATAAGTATTTAAAGATTTCACCTTGGCAAAACTTATTACCAGCTCCAGCGTGCAATTAAACTTGCCGAACAGGCATTAATTCTTTGTTCATTACCGCATTAAATGCATGTAGGGTAATTTGACACTTCAATACAAGACTGCACGATTACGGCTATTAAAAGGCATCACTTTCGTAGCAAAGGCAGGCGCATTTTGTTAATTTACACAAGTCCATCCGCAGTCCCGGCATCCTGCACCCACTGTGGTGGTGACTAAAGTTTGATATGTAATGCTAATCCTCAGCCCGAGCTGGAAGGGGTCCCTCCCCCGCAGTTTAGAGTGACTCAAAGGTGAAGCCCTGAAAACAAATACATCGTACTCAGATGCTCCACAGTTTACATTTCACTGACGCACATCGGCCCGCATTAGCAGCGCACAAAGCTGCAGTCACTTCCAACCCCGTGCAATTGTGTCTGGCTGTACGGCAGTATCAATGCAGCTCGTGGGTCAAAGGGTCAATGAGTAATTAAGACATGGTTGCCTGAGCATTCCCCATGCACACTTTCAGTTCTGATGAAAGGTTGGCAATGAAAGGAGGGGGATTTAAGTGCAGCCTGATACGAAGGATCAGATTTCCATAAGTGTGTCTAAATGTTCCTTGTTCGAGGCAATTAGTATGATTAAAGCAATAGCGAGGGGTCATCACGCTGTTTAAGAGGATTTTGCACATGAATTCTGCATGAGGTTTTCAACAAAGCAAATGCTGCATTGCTTACAATAAAAACCTTTAAGCTAGTCGTATCTTTAAAGTGTTGCCGAGGCGCCGTCTAAATTGCTGTACATTTCGAGACAGATTCGGCAACAGAAATGATCATTTATTACTTTTTTTGTGACGTGGGTCAGGCGGCATGTAAATATCTAGTTAAATATTCTCGCATAGGATGATCATGAGGATGCAGAACATTTGTAACAACACGCAGGCAAGTAATCGTAGCCTTCAACTCCAGCGAAGGTCACAAGGTGCATTGATTCCCGTGTACGACAAGAAATTATTCCTAGAGTTTCATTGTTGCTAAAAATTGAAGAGGCCAAGGCCTGAAAATTGAGGTCGCTGATAAACGCTATTAGTAGGAGATGCTGAGAGGAGAAATCAATATGGCAGTTTGTCAACCTGCCTCTCAGAGGGAGGAGAACTCTGCAGCTGGGGTAAGTGTGCCCTGTCAGCAAAGCACATTACCAGAAATCAAAGGCCAGAGAAGGCCCGAAGGAAGGGATGTAGATGTCTCTCTACAAAGGCCACACTTTGGTAATTAAAACCTATTTTATCAGACCTGTTGTGTCACTGGTTTTTCTCTAACACTATTGACTATCTGTTGAGTGGAGGGTGATCACTAATTTAACTTTAAATAAATGAGCTGTGGTCATTTAGATTCCTGTACCTGTCACACAAAATTAAGCAAAAGACATCAAATAAATTATGTCACTTCATATCACTTACATCAAGTCTTGAAGGAAACATCTGCCAAACCTAAGCTGTTTTTTCAACAGGCGACACTGAGAAGCTTATCATTGCCAACGCGTGTAAGTACAAGTGCCATAAAAACCAAACATTATATCATCTCCTTTCTGCCATTCTCAATAATTTAATTCAAAAATGTCTCCTCTCCTTTCACAATCAAACCAAGATGAAAAACCTCCATCATTCCATACTTCAGTCTATTCTTGAGGTATTCTTAAGCTTTCTGCTAAAGAATAATATAGCACAAGAACTGAACTTTAACTTTAAATATTTAATAGTATTTAAACACAACTGAATCTATGCAGTCCAAGAAGAGCATCTCAGGGGTCCAGGCCTACCCAGGAAACTCACTGTGTCCCTTAAGTTGAATTCTAGTGATACACTTACTCTTCAACCATAAGTTGAACTAGGTGATACAATTTGGTAAACACCTGTCCCTCATTGATAAGTTATAGCAGTGCAAACTCAGTATAATCATTCGTTCATGGTAGTTTAGTCTTTCTGCAGCATTTGTGGTAACCAGCATGACTGAGGACAACACTGAGCAGGTGAGCCTATGTAGGTCAGACTTTGGGAAGTACCCAAAGCAGATAGTTTTAAAGCATGAGTCTACTTGGGAATCACAAAACAAATGGGAAAATGTTGAAGATCTTGTGTTGCCACATTCAACTGTTCTAGACCGTGGTGAGATTGCTGATCCACTTCTGTAACTGATCTCCTGTTTTGCTTCTGCAATCTTTGACAGATATTTTTGCACATTTATAACTGCAGCTACATTTCTCTGTGAGTGTACCATGTTTGTCTGGTTATAATTGTGCATAGCTTTTTTTCCTTGAAAAAAAAAAAAAGCAAACTTGAGCAGAATGACCCCATGTCAAAGTTGGTTGCTCGTCCAGTTAATATGATGTGCCACTCAGCTAGAGCACTACTGACATGACGGTAAAGGGGACCTATTATGCTCACTTCCAGCTCCATGTTTTTATTCTTGGACTCTACTTAAGCAGCAGCAGTTGACTCATGCTTAAAAATAATCCATATCACAATCTGATTGCAAAGCTCCCTGACAGGACAGGATTTTAAAAAATTGATTTAAAAAAAATCCATATTTTTCTTATGCTCTGCCTTGGGACAGTTTATTTACTGTCTGAAATAAGCAGTTTTCTCTCTTCCCCTTCTGATTCGCTGCTCAGATCTGATTAGTGGGTAAGGCTTCTTTGCTCACACTCACAGGTATGTGCCTGAGATCAAACTAAGCCAACAGTAGCAAAAATGCAAATGAGTGTTCAGGGCAGTCCGACTTCCAAGCATTCATTCACAGGGATTGCTTGAATGTAAGATGACCTCACTAATGAAACTCTGTATAACAGGAGCATCCATCATTAAAATAGCATATAGGAACAAAAGTCAAGAAAAAAGACAAAGGCTCCTCTTTAATAGTTTCAAAAATACAGCAGCTTGGTAGATAATATCCTCCTGAAAACACATTCAAGTTACTTTGTTTCCTCTTCACTTCAGTACTGTGCACCTTCCTCCTCTTTGTAGGCAAAATAGACAGTGACAGGTCCGACACTCGTCTGTACTGTTTCTGATGCTCCCACCACCATCCAGCAGCCAATGCCATAGGCCAAACAAGGGATACCTGCAGTTTAAAGGGACACTGAATATATGGAGTCTCTTGTATTGGAAATAAAATACAAGAATGTAACAATGACAGCAACGTAGAAGAAATACTGACCCAGATTAATAACTTTTAACGTGGTGAAAAACCTGTCTTCAAAATCCAGATTCTGAGGAGGCGCTTTAGTGCAGTGATATTTAATAAAGGGGAAGCATCCCGTTCTCAGAATGTGGTAGTTGGATCCCTGAACTCTCCAATTAAAGTTTGACAGTCCAAACTGGTCATTGTGGACGGAGCTGTAGCGGACACAGTATGAGGTCCACGGAGGAAGTCTGCGCTGCTGCAGGTGGCAGGTTAACACCTCCGAAGCAGCTGGCCGCGGACCTGTCCTGCCTAAAGTGCTAGGAAACAGGGCGATCTTCAGAAAGAGGCTGTGGGTCTTCTTCAAAAACTCCTTCATGGTTTTAAAGATTCGTATTTTAGCATCCGGACTGCAGAAGGACACACCTATAACTAGCCACACTTGGAATATGCCAACGTTTTAAGAGTGAAAATACCAAGTTGTAACACATCGAAGCAGCAGCTGACATGAGCTATGCTAAAGCTAGCAAACAAACTCACGTACGATTTGCGAGCTTAAATCCTCAGACCATGTTTGAGATGTTCCAACACTGACCTATACAATCTGACGTGTCTCTGTACAAATGCATTTCGCACACATGTATCTAAACCACCTGTGAGAAGAAGAGCAGCTTTCCTCTGGTTGGTTTTCTGTTTCTGTTGTGCTTCTTGCGTCTGTCCTCGTACCGCGGCTTAACTCATCCGGCTGGAAACGCGTCGCTCCGAACTTGTTCCTCTTTAACAGAATTAACTTCAGTCTGGTATTTATTTATATCATGTACTCGCCGGTTCATTCAATACAGGACTTATATCCTTTATAAGAATTTATAGACTGCCACGTGTTCAACAACCCTGTAAAACGACTAAACGTAAAGTTTTTTGTTCTTTATACTTCTACCGTTATTTACAAAAAAAATAAATAAAATGAAAATGAAATGAAATGTATGTTGTAGCTACCAACAGACCTCTTCAAAATTAACCACCACTGACCCCAGTGCCAATAGGCTAATACGTGTTTTTGTTGGTTCCATGACCACACCACCTACTCCTTTAAAATCCACTTAAAACCACCACAGCAACTGCTAAAGCATTTCCACGGCTCAGTGGGCTGCTGTGGATCAGGACCATGGACAGCAGTCTATAAACTACGTGGTAATTAAACACCGCAAATAAGCCATAATATATACATATATACATATGCTATATTTAATACATGCTCTCATCATTTTTGTTTCTTTTATTATTTACTTATATTTTGAAAATGTTTTTAAAAACCTCCTTAAGAATAGGCATTTCAATTTATCTTTGGCTATAAATTTTGTTGTATGTGATGTGGTTTTTGTTACATGTAATAAAATACAAAAAAACCCCTAAAAATTTAAACATGTTTTTTTTTTAAATTTGCATTCTAGTTCATGTTATTTGAATATATCTTTGCCTGTCTTCCTTTTAGCATTTCAGTCGTTCGTGCAACACTTACCTGCAGGAAAGGGGCCATATAATAAAGCTTGATTGATTCATTGATTGACTGTAATTTGTCAGCGTGATTGGTAATGCCTTAACAACTGCACAAACCAACCGAAATCCCATCTGCATGATTTATAAATGATTTGCTAAATAATTTAGGTCCAATTCTGTGTGAAATGCAAATAGATAATAATTAAGTGATGTGAAAATAAATTACAGATTTATTTGTCCCAGATGTTTTCAATGTCTTAAAATATTATTTCTGAAGTCAAATATATGTGAAAATAATGCACACATTCAAATGTAATTCTAGTCTCTGGATTTAAAGGTGTAACAGAGCCACTGGGGTGCTCAATCCTCCATAAAAATTAGTCCTGTGAAGTTTCTCCATTATCATATGTTGTCTTTTTTGCAATACAACTGTCTATTTGAACAGAGGGGGGTAAAGCATGACTATGAGTGCTTTTTCCTGGAAATATAAAATTTTATGTGCTTAAAAAATGTACATCAAGTAAGGCTCTTGGATAAAATATA